>NW_022111300.1:17516556-17560135 GCF_000313985.2 Echinops telfairi
ATGTTTTGAGAATGATGAGGGCAATGAATGTACAAATGTGCTTTACACAATTGATGTATGTATGGATTGTGATAAGAGTTGTATGAGCCCCTAGTAAAACGATTAAAAAACAAAAAATAACTTGTTTTCAGCCATCCACTGACTTCAGAGACCTTTAAAAACATGCTTGTTTGAACAATACTTATGGATATAACCTTGTATATGCACTTATTATGTATGGCTTTTCTTTCATATTTATATCTTACAATAATGAGCATGTCTTTTTTTTCATATCATCCCAGAGTTCAATCATATCAAGCAGTCTTGTACAATTGCTACAGCCTTCAGGGGTTCAGAGCATTCTCCTCCTTCTTGAACTCATTGCTATCATCTCCCGTAACCCCACCCACCTGTACTGCACCCCCTAGGAACCCTGATTCTACTTGCTCTCTCTATTGGTTCATCAATCCTGGCTTCATATAGCAAAAAAAACCCCACAGAAAAACATGTAACAAAAATTCAAGAGGGCTACCAAAGCCTTGTTGTTGTTTTTCATCGCGGTGATATTTATCTCTAAAACCAGAGGCATTACGGGATGTACTGGGGCAGAAATTTTCACAAATTATACGTGCAAGAATGTTTAAACACTTTTTGAAACGAGCCCCCTTTTGTCGGTTTTTAAAATGCAATAACATAAATGGATGGAAATATACCAAATGGTAATGGAAATTCTAACCACCCCAATGGGTTGTAGTTGAGGTTTATTTTCTTGTTTGCATATTTTCTGTATCTTCCACATCTTCAATACGTATAGAACTATTTCATAATTTTAAAATTAAATTTGATCACACATGCCTTCCGGATGAACACAAGACCCCATCTCTACAATTTATTCTCAAACTAGATGCTTTGAAAATTAAATTCCTTTACTACCATAAACTCTAATAGAGACTAGATTAGCAATCCGCCTATCTGTAGCACTGAGAAAATGTATCAGTAATTAAGTGACCCAGGTAACATGGTGATTTAAAATAGCTCCCAGTTGATTGTATTTATTACGTGATACTCCCCACTACTATGCCCTCGGATGCTATTTCGATTAAGCTGTGAGAGTTCAAGGCAGTTTGGGCTTTGGCACTTTATTGCTGTCTAACAAGCAGTCAAAACCATGGCACTGCTGGTCTTTTTTTTTTACCCTAGTTTCATTATTAAAATTATCCTCTAAAAGCACTTGCTTGACATTCTCTCAAAACAACCTATTTTCCCTCCTCAATGTCCTTATTTAGAGGCATTTTTATCTATAAAGCACCTCTTACCTAGTTGAAAAGGTAATTGGAAGCAAACATCACATCGAAGGTCATTTGTGAGGATATCACATAATTGCAATGTTAACTGGGATAATTAAGCCAGCACCAATTTGGAAAGCCATTACGAAGACAGTCCTGTGACTGCATGAGACAGTCTTTCAGAGGAAACAGTGCACCCCTAGAAAGATAAATAGATGACACAGAAAAAAGTGTTTTTTGACATGAAGGCAATGCAACTGAGTTTCTTTTCCTCAAGTTCCCTTTAAGAGAGAGCAGCAGATAGTCCTTCTAAATTGAAACTTATGATTGGAAAGAAAATGTAAATGAGATTTAAAGTGTCTATTAGCATTTGAATTAGAAGCATACTTATGAGCTCTTTAGGCAAACCAAGTATAGCATCCTGAGGTTTGTTCCCATAAATGCTGCCCAAATTGTTTATAAATAATTCTATGTGGAAATGCTACCATGGAGCCCGAGTCACTAGCTCACATTCAGTATAGGCATTAGAACCAAACTTCTAGGCATTGAACAATGTGGCCTTAGTTTTTTTTTTTGTTGCTTGTCTGCCTTTCCATGCATAATATGTAAAGAACTGAGGAGAAACAAGGACAAACCTATTCAAATATTTTGGGTATATTTAAACTCTGTAAAATCTTCTGGTAAAGACTTCAACCCGGTGCTCCAAGGTGTGAATACAACATGTCGGCATGGAGTAGGGAACCGGTGGAGAGGTCTGGGGGGCTGGCCCCAGTCCCAAATAACAATTTATAAATTATCAAGGCTCATGAGGGAGGGGGGAACAAGGAGGGAGGGGGAAAATGAGGACCTAATGCCAGGGGCTTAAGTGGAGAGGAAATGTTTCGAGATTGATGAGGGCAATGAATGTACAAATGCGCTTTAAACAATTGATGTATGTATGGATTGTGATAAGAGTTTTATGAGCCCCTAATAAAATGATTAAAAAAAAAACCCAACAACTTCTGGTAAAAAATAAAACAAAAACATGTCCCCTCTCCAAATTTGGATGGTGTACTTTATTTAATATGTTATTCTATTTACTATATCACCTTCCAGAAACACATTTAGCAGTACCGAAAAAGAAGACTTGCTTTTAAATATTCTTTAAAATTAGTCGTTTCCATTTTAAGTGTTAAATTTTTGCTGGTTATCAATTCATATTATATTCATGTTAATGACAAATCTACCTATTTTTATTTTAAACTGCCTCTTGTTTGTAAAGAATCTAATTTGCTCAAATTCTTTTAGTGTTATCAAAATATTTTTTCTTAAGATTTTGGTTAAGAACTTGAGTTTTAAAACAGTTTCTGTCTTAGGATGTGCTCGCTTTAGTTATACAGATAGACTCTGATTAATCTCTGAAGATCTTGTGGCACTATACACTAAGTGTTAGGCTGCTAGTGGCAGAGTTGGTGGTTTAAACCCAACCATTTCTCTGCTGGAGGGGAGGGAGGGGGCTTATCTGTTCCTGTAGAGTCTTGAGGGTTGCTATAAATTGGAATCCATTCAATGGTAGAGGGATTGATTTGGGTTATTTACTAATTGGTAAGTGTCTCATGGGGGAAATGTGATTCTGAATGTTAGGAATACCATTTTCTGCTTATTTTCTCTATGAACATTCAAAGTTTCATTGTCTTTAAAAGAAAGAATTTAAGAAATAAAAATAATTTCATTTTTCTACTCATTCCAGATCTATGAGCTGCAATGCCACAAGCTAATTGCCTATCACTAAAATGAAAAAGACTTAAGAATTTTTTTTTCGTCATTAAATAATTTAGGTACTATTAGGCTAGGAGCTCTGGTGGTGTAGTGGTTACACTTTGGGCTGAGATACTCAAGATTAGCAGTTTGAAACCACCAATTGCTTTGTGTGAGAAAGATCAGCTTTCTGCTCCTATAAAGACTTGCAGTCTCAGAAACCCTCAAGGGCAGTTCTACCTTGTCCTATAAGGCACTATGAGTTGGCATCAACTGAATGGCAGTGAGTTTGGTTTGGGAAGCAAAGTATAAGATTTCAAACCTCTATAAGTTACTAAATTTCAAACTTTAGTCAACTAAAAATTATTTGCTGAAATTATAGATAAAGGGTTATTTTTATGATTACATGTGTTTGAATTAGGAGCCTTGATGGCTTAGTGGCACTGTTGGGTAAGCATTGGACTACTGTGATAGGTTTATTGTGCCAACTAGTCCTCCATGGGAACATGGTGGGTGGAGTTTAATCAGGCCACCATTTGATTGGAGGATGACTGAGATAAATACTTTCCGAGATGGCATTCTCTCTCTTCCTCCCTGGTAATCGGACCAACCTGCTGCTACTTGAATTAGTTCTTTGCCTCATTCCTGTGCTGCACTACCCCTGGGCCGAGCCAACCAATGGATTGTGTTGCTAGAGCTTGAGGTTCCTTTGAGACCTTCTCCAGCACACTGCATCATCGCTTAAGCTCTACATCACATCATGGCCTGCTTGCCTAAGCTCCTGCACTGCTGACTGTTGCTGCCCCACCTACTGTATGCTGCCTGCTGGTGAATTCTGTCTGTGCTGCCTGAGGGACGACTCCCCTGTTTGCTTCCTTGACCTTGGACCGGCAGCCCCTGTGAGTTGAAAGATGTTCAGTTTATTAACTATTTCACAAAGGCGAGTTGAACTGAGCCCTCTGTACTTCTGTGTGGACCTATTAGCCATTATATTGCTTCTTTCTGCATTAAACCTACATGTATATATAAAATCATAAATGTCCTGGTTTTGTTTCTCTAGAGAACCCTGCCTAACACAACGACTAACTGCAAGATTGGTGATTCAGACTCACCAGGTATTGTGTGAGACTTGAGGTTATCTGTTCTGGCAAAGTCTTAGAAACTCAAAGGGGCAGTAACACTCCAGCTCATAGGTCACAGGGAGTCCAAAGAGTCGCTATGACATTTGTTTTCATTGACATATGAGAGGAAACAGTTATTAAGATCAAAGTCCTGAAGCCGTCTGTAAGAAATATGTGTTCTAACAATTAATAGCAATCCTAATGGATAGCTATAGAGTATGTCACCCACCAACATTTTTTTAAGTACACAAGGACTATTCTCAGGAAAGGTTATAAGCTAACCCACTAAAGAAAATGGTAACTAAATACATTTTAGAAGATTGAAATATATTCTGCAATCAGGATGGTATGAAACTAGAAGGGAGAGAAATTTTAGGAACCCACAAATATGTTGAAATTGAACAATATCCAAAAAAACAATAAACTAAAAACCTCTCTAGGGGTATTATAAAATACTTTGAGGAGAATGAAAACAAAATGTAGCATACCAAAACTTGACATAAGAAGGAAAACATCCAGCTATAAATCCTATATCAAAGGTTTAGAAATGTCGCAAAATGAAAACCTGGAAGAAGAAGAGAGGCCTAAACCTAAAACATGTGGAGGAAAAGAAATAATATGGAGGAGCTTCCAAAAGTTTGTAGATACATTCCAATATCTTTTCATTATATTTTTCCATGAAATTGTTGAAGCTCTGTCAGAACTATCAAAGTAAAAAATAGTCAGGAGAAAAACACCCACAAAAATAATAGAAAAATAAACAAAAATGAATATTGGTTCTGTATAAAGATCAAGAAAATTGGTCTTTAACTAGACTGACCAAGAAAAAAAAGAGAGCTCTTTAAATTGTTTAACGGAGAAAAAGAGAGTCAACCGCTGTTGATATGGTCCATTTATTTATTGGACTGTTATCATACTTCGGGAATTTTCTTCATGTTTCAGCCCCCTGCAGGGTTGCTTCATGAGTTTCTAAGACCTCAGTGGCTAGTCACCAGCATTCTCTTTGTGGCCTGCACGATGCCACTGGAGCTGTGTGCCCCATGACTCCTTCCTTCCAGGTGTCAAATTTCCATAAGGTTACCTCCTAGACAAAAAGACTTTAGTCTAATAACAAAAATTACTCGAGCCACTGTTAGATATAAATCATAGGGTCGCTATGAGTTGGAATCTATTTCATTGCAGTGAGTCTGCGATGAAGAATGTCTGGGGAGACCTAGGGAAGTAATGCATTAACCACAAGGTCAGCAGTTCAGACCCAGCAGCCTCTCTGTGAGAGAAAAACAAGGTTTCCTACTCCCTTTATGGTCTCAGAAATTTATAGAAGCAGTTCTACTCTGACCTATGGAGTCGGAATTGACTTGAAGGCATTGAGTTTTTACTTTTTAAATTGTGTGTGTGTAGGATATAAGATTAATGAAAACAAAGAATCTTGAATGATGCTCCAGGTGACTAATCATAAAACAAGCTTTTGCTTGTTTAGGATCTTACACCACAGGTGTCAAAAAAGGATACAATTTGTTTTTAAAAATAACTTGCTGTTTCATAACCATGATTACATTTTTCAGTCACTTATTGTGGAGTTCCTATAGCATTATAAAGTGCAGGGAAGCTAGGAATTTATACATACTCCTGACTCTAGAGCTGATACTATTGAATAACAAAACAAATTCTGACATTTACCACATGTTCACTCTAACAGAGACAAAAATCTGAATACCTAACATGAGTTGACTTTAATCTTCAGAATAACCATTAGAGAAAATATTCCTCGTGTCTCATTTCTGATTTAAAACCACCAGTAATCTCAGTAAATTTTCCAGAAAAATGTTTTTAAATTATGGTGAAAGTTGTATGTCATCCTCCACCAAAAAAGTTTGTCTTGCAGTTAAATAAGTGAACAACAAATAATTTTGACAAAATACCAATGAGAAATTTCTCAGTCTAGAAATATGTCCACTCATTGTTTTATGTTAGTGTTTAAAAACAGAAAGAGACTTTCCCAATTAGTTTTCTCAAATAAAGTGATGTATTTGGTATTCCTAATAATTATTCATTATTTATGCTCTAAGAACCGTTATGAAATCAAAATGATGCATACCTCTCATTTGAAGAACTTCCCACAATGACCTTCCAGAATGCAGGGATTCCGAAGCAGTTCAGACTTGGAGGGGCAGAAAGCCATCGTGCCACGTCACTTCCCTTCCAGAGATATCAAACGAAGGTGGATAACATCTGCAAGCTTGCTGCTGTTAGATTCGGACTCATAGGGCCCTCTATGGACCAACAGAATGAAACACTGCCCAGTACGCGACATCCTCACAGTAGTTCTTAGGATTCAGCCCCTTCCTGCAGCCACAATGTCAATTCAT
This sequence comes from Echinops telfairi, assembly GCF_000313985.2. Classification (NCBI taxonomy): domain Eukaryota; kingdom Metazoa; phylum Chordata; class Mammalia; order Afrosoricida; family Tenrecidae; genus Echinops; species Echinops telfairi. The sequence goes on from NW_022111300.1 coordinate 17,523,049, forward strand.
CTTGTCCAGGGCCTTCTCTGGCCCTCGACTTTGCCAAGAATGACGCTGTCCCCAGGGACTGGTCTTTTCTGACCATATGTCCAAAGTCCGTGAGACGAAGTCTAGCCATCCTTGCTTCTCAGGAACATGATGGCTATCCTTTTCCCAAGGCAAACCTGTTTGTTCGGTTGGCAGTAGCAAGTATTATTTTTGATAGACTATAAAATAACATTTTACAAAATAGAAAGATCTCTAGCCTGAGATTTTAATGTTATTATCTTTAAAAGAGCACACAAAAATAGATGGATAGCCAGATAGAGAGATTAAAAAGGGCATATCTCCAAATAGGAATTTTTCATCTAATTTTGACAAGATATGGAAAATAAACTAAGTTTCTCCTAGACATTTATTTGATTCATGGTTAGTCTAACCAAAGCAGGAAAAAGGTATTTAGGGTGTGCTACCTACTGTACATAAATTGCACTGAGATTTTTTGGCATGTGAAATAAAGCATTTGGTTTTAAACAGAGAAGAAAGGAAAATGAGAACAAAAACAGAGCATTAATATGCTCAAGTTTAATTGAACTCATTAGCAATAACCACTGTATCATGCATTTGTCACATTAGATGACTTCCTAAAATTATCTAAAAAATGTGATTTTGACACACAAACTCAGGGGTTTCCATTTCAGATAGACAAACTTTCCTCCATGATAAAACAATTTGACGAGTGTCCTCCACTCTCTTCAAAAAGAATATCAGGAGACACCCTCAAGATGATATTTAATTTACAACAAAATTATATAATTATAATATATTTAATATAATACAATAAGTATTTGTATTTTAATATAATAAAAATAAAATTTCCACTTATCTCCTTGATATCATTGTTTTAGTATGATTTATCATCAAGCAGGTTGCTCTGTTTACTTGTTAAGCTCCTTGGATTATAAATATTTTTATTGGGTTTTTTCCCCTTTCTAATCAGTATAGTGATTTGACAACACAAAATTGTAGTAATGGTGGCACAGAGATGAATAGAAAACCTACAGGATGGCATGTGGGAAACAAAATGTACTGATTTGTTATTCTGTATTGTGCTTATCTTGAGAACTTAAAAATGATAATCATGTATAGGCTTAGTTTTCAGGGACATGTTTTCCAAACATAATAGCTTCAAGAGTGATTGACTTGGAACAGAGTAAAATCATCCAAAGGTAATGTAAACTGGCTTAAGGACTACTATCAAATCCCAAATAAGATTAGCTTCATTAGCCTCATGCATGTACATATGTAAATGTAAATAAGGATTAGGTCATATTGGTCTATGTACATATATTTATATGTTAAAGTATTTAGGTAGCAGATGGACTTTGGACCTCTACTTAAGTCTTCTCTCAAAAAAATAACACATTTTCTATTAACCTGGCACCCTGTGATAGTCACATTCCTGACATGATCACTGAAAACAAAATAAGCAAATGTGGTGAAGAAAGTACATGGTGTCCGGCTATTAAAATATATAGCGCCTGGGGTCTTAAAGGCTTGACATTAAACAATCAGCCGTCTATCAGGGAAGCAACAAAACTCACATGGATGAACCACACCAGGCTGTGTGATCATGAGGTATTGACAGGATCAGGTGTCAGAAAATCAAAACAAACAATTATATCCATGTGAAAGGGGGTCATCTGTAGACAATTGGACATCCTCTCAATTGGATCCTCACCGAAGGGTCACAAGGAAGGGATAATTCAGCCATTCAGCCAGAGTGCAGTTTAGCATGGACAAAACACATAACATCCCTGTGGTTCTTTAATTCTTCCTCCCCCACCACTATCATGACTCCAGTTCTACCTCACAAATCCTGCTAGAACAGATATATGCGTTGCTACAGATAAGAGCTTTAGACACACAGAAGCCAGTACAGATAAAGCCCTCAGAGTAATGGGAATAGAGATACCATGAGAGTAGTGGGGGGTGGGGATGGAGGTGGGGAGAAGAAGAGGGAACCAACAGCAATAATGGATGTATAACCCTCCCCCAACACACACACACAGAGGCACAAATAACAGAAACATGGGTGAAGGGATACAGCGAATGGTGTAACATGAAAAAATAATATATAATTTATCAAGGGTTCACGTAAGTGGGAGGGAGGAGAGGGAGGGAAAAAAGAGGAGCTGATGACAAGGGCTCCAGTAGAAAGGTACAGTTTTGTAAATGAGGATGGCAACATATGTACAAGTTTGCTTGATATAGCTGATTTATCGATTGTTACAATATCTGTAAGAGCCCCCAATAAAATGGGAAAAAAACCAACAACATGTTGAGAGCAACGGTTTAAAGTTCTGGAAAGCGCCTCTGGCCTATGCCCTTTGACGTGTTCCCACTGACTCCAAAATCACTGACATAAGGAAAGGCTCCCTTAAAACCCAACCACTGCCACCCAGCTCCTAGCAACCCTGGACAGCAGAGTGGTGCCCTGTAGTGTCCATTTGTTTCTGTGTCCTTAAAGCTTCCAGAGAGCCTGCAGCCTCAACTTTCTCCCTCGAAGCGGCTGGTGAGTGCAGACTGCTGATGTGTGGTTTGCAGCTCAGAGTGGTCCACTCTACCACCTGGCTTCCTGTTTCTCTTCTGCTGAACCCCGACCAGCGGATCTTGACCTTATTAAAGTAACATCCAAAGCTGTCATCGTCGCCACAAACCCTCCATCATTTGGCTTCTCCCTGTGAACCCAAGCAATATCCTTTGCATTGGTTCATCTCTTCCCCTTCGTGTTCTCTCCTCTTCCCTGCCCTCTGGGCTCCTATTCACATGACTTGCTCCTTGAGTGCTTTTAAATTTCTACTAAAACGTCACCTTATCATAAATACCTCTTTGACCACTGTTTATCAAACAAAAAATAATCTCTCATCATCCTTTACACATGTTCTCCTGCTTTATTTTTCTTCTTATGACTTATTATAATGATTTATTACATACATATTACCTATTTATTGAAATTCACCGCCCTCCCCTTTGTGTAATATAATTGCTATGACAAAAAAGACTTTTGCTTTTTTATTCACTGGTATGACTTTAGGACCCATAGCGGCTTAGTGGTTACATGTTGGACTTTGATAGAAAGGTCAGCAGTTCGAAACCACCAGCTGCTGTGTGGCTTTAGACTTTCAACTTCCGTAAACACTAACAGTCTCAGAAACTCACAAGGATGCTTCTACTCTGTCCCATTGTGAGTCTGCAATAACCCCGTCGCAGCGAGTGTGTTTGGTGTGGGTATGTCTTTCCTGTCTAGGATATACATGGACTCCCCAGCAGCGAGTGTGTTTGGTGTGGGTATACCTTTCCTGTCTAGGACTATGCATGGACTCCCCAGCAGCGAGTGTGTTTGGTGTGGGTATGTCTTTCCTGTCTAGGATATACATGGACTCCCCAGCAGTGAGTGTGTTCGGTGTGGGTATGTCTTTCCTGTCTAGGATATACATGGACTCCCCGGCAGTGAGTGTGTTTTTTGTGGGTATATCTTTACTGTCTACGACTATACATAGCTTGTGGTAGTTGTTTAAGAAGTATCTGTCACTGACTGACTGACTGGATGATGCCTTGTTTTAGACAATGAGGTACAGAAAAAAATAACCTCTCACTGGTTTTTTGACACATTAGTAAAATACTTTGCATGTGCTGGGCTAAAGTTTTTAATTCTTGTACTTCGCAGAACTTAAAGTGGTTCACATGTCATGTTTATATGGTATGTATGTGTTTGCATTAGTTTTGAAAATCATTATTCTAATATGGCTCGTTCTCATGTATCAAAATAATCATCCTATTTTATTATTACTACATATTTGGCATACATGTTAGGGTGGGTAATTTGATGTCATTGTTTGAGTGAGGCAATAATTTGGATGGCAATATTGACTAGAAGATCTCATAACTTTCTAAAAGGTTATAGAAAATTGTTAAAAGCAAAAAACAAAGGCGAGTCCTCAGTTATGTGAAGGTACATAAGCTTCCTAAAACTTAGACATAATCCATGGAAAAAGTGTGAGCATAAGCATCATTTTAAATTAAACTGATAAGATTGCTTTTTAATTTAATTTTTCTACAGCAAGCTCAATGCAGGGAAGTGGGTTCAGATAAAGATAAATTAGGTTATGAAAAAACGGAAGTATTTTTCCACATTTGAATTTGGGATCAGGGTAACCATATACAAGTGGGTTTCACAAAGTTCATGTAACATTCTTCTATCTTTTAATTCTATTTTTCCATGAATTTTTTTGAAGTCCCCTCATACATCTAATAGAATTCCCTCTGAAGGAGAACTGAGGTCTCTGGATCAAGAGGGTGGGGTAAGTGTGGGGCCTTTTTGAAAAATGCAGCATCGTGAGCATTGGAGAGAGGAAGGCTTGCATGCTTAGGTCTGCGGTGGCCCTCTCTTTATGGCTTCACCAAGTTAGAATCACAGAGCAGACATATGACACATCCAGTGAAATTCATATCCCTGGTTTCCCTCCCTGCTTATTTGCTTGGCTTCTATGCTTAATCTATTGCCATGCATTTATCCAAGAAATCTTAATAAAATTATTTCTTAACTTGCCTGTGATAGTACAGATGAAGGAGAAGAGCAAACACAGAAGTCACTGCAGCATTTCAATGAGGACTTTCTGTGAAGTTGTCTTTTAGCGTGGGGCTCATCACATCATGTCAGAGAAAGGTGCATTGTCTATGAATTATAATTTTCATGCCGTAGCACAACTCTATAGCCAGCAAAGCAATGTAACTCCGTAGACTCAGAATACATATGTACGTATGTGCAATCAAGCTATTGAAGTTGAAAATGAATCTGCATGTTGAGAAAATAAAGGAATGCATAAATCTCAAATCTGTCTTTTTTTGTGTTTTCATATATATGGATATATACATGGATTTCAAAAAGTTCATGGAAACTGGAACTAAAAGATAATAATATAATTTTCCACGAGATTTTTCAAGCTTCCTCATGTATATATTTATACATATTTGTACACTTATAGCACACAGCATACATTTCCATTAATAACTTTTGGGGGAAAAAACAATAAAATCAATATAAATTCTGTGCACACTTCGAAACACAATGATCATGTTCCATCTGGATTCCTGTTACATCTCTTCACTTGGCCAAGGAAAACACTTTGCTCATGTTGTCTAAGGTTCCTATTGTCCTCCCACTGTGGTTGCATTGTTCAGAGAAGGCAGTGAGACATTGTCAAGTAGGCAGGTCCCAGGCGTTTCTGCCAATTTCCAGCTTCTTTTAAATTGGCTTCTGAAGACGCTTCCGCATTTGAAATCATGTGCAAAAACAACATGTCTGTGCAGCCTCCAGCGTGTAAGACGGCTTTCACTGAAGCACGGGTGAGCTCTGAGTCAGTGAAGGGTGTGCCTGAGCTTTCCTGCAGCTGCTTGACAAGAGACCACTGACGGAGCCTGGGAGCCAAAGACAAACAGACACAAACGCCAAGACCTACATGGAATTAACTTAACCACAAGAGCCATGTAAACCAATTCACCAGGAAGGAACGTAGATTCCTTACTTCTCTTAATTAATTGTCAATTATTTGTTTGAATAATAAGAACCTCAGTTCACTACTCAACTGTTCCAGAAATAGAGCTTCTTTTATGTTTTCTCCCATTCAATCTTTATTTCAAATCCTCATTTGGTGAAGGGCAGAAAAAAAATCCCACACGTTTGGGCTTTTATCTCCACCCACCCCCATTTACTGGAGTTGAGGAGAAGGTTCACCTGCTCTTAGGGGCAAGGAGATGTGCCAGGAAGTGAGCAAATCTGGAGGTTGGTCATTGACGCACACAGCTGGTCACTGAGCCAGCACCCACTTGGTCCACTGTCACTTGAGCCCTGAAGTCCGGAATCAGAATATGCTATTCTTTGGCACCCACATAAAATGTATCATAAACATAGTAGGATATGGATGTTTAAATGGGATGGGGTCTAGAGACTAAGAATAAATTAAATTACCCAAAAGAAAGAAAGGCATACTGCAGAATTCCTTGTATATTACTAACACATAGTTCAGGTATTAAAAGCACATCCCTTTTACCACCACCCACACCTGAACCCTTTGGGTTTCTTGGTTTTTCTCTGCTGGCATGATTCTGCACAGCCAGCAGACATGGTCAAAAGCTCCTGGGGTCTCTTGGAACTCAGGAAGACCCAGATTGGGACAGAGCCCCGGATCTTGGTTTCTCAGTGGATATGCTTCCTTTTTTGTTATGTAATTTCTGAGCATGAGTTCGTAGTTGCGTGGTGTCCCCTCCAGTCACGACTCCATGTCTAGAATGGGACAGGCTGCATATGCTCAACTTTCTCGCATGGAAAGTACTCTGACGTGGCAGTGTAGCAGGTGTTTCCAGCAGAGACTACACTCAAGAGTAGACTCAATTTTACACAGTGTGCTGACGGGCATATAAGTCAGATAGATCAATATTTGGGAGACCTGATGGCATAGAGGGTTGTCTGGTGGGCTACTAATCACCAGGTCAGAATTTCAAAGCCACCATCTGCTCCGTGGGAGAAAGAGGATGTTTCTGCTCCTGTGAAGACCAAAAGTCTCAGAAACCCACAGAGCTAATTCCGCTCTGTCCTCTAGGTCACTATGAGTTGGAATCAACTTGAAGGTAGTGAGTTAGGTTTTTGGTATCAAGAGTGAGTGAGAAAGATAGCTTAAATTAGAGAGTCAGAACTCACAGAAAGACTGAAACACGTTTTCAATCCATATGCCAACTCTTTAAAAGATTTTGATCTATGCTTTTAGTATAAATGCGATGATTAGAATTCTACATTGATACATTTGTGTCCAAAAAATATTTCCTAGTTCAAATATAAAAAGGAGATTCTGTTTTACCAGCACTGTTTATTTAAAAGGGCATCTGCTTCCCATTTGATATTTGATATATTTGAAGATCAGTTGTTTGTATTTCTGGATTTACTGTTCTTATCCATTGGTCCGAGTCTCTATCATTATACCAGGACCGTGCTCTTTTGACATCAGTGACTGTATAATATGTTTTAAAGTCAGGTAATGTAAGACTGCTCACTTCCTTCTTCTTCTTGAGTAGTTCCTTGCCAATTCCGGGCTTCTTCCCTTTCCATATGAAGTTGGTTGTCAGTTGGGCCTCTACTTAAATCTCACCTTCTTGGGTAAGATTTGTTAGGATGGTTTGTTCTAATAATGTGGCATTGTATGATACTCACCTTCCTGAAATTATCGCTGAAGACAAAATGATTGTATAAGCAAAGGTGGTGAAGTCAACTGGAATAAATATTAGAAGTTCAAAAACAAGCAACCAAATTGATGTGAAGGAGCATGAATGTAGTGGAGACCGAAAACCCACCTGTAAGGTCATTGGACAGTCCCTCTCAGAAGGGTGACACAGAAGGGATGGTAAATCTAGGGTGTGGTATGCCACTGATGAAACCCTGATGAACCCTCGAGTTCTTTAATATTTCCTCCCATTACTGTTATGGTTTTTATTTGTTTTACCTCATTAATTATGTTAAACTTTCGTATGTTCATTTGTATAATTAAAATTGCTTGATACATAAAAACCAAGATAAATGGCTTCAGAAACAGTAATAGGAGTAATGGTTCCGGCCAATGAATGTACAAATGCGCTTTACACAATTGATGTGTGTATGGCTTGTGATAAGATTTGTATAAGCCCCTAATAAAATGATTTAAAAAAAATTTTACAACCTCAAAAAAAAAAAGGAGTAATGGTTCCCTGAGGGTACAGGAAGAGGGGAGGAAGGGGATTTGGCTGCTAACCTCAAGGTCGGAGATTCAGACTCACCACCCAGGCTGTGAGATACAAATGAGGTTCTCTATTCACTTCAGATTTTCGCTCAGGAATCAAATAGGATCACTCTGCGTTGGAATTAAGTGATGGCAGTGGGGTCGAGGGCTGTGGGTTTGGGAGAAAATGGAAAATGACTGGGAGCTTCATTTGTGGATGATGCAACTGTCTACAGCTCGATAGTAGTGAGGGTTAAACAGCACTGGGAATGAACTGCATGTCACAGAGCTATACCTTAAAAATGAATTAAAATGGTGAACTGTATGTAATATGTTTTTATAAAAAATAGTTTAAGGCCTGCAAACATGCTCTGGACCCTATTTGTTGTGGAAACAATTCACATCTCAATTTTTTCCCTATCTATACAAAAACTCACTACCACTGGTGGGGTTCTGACTCAGAGCCATGGCTAACACAAAGAACTGCCCCCTGAGTTGCTGAGGCTCTAAATCTTTACTCCCATGGAGCTACTGGGGGGTTCCAACTGCTGTCTATTCTAAGACAAGAGCCCAAAGAAGCTGTCTAGAGTTGGAGTAGGAGCCTTGGTGGCTTAGTGGTTATAAGTTGGGGCTGCTCTAACCACCAGCCTCTCCAAAAGAGAAAGCTTGGGCCGTGTGCTCTCCGAAAGAGTATTGGGGCCAGAGCCGCACAGGAACAGTCCCTCCCTGTCCGACGGGCTCTCTGACCCAGTGGCAGTTAGAGTTGGAGAGTTGAGTTTCAGCAGCGATTCTCAACCTGTGGGTCATGACCCCTTTGGGGGTCGAACAACCCTTTCACCGGGGTCTCTGGATTCATAACAGTAGCAAAATGACAGTGATGAAGTAGCAACGAAAATAATTTTATGGTCGGCGGTCACCACCAGATGAGGAACTATATGAAAGGGTCGCGGCATTAGGAAGTTTGAGCTGTGTGGTTTAATGTGTTTCTGAAATAAAAAATGTTATTGGTGCTCATTTTAGAAAATGGGCATACAAAACACAATCAACCATAATTTCACTGTCTTTCCCCCACAAAACAAAGGAAAACATTTGTTTCCTTAAAAACAAAAAAGATTGGATAGTATATTGTAGTGCATGTGTGTATCTGACTTGAATGTCTATACAACTATCACTTAGAAGGCTTTTACTACATGAAAGCCGTGTTCTATATGCTCCCCATTCAATAACTCCAAGAAGCTTATGAGGGCGACATTATTATCCCTTTAAGAAAATCTCCTCAAGGTCACACAACTAGGAAGGGGTGGATTCAAACCCAGTGGGCTGTCTACCCCTAGAGTTCATGCTCACTCATCAACTTTGACCCAGCGTTGAACTTAGTCAACCCTCTATTCTTTGACTTTCATCTAGCATGACACTGTTACATTTGAACTGTCCCTGAACAAACTTGAAGCTAAAGATTTACACAGGAGAATTATGGTCATAATAAAAGTTCCAAGAATTGTGCTTCCAATTATGTCAAAATGTAAGACTTTTGATAGAACTCATACAATTCTGAAACAGCTGCTGTACTTTGGTAGGTAGGCCCTCGGACGCCCAAGAAAAACATCAGGTTTGCAACACACTAGGCAGCTTACACAACTGAATCCTTTAGGATTAAAGCTTGAAGGTCAGATATATCCTGTGAGTGGGTGGCAGGCCAAGATTGAAATAGCACTTTTTTTTTTTTTTAATCCATAATGTCTCTCTTGACTACAGTGCCCCATACAACAAGAAGTTTGTATCAGTTTGTTATTTCTGAAACACTCTAAAATTACAACTACCATCTATAACCCAGTCAAAACCACATAGTTCTCACTATATAGATCCCTATCTATAGCTATTATCTATCTAGTTATTCTCTCTTATACCTATCTGGTTTTTTAAAAAAATTGTAGCCATAATTAATTATTTTCCCCTAAATATCATTATATTTGCGATAATTTGGTGACTCATTCCATAAAATAGTAGTGCAGGGAAGATGTCTTTGAAAATCTCAGTTTATGTGGCAGCATTAAGCTCTTTTGTAATATGGTCATCTTGGACTCATTTAATCTTTAAGTATATCAAAGGCAAGTAACCAGGTTGAAAAATGTTTTATTGTATCCAACATATGAAAGCACTGCTTTCCACAGCCCATTTTTGCTTATTTTAACCAGGTAAGACCCTTCACAAGCAAAGTAACTCATTTTAATAGAAAAAGTCTGTTAAAAACATTGCAAAGCAAACCCGACTGCATTTTAGATAGAAAGTTAGCTGTTTTCTTTATAAAAATAAAGGGAGAAAAAAAAACAATATGTACATAAAAATCCAAGATCATTCACGGCGAGAAAAATGTCATCTTTGGAAAGATATTTACTTGCATGCTACAACGGCATAATTTTCACCTTACACCTGTAAGGACAGAACACACTTTATCTGAACAGATTGCATTAAAAATAAAAAGCCTTTTAAAAGGAAAGTATGTTCACAACAGCCCATATCTAAAACCTCGTCTATTCAAGGGACCAATTAGAAAAAGGGAACATGTAAAATCCAGTGAGAATTTGAGAGACGCGTCCATTGAAGACCTTGGAGAGTGCCCAGAAGGTTACAGAAGGAATAAAGGATTCCTCGTGAGTGTCTTCTTCTTGGTTCGGCACAACCAGTTCGGGCCCGTCCTGTAAATGCCTTCTGACTGATGCTCTCAGCTCTCCTCCTCCAGATTCCACCTTCCACATAAGGTGCGGCATGAAGGGTTCACGAATCACCCACAACAATTAAAAGGCCTAAGCAAAGAAGGGTAGGGCCTAGAAAAACTATGAAGGGGCCAGTGCTGCCTTTCTACCTACTTCTCCATCTCCTGGCTAGCATCTCTCCTCAGCTCCTGAAGGCCAGGTTTTCATGCCTCTCTCTGACCACCACCCCCAACCCCCTTGGGTTTAGGCCTCTCCAGAGGGCCCTTGATGCCAAAATTGCCTCTCCAAATTTTATTTCGTGTAATCAGAATTTATCATTTCTCTGTGATTTTTTAAATCCTCTTAAGGTTGCAGTTGGATTTTATTATTGTTGTTCTTGAGTTCACACGGAAAAGTGACTGGCAACTTGGACCTGGAGCGCTGCTGGAGGGTCATGGACAAGGTTGGGAGAAAAGTCAAAAGGTGTTTCATGGGAGTGCTGACTCTCTCAGAATGATAACAATGGCACTTTTTAAACGGGTATGAGTCATAAAATAAAACACCTGTAGGCCCTAGGCTCTGACTAGAACCCAGTGCAAATTGTGCTGTGTTTGTGGGCTGGGGACGTAGGATAGCCAATCCTAACTGACTCCCTTCAGCAAGATTTACCATCCAAAATCTGAATGAAAGGATATGATTACTTGACTCTAAATAAAAAGCAAGGTTGGTAAATAGGAAAGCAAAATAAAATGGTACTGTAGGGTTTGTTTTCACCAGAGAACGGTCCAAAGTTTTGAGCATACACTCCCCCCAAAAATACCTCATCTTGGGCATCTTGCCACCAGAAAACAGGGAGCAGTCCTCGCAACAAGCCCCACCTTGCTTTAGGCAGACCGCAAAGCAAACGTACTGCCCCACCTGGCTTCCTCTTCCTGTTTCACTGAAACCAAGAAAGTTTCACTTAAAAATAACAATAACAACAACAAAACTCCCCTGCTATGGAGTGGCTTCTAACTCACAGCTCACCACCCTACAGGATGGACTGGCAGCACTGACCCCACAGAGCTTGCAGGCTGTAATCTTTATGGGAGCAAAGGACCACATCTTTCTCCCAAGAGTGGCGGTGGGAATGGCTAGGCTTTCACTTGGCAGCTTTTCTTTCCTCTTGGGGGTGGTGGTGCTTAAACGTTTATTCTCTCTGAGCGGATAGAGTTCAAACTTCAGAATCCCAGCTCAGGTGAAAGACTGTCAGAGCAACTGAAACCTTAACCCCTGCTCCAGCTGAGCTCCCGAAGCTTCTCTTAGCTGTACACAACCTCAAAAAAACCGTACTGATGTGCATCAACTCTTTCCTGGTAAGCGGCTCTCCTGTAGCAAAGAGGAATCACAGGCCTGCTTGGTTGCCCGCTCGGTTTAAAACCCAGATCCTATTGTAAGACAAACCAAATCCTTGCCTCATTTTGAACTGCCTTTTATTTCTCTCTTGTTTCCATTTTAGTTCAAATACTACTTTCATTGATATTTTATGGTAGTTAAGCTGTTCCTATAGAAAAACGATTATTTTGTAGGCTTTCAAAAACAAGAGAAAGGGAGAGTTGGTCCCAATTCTTCAGAGCAGGAAATGTATTACTTTAGTTTAACCTTCATTGCTTCTCTCCTCAAATTTCCTTCAAAGGTGACATTTATGGTTTATTTTTGAACTGTCCTTAGGATCAGTATACAATAATGTCACATATAAACAATTCATGAAAAATCACATTCATTATTTTAACATTAAATATCCCTGCTGGGGAGGACCCCCCAAAGGGCTTTCAGAATGAACACATCTGAAAAGCACTACATTTAAGTAACATTTACGGATTTATGAAATTGTACCGAGGCATTCATTTTCTCTGGATTCTTTTGAGTCTTTATAAAATTTCATAGTGTTTTCCTACTTTTACAGGGCTAATCCATTTTATTTAAAAATGATAGCAAAGGGAAATGCCTGTGCATCCCTCATTGCCACCCAGGACTCTGGTTGGGTTGTGAGTGTATTCACAATTCTCTGCAGACTCTGTGTTCATCATCACAGGCCGTCCACAGATAGTCTGTTCTAACTGACTATGGCGAGTTCTGAGAGAAGAGAAAGAGACAAATGCGCTGAACTTGCAGATGAAAACATGAAATTTTAACACTCAAGAGGAGGACAGCATTTTTTTCCACAAAATGTATCTTCATAAACGGCAAGTTATCAAGAGTAGTTCTGAATCTCATGTCAAAAAAAGGTGAAAACTTGCTATTCCAAGGTCAATAGAAGAACCTCGATATCCTTTTGTCATTAAGGTACTGGTGGTACCGTTGTGCATCATGAATATAGGTCTGTTTCTTAAGATTGGGAAATGGACTTATCTTCCTGATGGTAATCCTTTTGTAAACCACAATGCACATTCAAAAGCAGAATAGCACAACTTTCTACCGGCAGTTTCCTGATGTCGTTTGAATTTGTGGCTCTGTATTTTTAAGTTTACTAGAGAAACTTACTAAGGTGGCTCTTCCATGTTGCCATGCAAAAGGAAAACAAATTCTAGGAACTTTAATCAAGAGCTACAGACTAGATACTACTGATTTTCAGAGCATTAAAAAAAAATCCAGCATGATTTACCACAGTATTGAAATACTCCTATTCTACTTACACCTAAATCTGAAACAATACCAAAAATTTTAGCCCTTATACAGATATCAGCTGTATTAAATTTAATCAAAGTATAGCTTAATTATTGTTGGACTTAATATGAACCCAGAATTTTCTTTGTAGAAAAATATCTGTTAAAAAGAGCAGATCCTTCATAGACCTCAATTCCAACGTTACAAATGATGGGATTTGCTCATTGTCTATGTACTCAGCAGTAAAGAAGTCAAAATATACTTTAATATTTTGAATATCTGGAAAAAGATAAGCAACAAATTGCTTTAAACATACGAATTGGTAAACAGCATCATTCAACATTTTTAAAATGCATTATACGCTATGTATAATGAATGTGCGTGGGTACAAAATGAATTTTAAAACACCTCCTTTTGAAAAGCCTCTAAAATTTCTAAGGAATACATGTGTAATCGCAGCATGGTGACATTATCTTTTCACGCACGCTTCTGCTAAGGCAGTAAATTTGGGTTCCAAATTATTTAAAAAGTCAAGTCCCTCCTCCTCCTGCTTTTCACTGCAGCAACCGACCGATCCCGCTGGAGATCCCCTCCCTTCGTAGTTGTAAGGAAGCACATAATCTGCAGCCCGGATGTTGTCTTCATTCTGATTATACAGATGTAATTTCTGTGAAATGAATAATGGATTGTATTATTGTTTTAACTACACGTAAATGTAGGAACATAAAATTTATTTTTATTTACCTTTTAGGTTTAATTTTTAATCAGTGTATCCTCTAAAGGATTCCTACATACAAAAAATGCACATAACTGGTCTATATCACAACCATACCATAAAGTCAATGTATTTTATGCTTTTAGTAATACATACAAGTAAAAATTACATACATAAAGTTTATTTTTCAGTGTCTTTTAGTGGTCACTAAATACTTATGCCTAAATTCTATATCTAGGGACTATGTTAGTCAGGAAAACGGATACACTGTATCTATCTGCTGAATATGAATTAGGGGTTGGTTGTCAGTCAGGGTGTTGGGTCATAGCTTTGGCTCTACCAATTATACATCTTTGGGCAAGTTATTAAGTGTTTTTCAGCTTTGCTTTCCTCACCTCTAAAATGGAAATACAAAGAGTAGCCATTGTACAGGATTACTCTGGAAATTAAATGTTGTAATAACAATGCACGAAAATGCTCCTCTTATGCCTTCACTCACCGCCATCAAGTCAGTTCTAACTCACAGCTACTCCACAGGGCCAATAGGAGGCTCCTTAAGCCAAGCACACAGTAAATGCACAACGAATGGTCATCAAGATTATTATCAGGTTTTGTTTTTTCTACTGGTAGTAGAATACAGTATAAAGGGGTGGATTTACTAAATTGGTTTTAGAATCAAGTTTCTAAGATAATCAAAATATAAGAAAGTATAGCGAGACACACACACGCACACACAGAAATCAGTGACATTAAACAAACAAACAAACAAACCCTGAGCTGCATTGTAAAATTTGGGATTTATACTGGAGAAGCCAAACATTCAGCTCCATGTCCCCTCGTTGGCTGTCTACCCCGGGCCTCATTATAACTTGGCCAATCTGTGTGCCTCCTCGCTTGTCTCACACCTCACACCCGTGCTCACTCCTTATTGGCTTGGCTTACATTATCAGATCTATTTCTCCAGGATTGCTTATACCTCATATCGCAATACTTGATGTGAATTAAGAGCACTCATGCGAATGTTTCTTTAGCTTCTCTCCTTCACAACCTGATGAAAATTGACTGTCTAGAACCAAGAAAAGATGACCATGTAAATTTGACAAAAATGTAAGTTAGGGACATTGGATATGCTACAGCGGTATCAGAGAATATTGCCCATCTATAGTCCTATCAACTCCTGAGTAGCGGCAACAGCCAACAGACTCACCGCTAACAGAAAGATTGAAAGTTCAAATCCAGCCAGAGAGAAGTTGAAAGAAAGCCTGATGATCTCTATCTAAACATTCAGCCATTGAAAACCCCACCTGAGGGACACTGTTCTACACGGACACACATGGGAGCACCATTGGAGAGTTGGTGGTGAGCCAGTGTTTCATGAGGAGACTCGGAACTTCCCGTCCAGTGTTTGTGCTGCAAGGGTATTGGTATCCTCTGATAAAAGAGGTGGAAAGTTTAGGCCCACAAGGTATTTCATCCAGCTGTTGTCTATCTTAACGGCACACTGCTATTACTTGACAAGTTTTTTAATTGGCTAATGGAGTCAGAATGTATCCAGGATGTGGCACAGGCATTGTTTTTCTTTAAAAGCTTCCCAGTGAATTTTAATATGTTCCCAGGATGGACAATTCATCCCGGAATTCCTCCTTCGTTCACATTCTCGCTTTCCTGTGACTCAAAACCCTTTATATTTGCATGGTGCTTTAGACATTAAGATCACTCATCTGGATCATATTACTTCATCTGCACCCTACAATTGTTTATCAATGCTTGTGTTTTCCCATAGGAGCAGATTTGGTCTGGGAAATGTTTGGATTGTGGGAAATGAAAAAGTCTTCCTCTTCTATCTGCAGTTTAAGAGGTAAGCACACACCTGAAAAAAATAGGTGGCTTTAATGAGGGATCTTAGAAACATCTGATTTTGTGGGGTTTTAGAAATTAAGTGAAATAGCACAGATGGCATAAAATCTTGTTTAAATGAAAGCAGGTGACAAA
The DNA here is from genome assembly GCF_000313985.2 of Echinops telfairi. Lineage (NCBI taxonomy): Eukaryota > Metazoa > Chordata > Mammalia > Afrosoricida > Tenrecidae > Echinops > Echinops telfairi. Next base: position 17,538,873 of record NW_022111300.1, read on the forward strand.
GTAAGCTGTAGGGGGGGCGGTGTGTGTGTGTGTGTGTGTGTGTGTGTGTGTGTGTGTGTGATCAGACACATGGACAGAAAGGTAAAGACCCAGCACGAGGAGACAGCAAGAGAGCGCTTCAAAGACGAGAGAGCGAGGTGGTGTCCGAAAACCTCCGGACGTTTCCGTTTCCTACGGTTGTCATTTCAACATCGATGTTTTGGACCCAGAACACTTAGGGACACTCACTTCACCGAGCCGGGGCTGTGTGAAATTATGCCACTCCGAGTAAACGTATCTGCAGTTGTCCATCTCCAAGTGCCCGCCCCTGCACAAGTCCAGCGTGTGGTGGTGTCCTCCCCCGCGGCAGGCGTCCAGGGTCTGGTGTCCTCCTTTGATCATTTCCATGGTTTCCTGCCCGCCCGTTTTGACTCCTGATCCCACGGTGCCACAGAAGCCCTGGCTGGAGTTGTTCACACTCTGGGTCACAAATCCATTGGCAGAACACTGGAAGAATTCAAGACCGCGTGGGTTGGGAGAACACAGATTTCAGGGAAAGTCACAAGAAGGCAAGAGAGAGAGAGTATTTCCTTTTTTGTGCTCATTGGCTCATTCAACAGGCCTTTATCACAGTTACCAGTTAAGTGCCTAGTCTGGGGTGAAAATACGTTAGCTTGTGGCCCCTCTCTGGTGGCTTCAAGAAGCTCCTGTTATAATATGGAAGAAAAAGAAATGATCATTTTTAAAAAGTATAATTTTCGGATATGTCTATCAACCCCCTGACATCGAGTTGATTCGGACTCATGGTGACTCCATAGGACAGAATAGAATTGCCCTGGTGGGTTTCTGAGACTAGAATCTTGATGAAAGTACAAAGCCTCATCTTTCTCCTGCAAGCAGCCATGGTTTCGAACTGTTGAACCTGTGATTTGCAGTCCAATGTGTAACCCACGAGACCACCAGGGGTCCTTCTCTGATATACCAGTATGCCTAAATATGTTAGAGATGCTCAGAAGAAGAGAGCATTACAATTAAAATCCAGAGAGATTGAGTGGAGTGGGCGAGGGCATCTCTGAATTGAGGGATGAAAGACCCCAAGCCAGAGGAGAAATGACACTGCCATGTAAGGGTCTGGAGACCACACCAATGAGACGCATACAGTTGACAAAATCCAAATGCTTTTTGAGGGCTGCTAGGGCATAGTATTCCAAAAGAGAGACAGACGAACAGAGAACGCGTACAAAGCTGGACAGCCTATAGAAGGCCAGGAGATGTAAAGAGGGCATGCTGCAAAACCTTAGACTTCAGCTTAGAGATCATGCAGGCGCCATGAAGGATTTTAACAGAGGCAAATACATTTACAAAATAGGATTCTTAGCAATGAGGTGGAAGACAGATAAGGTGGAAGACAAGTTTAGAGTCATGGGGGTCAGAAGGATGGTGATTAAATTATTCTAGGTGAGCAACAACAAAGACCTCGACGAAGGTGGAAACAGGTGAATGAAAGGAGAATGGGTAGGAAGGAGGGAACCGATTACATGGAACTGTGTGTGACCTCCTCCCTGGGGGACAGACAACTGAAAAGTGGATGAAGGGAGACGTCGGACAGGGCAAGATATGACAAAATACCCATTTATAAACTATCAAGGGCTCATGCGGGAGGGGGGAGCGGGGAGGGAGGGGAAAAATGAGGACCTAATGTCGGGGGTTTCAATGGAGAGAAAATGTTTTGAGAAACGATGTACAAATGCGCTTACACAATTGATGTGTGTATGGATTGGGATAACAGTTGTATGAGCCCCTAATAAAATGTTAAAAAAGAAAAAAAAGAAAAAGAAAAAAAAAAGCAAACTAAAAAAAAAAAAGTAAAGGTTTGGAAACTGGAAGGGGCAGTTCTACTCTGTTCTGTAGAATGACTGTGAGTCAGATAATGTGGGATTTGGCTTGGTTCAGAGATCATACTGTTCACTGTAGAAGAATGGATAGTGTGCCCTAGGTACAGTACTTGTGAGTTCTGTAACAGAATGGCTTCAGTGCGAGTTATGGAATAAAACCTAACTTGTGAAAAAAAAAAAAAAAGAAAGGAGTAGCCGGATAGCATGCCATAGTTACTAGTGTCTGGGTGGATGAGGCAGCAGGGGTAGGAATCAGGAATCATTCCTATGTAGTCTGCTTGGGCGATTCAGGTAGGTGATGCCCACTGCCATCTAGTTGAATAAATAAATCACAGTGAGCCTATGTAGGACAAAGTGAATATAATCCTTAGGGTTTCAAGACTCTAAGTCTTTGTAGAAGCAAACACTCTCATTTGTCAGTTAATGGTTAGTGAGTTTGAACCACCGGTCTTGAGGCTAACAGCCCAGGTAGATGATATTCATTCACTGAGAACTGCCCCTTTGGCTTTCTAGACGTTAGCTCTTTCGGGGAGCAGTGTCATTTTTCTCCCTTGGAACAATTGGTGATTTCAAACCACTGACCTGGTGCTTAGCAGCTTAATGTGTAGCCCATTACACACCCACAGATGCTGCGCTTCCTTAGACAAGGGAAGGGAAGAAGGACTTGTTTGAGGATGAACAATTCAGTTTTGGAAACAGCGAACTTGAAAAAGGGTTGGAGTATCTAAGGTGTAGAGTGAATGAATGTGTGACTAAATGTGTAAATATGAGAATCTAATGAGGGACCTGAACTGGAGATAGAATGCTGTAATCACAAGGGCACAGGTGTAGTGGCAGCGCAGGTCACCCAGGAAAATGTGTAGCCCAAGTCATACCAAAAGCTGAAAATAAAGCTACAAGAAATATCATGTAGATAATAGAAAGAGAATTATGAAAGATCATGCAGTTAATAGAGGAGAACAGACACAGAGATCCCAGAACAAAAGAAACAGCTCAGAAATCATGCAAAGAGAGCCAACAACCACAAAACCAACAGCCTTCGAATCATTCTGCCGCTGAGATCAGATACACGCTTACAGATACACGAGTAAAACGGTGACCACTGATTGTTTCTGAGGGGTTCCAAGGAGGGCTGAGTGACAGGGAATTAAGTCAAAAAAATCAAGGACAGGTTTTCTTTCAAGTTGACCCAGGGAAGAAAAATTGAGAGAAAAAGAGGAGGGCTAAGACCCAAAGGAATTTTTTAATGGATATATTTAGTTACATATTGACTTAGTGCTGGGACTTCACCCTAACCATATCAGATGCCTAGTTATATTGGTAACTTCATTATCTCAATTCTAATCATAAAACTCAACTTTCATTACAAGAACCTCCATTAAAATCAAATTTAATGTATCATCTTTTAAACACATATATTTTGCTATTAATGTGCAGTGGCTCTAGTCTGGAAGATATCCTGAGTCCAAATGGCTTCTTCATCCTGAAATATCACTACAAAAAATCATGCATATAATCTTATTGCCATAGAAAAGATATAAAAAAAGAAAACTGAGAAGTAGCCATTTGGTGGCAGTGCTACCCTACATGGCTTTGTTTAGGTTGCTGCTACAGTAAATTCTATGGAAATGTATCTATATATAATATGGGTGGTATATGATCTATAAGTGCATAATCATATATTTGTATACATTTATTTATATATTATATATAACATTAAATTGTGTTTAAATATATAATATAGATATATAATACATATACAGTATAGAATTTTACTATTTATATATATTCCCAACTTTCATTATTTATGAATACAGTATCAAAAGATCCTAATCCATCATCCTCCACACCCTGAATGCCTTCCTATTCTGATTGATCACTCTATCAACTCGGTTACACACTGCTCAAACACCCCTCCCAGAAGAAAAGCCTTCACTTGCCCTCCTTTTTCAAGTGGATAAATCCAAAATCCTTAGTAACATAAGAAGGCAATGTGCACCTCCCGCCCGTCTTCTAGGCCCTGTGCCCTCTATGTCAATCTTTTGTGTCAAGCCCCGAATGTGGTTTCTTCCATCCCGAGTCAATGTACCTGCCCTGAGCATTGGCATCTCCTTTCCGTGTTTAGGCTGTTTTCCTCTCCCTTATTCATTCCCACCGTTTCTTCTCTTTTAAAGCCTTCTTATTCTAGACTAAGCTCTACCTCTTTCAGTAGGTCTGACTGCTTGCGCCAGGCAGCATGAGTGTCTTTGCAATCTGACAGCACACTATCATATTGGGGCTAAAGGTTTACTATTATTTTCCTATTAATCTTTTCCATAAATGACGAGAGATTCTATCCCCATGAAAGGGTCCATTTCCCAGACATAAACTGAAATCTCTCTGAGGGAAAAAACATGCCTTGTATTTATGTTTGTATGTATTTCCTTCAAACAGTATAGTGCCACGCCCCTAGAGAGCTGGTCAGGCGCTCTATCAGGAGAAAGAGTGGCAACAATCTGATGTATTCCAACTCCTTCTGTTCTACCACGGATCGCATGGAACTTTCAGCAAGGTTGTTCTTTCTGTCACAAATGGTAAGAATTACATAAGCCAAAGAGATCTAGAAAGAGTCATTGCAATCTATTGTTAATCTTGACTGATTAAGAACTTGATAACTTTCAAAGATGAGTATGAATTCATAACAATAAAGTGGAAAATACAACTAAAAGAATAAGCACAGTATAAGAAATTTAACAAAAGCCACCATATAAATATTTGCATGTTGGCAGACAGGAGTGCTTTTGCCTACAAAATCTGGCCCAATTGAAAACATGAATTCGCCCCTAGAGTGCCAAGCAACTTTTTGAAAAGGAAGAATTAAAGAAATTAGGAGACTTCTAACTCATAGCCATTTAATATAATCAATAAGCATTTTAAAATACATTACTTACCACCCTATCATCCCCAGGGGCTTCCGTGTTTGATATAATTAAGTTCTGCTGCGCTAAGTCTTCAGGAAAACGTTTTTCTTTTCTGGTACCAACAACTCCACATACCAAAGTTAGCAATACGCCTAGATTTGATTAAAAAATAAAAGTTTACTGCACGTAGAATAAAATAACCATCTTCTATTTCTTATTCCTTAAAGTTTGTAGAAGAAAAATAATACATGTCTTCCCATGAATTACCTTGGCCTTTCGAAAGGAAAAGATCACAATTTAGCCTACATGTTCAAATTTGGAATAGGTTTAGACTATATCTCTAGGAATTTTGCCCATTATCCTAAAGTATTTAGAATTGTGAATTAAATGGTATGTGAAAACATAAGACAAAAAACAATAAAATATTTTTAATAAAAACAGACATTAAGAAAAAGACTTTTGCACAATTTCCTGTGGTGTGCAAGACCCTACATCAGAGATCAGCAAACTGCAGACCAACCCATCACTTGCTTCTGTATGTCCTATGAATTGAATTTTTTTTTTGCATTTGTATGTGGCTAAAATGAAACAAAAAAATATTGGGTGGCATATTCTTCTGAAAAGTATACAAGATTCAAATTTCAGTGTCCATAAATAGAATTTTACTGGAACACAGCCACACCTACTAGTTACATAATTTCTAAGACCACTTCTGCCTCAGAGAACTGATTAGCTATAGCAGAGACTGGCTAGGCTTAAAATGCTATCGTATCATTTACAGAAAAATGTGTGCCAACATCTGCCTACTTTCTGTGGCCTCTTCTTATCTTTCTTGTCTGGCTTCCTGGTCCTCTGCCGATCATCTACTCTCCTCTGCTCACAATGGCCTTCCAGCCATTCCTTAGTTTCTCCAGGCACATTCCCAACTTAGGGTCTTTGCACTAACTTCCCCCTGGTGAGTAATAATGAACACTTATTGAATACTCCAATACTGAACAATGGATACTCCAACTGGTGAGTAATAATGAACACTTATTGAATACTCATCATGAACTATTATAAGCTCTTCACATGCCCTCACCCATGTCATCTTTAGTACTAGACCATAAACTATATTACTATGAAAAAAGCAAACTCACTGCCATCAAGTCCCCTCCCCTCTAACTAAGAAGGACCCTATTAGACAGGGTAGAACTGCCCCTGTGGGTTCCCAAGACTACAACTTTCTACCAGGGTAGAAACATTCATCTTCTCTTGGGGAGAAGCTGGTGGTTTCGAACTACTGACCTGGAGGTTCGAAGTCTAAGGTGTAACCACAATGCCACTAGGTATCTCTGTTTCTACAAATGAAATCACTGAAGCACAGTGAAGTAATTTGCCTCAGTTTATATGGATTGCAAGTGATGGGGTTAAGGCAGGAACCCAAAAGATCTGACTCTGGAGTCTAAACTCTTAAACATTACTCTCAATAGAAAGTAAATGAAAAATAATGAAACTCACTTGAAGGTGTGACTAGAAATGAATGTGGCTTAAGTCTGCGGAGAAAGTATGAAATAAAAGTGTTTTTTTCCAGGACTTTCTTATGAAAGGCATTTTGGACTGTTCTACTTGGCCATAGAAAAAGCAGTAGGACCGAAAAATGACAGCTGTCCAATGGCTGAGGTGGTCCATACGAAGACCTTTTCAATGGTTCTTTCCCAAATTGAAATATTTATCTCAAAAAGGATTTATTTCCCTCTCAGAAAATATTCATGCAGAACTTGGGTAATAATACCAAAAAAAGATTGTAAAGGGGATTAGAAACCTAACAGATCGTTGGGCAAGACTACTTTTAAGGACTTTTTTTTAAACTCTTGGTTCTTTTATCTACATTTCCACTTCAAGTAGGTAAAGGACTTACAACATAATAATGCTACACCCAGTAATATTGCCAGGATTGCCCATGGGCCAAGTCGCATTCCTCCACTCCTTGAAGCTGCGCGGCATTGAGTTGGATGAACACAATCACATAGATTAATCCTCACGGTTCTTGTTGCAGATTGACCTGCCCTATCTTTTACTACAATCGGAACATCATATTCTTGAAAGTAAGCATCACTCCGATACGAAAGACGGGCAGCTGTACCTGAAAAAAGTAAAGGCAATAGTTTTACTGATCATTGATTCCTCCCTTGGGATTTGCTCTCCACCCTTCTTTAAAGCCTGCAACATTGGAGTGAATGTAAATGAAGAATTGCCTTCATTCTTTTCAAACACTAAAACTGTCTTATATGAATTGTATTCATTATAAGCTGAAAGAATAAAGAGAAAGGGTTTATTTGACTTTGAAGTGACCTAGTAGTATTGGAGCAATATTCCCATAGCCTTACAAACTAATGATGCTAGGCTGGCTCTTAACACTACAAGCCCTTGGCTGCAGTAACTGTTTGTGTTACGCATAAAGACTTAACGCTTAAAGTACACACAAAGGATGTCCTAACTACACATTCCCCTCCATCTCCTTTCTAGGGGCTTCCCATTATCCTTACAGATTATGTCATTTTTCAAGACACAATAGCCCCTTCATGACTAATTCCTTCCCTCTGGAAGCAATTGTAAAACTAACTAATGCCTGCTAAGCTAAGTAATAAGGCTTACACAACAGCAGATATGTCTGTCTCAGTAACAATACCTTTTGTCAACCGCTGTTTTATTTTGTTTTTTTCCCAATAGGCTTGATATCATATTGTATTGGTCTTACCATCAAGGGACCAAAAGTTTCACAGACTCTCAATGACAAAGACATCCATCTGAAATGTTCTCAATGGATTAAGTGAAATGAAAAATAGCATAATGTATATCCCAGAAGTCATCTATAATTTCTAACAAGCCTTGCTCAAATGGACAGGAATAGCTATAATCAATAATAAAAGGTACATAATCACGCCAAAGACTCCAGCTGTACTGGGTCCCTCAGAGTAGAGAGTTCCGCACGGGAATGTGAACCACCACTGAGACCTACGTGGGACCCATCAGGATCAGAAATGTCTAGAATAAGCAGTGTCAGCAGCTGTCACGTCAATTCCAACTCAGCAATGCCGTGTGTCAGAGCAGAATTGTATTTGACAGAGTTGTTAATGGTTGATTTCTCAGAGGTATATTGCCAGACCTTTCTTCCAAAACATTTCTGAGTAAAGTCAAATCACCAATGACCTTTTCGCTGGAGACTGAGCATATTACTCATCATCCTTCAAGCCCTTCTTCTCATTCAAGACCATGAGCTGAGTACAGGACATAGTTATGCCTCATTCATGCATAGATGTGCCACAAACTTACGTCTCCCCTGGCACTCAACTCTCTCCTCTTCTAAGTGCCGATGTTTCTTATTTTAAATGTAAAGTTAGTTATGCTCCTGCCTTACGTGCACATACCCCCAACTACAAAGCTCCCTCTCCTCTAAGATGTAAGGCCCTCTACCATCAGACGCCATCTACCCTTGCCCCACGCCAATTCCCGGCATCCCTAGGAAAACCTTCTAGGCTCTAACAACACTGAATTTTTGCTGTCTGATGGGCTTTCTTTCATGCACATGCATTAATCGCTTACCGATGAAACAAACATTTATCAAGCAATTAGTATCTGCTAAGCACTGAGTTAGGTGCTGGACTCGAAAATGCCAAGATAAATGACAAATGTTCTAAAAAACAAACCTTCATGCATTGGAAAAGAGAGGTAAACAGATGACAGTAATACAATGTCAAAGATTACATAATAAAACTATGGGAAGGTCATTTTGTAGAAATGCTTCACAAATTTGAGCATAAGAGCTGGATTCATCTATGTCTTGTGTGTGCGTGTGTGTTTAACAAGACAAAATTTAAGAATGAAAATTGTTTGGTGCACACGTAATAACTCACAAAGTTAAATAATTTACATAGGACTAGACTTTTTTAAATAAATAGAGCACATGCTGAAGTAAATGTTACAAGGCATGATCATCTGACGAACTCATCTTCTTCTTTCCTAAGCATATTCTTAAGCATGTTTCTCTGCTTCTTCTCATGTCTTTTGGGACAATCTTATGCCTGCCTTCAGTTATTTCATCACCCCAGCTGAGATCTAGTCCAAAAGCTTCATCCTTAACTTCATCACCAAAGATGTGAAGTCTTTTTGCAACTTCTTTAACATTACAGTAGGTAACTTCTTTCATCTGAAGCTTTTAAATTTCTGTCTTGACAGCTCACCTGGTATTGCCCAGAGCACACCCCCAATGAACATATGAACCCCTAATGGTTTAACCATTTTGAGGGGTGCACCATCAACCACCCGGTAAGACCCTAAACGGACAGTGTAGTCAAAATATCTAACAGCTCTGTAGAGTGTAACACAGGGCCAATCTGAGTGCAAGGTCCTATAGTGGAGTGCTACAGCCACAGTTTGATCTAAAGTCGGGCGCTTCTTCGCCTGCTTTGTCTGCTAAACAATGAGCACCTGCCAACAAGCCAGTTGCTGCCACAGACACAAAGAACCTCCTTCCTTTGGAGTCCGTCGGTGGGCAGTGTAAATTGTTCACGAACCTACATGTTAATTGAAAGATGGAAGCTTGAGTCAGTCCAGAGGTGTATAGAAAGAAAGGTCTGGCAAACGAATTTTTAAAAGTCAATCTCTGAAAATCCTATAAAGTATCAGTCGGTTCTAACAGACATGAGTTCCCGATGAGTTGGAGTTGGCTCAATGGCATCTGGTTCTGCACAGCCTCAGAATGCAGCCCGGGCCTAGTCAAGAACTGACGCTCCACAGACATGACGGAGTCACGTCAGGCTACACAATGGGGAGGGCGGTACTCTAGGCAGAAGGGACAGCATACCCAGAAGTTCAGTTGCTTAAAGAGCCTGACATGCTAACATATAAACAGAGAGGTATATGGCATAAATATACAATACTCTAATGCATCGGCCAGCAAACATTGTCAGAGGAGGCTGGCCCTGGAGGCTGCAGCTCTGCGAGTTGGACTGACTGCATTACAATGGATTTGCTTTGGTTCTTTGGTTTGGGTCCCTCTCCCATGTTCCCTTACAAGATATCAGAGTGTGTGTATGACATCCAAATTCCTCATTTTATACCTTCCTACGACACAATTTAAACTGCCCACTTCTGTTTCATATTTGCTTCACTGAAGTTACTTTTAAAAAATACCACACAAACTTTTGCATCAATGATTACTTGTCAATTTTTTACAAAGCTTTTTTTGGTGGTTGCTATAAGTATATATCTTGCCTGCATAAAAAAAATCATGATTTCTCTCTTATATTAAAAACAAATTAATCTGGACTCAGGATGACTCCATTCAAGCCAGAATAGAATTGGACTCCAATGGGTTTACAGTGACTGATATTTTAGAAGTTGGTCGCTGGGCCTTTTATCTAAGGCACCTACCATCTTTCAATTAACAGCTGAATGTTAAATCATTTGCACCACCAGTGGATTTTTTTTTTTTTACATAACCTATGTAATTTAACACCAACCCACAACTAGATTCACTGATGTCAAGGCAATCCTGACTCAGAGCGAGTCTACAGGACAGCGTAGAACTTCTCTGCAGAGTCTCAAAGGCCGTAAGTCTTCAGGGAGGCAAACTGTCCCACCTTTCTCCTATGCAGTAGCTGGTGGGTTTGAACTGCCAAGCTGTAGTGAGAAGCCCTACTTTTGACCCACTTTATATCTGTAAAATATAAAGCTTTAGGTAGCTTTGCAAGTATGCTCATGGCAATCAATTTTACTTCATGCTTTAGGTAAGTAAAAAAAAAAACCACAATATAAATCTGCTCTAGAGTGATTATTAGGCTTTGCAGAATATAGAAATCACTGTTTTGAACTAAATACCGTTAACACGGGTGAGGGTCCATATTTTATTGATTTCTGGAGAAGTATTTGCCAAGGAGAAAGAAAATGGAGGCCCATTGACAGCTTCATCTGAATCAACAGCAGAAATATCAGTATAGGCCGCCTTTTGCTTGCAAATTGTTATATAATTTTGAAGCATCTCTGGCGCATTATCATTCACGTCTTCAATGTTCACTGCAAGTGTCCCAGTACACGATCTACCATCTAGAAGAGAAATGAATAAGACTCACTATACTTTTTAAACGCTTTCATAACTGGTTTCTGAATAAAATATCAGTTCACTTCTACAGAAATATATCATCTCTTCAAAAAAAAAGAAAGAAACTCTGATGATTTCAGTGAGGAAATGGTAAATTAGAAGATAGACGAATGTATCTGAAAACAATAAAAAAATTATTGCTGCTATTGACAAGTCTAGAGAAAATAATGAGTAAATGTCTGAACCCCAACCTCTTTCGTTTTTTCTTGGGCTCTTTCTGGTGTATATGAGGGGGTACACACACACACATGCCAAAAACCGGATTTTTTTCAAAGCTATGTATTTAAATTTTTTTTACAAAACAACCTTATCACCTTCAAAGTACTCTCCATTACAGTTAATATATTTGTCAAATCTGCAATTGCATTCTTGGAAATATTTTTCAAACTCATCTGTTGGGTGGCTGACAGCACCTCCCTTGTTTGTTTGTTTGTTTGTTTGTTTTTTCACCTCTTCTATATCATGAAGTTATCATCCTCTCATGTCCCTCTGCATTCGCAGAAACACAAAGAAGTCTCCTGGAACAAGGGCAGGGAGTAAGGTGCATGGGGCAAGAGAGGCATGCTGTTTCTTGCCAAAAACTGGTGCACTGAGATGGCTGTATGAGCAGGTGCATTGTTCCAGGAGCAAAAGCTGTCCCTCATTTGCCACAAATCAAGCCTTGTTTGTCGCACACCATTATGCTAACTTTTCAGAACTTCTAGATAGAAAGCTTTATTAACAGTCTGTCCTGGTGGAAGGAACTCCAAATGCACTACATATTGGCATTAGTTGATGGACGCCAAGAAGGAGGTTTGTCATCAATCAACATTTCATCTTTTTTGAAATGAGAAAACCACTTGTACACTTGAGTTTTACCAATAGCACTGTCCTTGTAAGCTGCCCTCAATCTTACAACAGTTTCTGCGGCATTCTTCCCTGAGCAGGAAACAAACTTTCAGAGCCACACGCTGTTCTCTTAAATCAGCCATCACAAAAAATGATGTTCAAGCAAAAACTGCCTTTATGAAAAAAAATTCCCTGTGACCAGAGAGAACCTTCCCAGGCAACGCCGCTATATGCACTAACTCAGAGTGAGTTTCTGGATGTTTCCTGCTCAGTTAGCAGGAAAAAATGCATACTACAAAAGCTCCACTCCACCCAGCTTGGGGGGGGCGTAACCCTCTAAGGAACACTAAAGTGCTCTTTAGAAATGTGACTCCACATTTAGGGTCCACATTCAAATCCCCTGCTGTCATTGCCATGTGCTGTGCAGTTGGTTCCAACTCCTAGCAAAACACAGCTTGCTCCAGTGACATCACCATAATCATTGTTATATGTGAGCCCATTGTTGTAGCCATTGTGTCAGTCCCTCTCCTTTAGGATTTTCCTCTTTTGTTCTGGTTGTCTGCTTTACAGAGTCTGATGTCATCTCTAGGGACTGGTCTTTCCTGATAACATATCTAAAGTAAGTGACACAATATCTTGCCATCCTCACTACTAAACAACCTTCTGGCTGTACTTTTTCCAAGACAAAACTGTTCATTCTTCTAGAAGTCCATGGTAAATTCAATAGTCTTTGTCAACGCCATCATTAAAAGGCACCAATTCTTCTTCTACCTTCCTTAGCCATTGTCCAATATCCCCACGAGTATGAGGAAATTGAAAATACTGTGGCTGGGATCAGGCCCACCTTACACCTCAAAGTGACATTTTTGTTTTTGAACTCTTTGAAGAGGTCTTTTACAATAGACCTACCCAATGCAGATTTCTGTACTGTTGCTTCCAAGTGAACGGATTATGGATTAAAATAAAATCCTTAACAGCATAAGGTTTTCTTTATCATGATGTTACTTAATAGACCAATTGTGAGGCTTTTTATTTTCTTTACTTTAATGTGTAATCCATACCGAAGAGTGTGCTCTTTGATCTTCAACTGTAAACACTTCAAATTCTCTTCACTTTCAGTAAGCAATATCTCAACTGCATATTACAGGTTGTCAATAGGTCTTCCTCAAATGCTGATGCTGAGATCTTTTTCAAAGGTATTGTGAGAATGGATAAACCAATACGTTTTAATTCCGAGTAGACTATTGGTTTTAGGGGATTGAGGGACCTGGGCCTTTCTTTTATCACCATTTAAAAACTAAATGGGAAAGAAAAAGAAAAAAACTAAATGGGAATTGGCTAGAGAATACTAAAGGACTCTATTGTCTTTGGTATTCTCTCTTCCAGATTGTAATGTGGATTTTGAAAACACTTAAAATGAAAGAGAAACACTACATAATTCTTCAAATTAAATATTTGCTTCTATTAATCTAAAAATTGGCAAAATACCTGATCTCACTATTCAAACAGGGTAAAGAATTCAAATACTGATAATCTTAGACAAGAAACTATAAACTTTAAAAACTACACAAATTCACAATATTTAATAAATGTAAAAATGAAGATCGTCTTTAGAAGGAAAAACAGCTTTGTTACATATGGAGTCAAATGTTTAAGAAGAAAAGAAATTATGAGAAGTCCACTCACAGATGTGTTTTGCAACGAAAGGATTTAAAAGGTAAAGAGGGTTTCTTATCTTGTTACTTTCATTACAGGCATTTTCTTGAACAGCTATCATGAAAATAGTTCTGGAAACAATCTTAGCCCTTCTGTTTCTAGTTTTGTTTTCTTGAGATGAGCATAATAGTTTGCAAGGTTATGGTGAAATTCTATGGACATACAATGTGTAAAGATATATGATAATAAAATACAAGCACAGGATATTATTACTGACACACATCACATTTCACAAAGACTTGGAATTAAAATATGGTCGTTTCTCATTATGAAAAAAAAATTGGCAGTTATAGAGGAAAGAATAACTTACGATGTTCTTCCCTCACCACACTAAGAATTACTAATTATCAAAACCTTATTTTGATATTCCTAAAAAATATCAATTTTATCTTATGATGCATTTTGAATAAATCACCATGATGGCAATTTTCAGTTTATTCTCCAATCCCTTTATAAAATAACAGATTAAAATGTTGTTACCTCGGTCTATTGCCATGACTGTAATGTTGTATACCTCATTTTTGGGACTCATAGCCTCCCTGTCCAGGATTTTGGAAGTCAAAATTGACCCTGACCTTTCATCAATATTGATCCACCCTTTAGGATCATGCAATTTTTTATATCTGTTAATCAAAAAGAAAAGAAAATGTATTAATTGTTCTAATAGTCTCAATTACTACACATTCATAAGCATGTTGGCTATAGATTTATTTGTACCTCAAGCCACTGCCACTCTTGGTTTCTGGGTCATATGCCTGGTAGCCATTGATCTTCAACCCGACCTCCGAGTTCTCTCTAATCCGCACAGACTGGGCGGGCGGGTGGCACTCAGGCCCCTCATCCTGATCCTGCACGCGAACCGTCACCACAGCTCTGCTCACGGCGGATCTGCTTGCAATCTCTCTAGTAAGTGGAGCTTCATTGCTTACTCCAATTTCCAGGATCAATTTCTGGGTTTCTTCATAATTCAGTGGCTTTAAAGTAAAATACATGTACATCAGCATCAGGGAAAAATCCATTGGGATCTCATATTAGCAAATGAACTTTTGTCAATAAGAACAGGGCAGCATAAATTCTGTGTTCTGTGGGGTTGGGTAGCCCTTGCCACTGACTTGGTTTCCTCTTGAGTGACCCTACAGGACAGGATAGAACTGTTCTACGGGGTAGAATTGTCCTCTAGGGCTTTCAAGGCTGTCCTATGTGTGGAAGCTGACCCACACCTTTCTTCTGAATCACAGCTGGTGGATGCTATTTAGTTAGCAGGGCGTGGAAGCCCTGGGTCACCTGACCCCCATCCAGTGTGTTGATACGGACTTTCCTACCTAAGGAGAAAGGTGAGTGTGTGCTAACCCTTTAGGAATTTCGGTTCAGCAATTCCCAACATGCTTTTATAGAGTTGCGGAAGAGGAACTTCTGCTAGATTTTTATAGTTGACCCTTGCTAAGGTAAAATTGTATCAAATAATAAAAAGCTCACAAATCCATGGAATTCCCAATATCTCTAAAGCAAGACAAAATTATTATGATAAGTCATAACAATAATAATAACAATAAAGTTTCTCTAAACAAGTTATGAGTAACATTCATAATCACTGGCCTGGCAAGGCGGCTGTGAGCTGCTGTTAGAAGCCTTGGCAGTGAAGGTGGGTTATGCATTGAATTACTCACTCCAAGGTCAGCAGTTGAAGCCCACCAGCTGGGGAGAAAATGAGGCTACTTGCTGCCATGAGGATTTACATCCTTGGAAACAACATTCATTAAAATAATAGTTAACTAAAACTTACTACGTTTCCAAGTATTCATTCCTACCATACCTTTATTACAGAGAGTACACCTTCATTGGTTGCTTTGTCTGTACTGATTTTGAAATGTCCTTTTTCATTGCCTTTTAAAATGGTAAAATTGGCTCTCCAATTCTCAGTATTAATTAAATCCTTATCTTCTATAGGTAATCGTAAAATTTCCACATTGAATGTATTTTCCTCTACTGAGGCCTCATACTGAAAGAAAAGGAATTCATTAAAAGCTTACTTAATAAACAGAACTTTTGCAAAGAATGCAAAATGTTGTTTTCCAATCCAAACATACTTTTTTTCATAGATATTTTTATGGATAATTAAAAAACTGTATCACAAAGAGTACTGTTTCACAAGTACTAATTTTTTAAAGAAAAGAATTTTCATTATAAACGATGACACTACTGTCTCTGACCTTTACTGAGAAGGAGAGAAAAATCTAATATGAATGAAAGAGTTTCCCATGTCATCTATTAGAATTTTAGCTATATTTATTCCATAAACATGCAGTTCACAGTGTGGTAAATATTTTATTCAGCTAGATTAAATAGCACATGACAATAAATGAAGTAGAGTTGGGTCATCTCTACTCACAGCATTTTGTCTGAAAGTAGGTGCATTGTCATTTGCATCTTTGACTGTTATCAGACAAGTTGATGTATTCATCAGTCCAAAATTCTGACCATCCATGTCTTGTACTTTCATTATCAATGTGTACTTGTCTACCACCTGGAAGCAAAGAAAATATTTCATTATCATCAAAACTTTTGTTTGGATTTAAAAATGAATCCTTTTTTTAAAAAAAGAACCATACAAAGAATATAAGCTGACTGCTGTTAGTGACAACAATAAAGGTTTTATGGGAGTCAAAGGAGAACATTTGAGATTTAGAAAACATATTAAAGAAAAGGTGAGCATCATTGGTAGTGAGATGAATTGGAGTCGAGGAAACCTGTTGTGGGGGGCTCCGTACTAGAGGGCAATCGTCTTAATTTACTTATCTTTAATACCAGTGTAAGTGTATAGCTAAGGCTACAGCAATAAAGAAGAGCAAACGCTTGATGGAGAAGTTACTTCAAATTTTGAAGGAAACAGCCCGTTCTCTGTCATTGAGTCGATACTGACTCACCATGACCCAGTACGACATGGTAGACCTGACCCTGTGTATTACCGGGGCTATGCATTTTTAAGGGGGTAGGCAACCTCATCTTTCTACCATGGGGCACCTGATGAGTTCGAACTGCTGGCCTTGTGGCTAGCAGCCCAACATGTAACCCACTCCACCAACGGGGGTCCTTTAGAATGAAATGGGACTTAGTAGTTCAATACACATGTTAAGAGACTGTTGGGGGGTTGACGAGGGTGTTCTAGAATCCTACTTAGCTAGGTGACCAAATAGAGGTAGGTAATCCAGGGGACGCGGGTTCTCAGAAGAGGGAAGACAATAGTTTGGGTTTTTTTTCCTTTACAAATGTTGAATTGTTATGTGGCTGTGGGAAATCTAAGGGAAGAGATTCAGAAGCACATGCAGCACTATATATAAGGAGGAAATTTACATCTATATTGAAAAGTGGTGATTCAAATTAATCAAGTCAGATTATCCAGAGTGAGTTACAGGATGCGAAGAATGTAAGATAAAGAACAACAGCATTTCAGACACGGCAGAAGTAAAGTTAAGCTAGGAACACTAACAGAGGAACATCAGAGAGGCAGAAGAACAGAAATTCACGGGAAGCAAGAAGTTTTGTATCAGTGCCAATAGCAGACAGGGGCCTAAAAGCAGCCGCTGAGTGGAGCACTGGGAGGTCACTAAGGATCCTGCGAGCAGAGTTTGTATGCTGTGCCGATGGTGAGATGGAGTCAGTAGACTTTCCCATCTAGCTGTTTTTGATATTAGCTGCTACTTTCATTCACCCCTTCTTATTTTGCCAACACTATCAAAACCTATTATTTTTCTTCCCCTCACTTCACTGCTTACCTCCCTTGTACATTTCTTTACTTATTGTGTTAGATCCCAGAGGGCATTCAGTACTACTTAGTTCTCCACAAAATGCCTATAGATTTTTGTTTCCCCCCACTAGGCAGGCGGACCTCCGTTTGACTGCACATCTGTGTTTTATAAGCTGTTTAACCTCATTCAGCTTATTCCAAGTTTCTCTCTCAAATTTAGGACCCTTTGAACAATGAAAGCAATGCCTTGCTGCTATTTAAATGCCATATCATCTTTGCAAAATCCACAGATGTAAAACCACATTCGTGTGCTTCCATTTGAACTTATTTATTCTGCCACTATGTGTTTAATCACATGGAACATCCACAATCATGAAAACGCCTGCACTTCTTTTTGATTTCCTTATATAGGATCCAACCACCTCTCTCTTACGCTATGGAACCAAATCCCATTGATTTTTCTTCAAGTAATTCCCCCAGACATATCGACCCCTCTATTTGTGTTATTCTAGCTGCAGGGGGAATCACTGAAGTGTTTGGAACTAAAAAAAGCTCCTTTGTGCTTATGAAGTTGATTCATCTACCTCAGGCAATAATACTTGACAGAGCTAAATACAGGCTGACAAAATGCAGAGAAAAGTAAGAGAAGATTCAGTCTATTTTACGGTCACATTTATCCTCTATAGATTGAAGTTAACATCTATCTAGTCAAACAAAGGAATTATGAATACTAAATATAACTATGCATAAACTATTTGAACATAAAGTGACATGCATACACATGACAATATATTGTTACTAACACCACACAGAAACACTACAGGTTTTTAATCATTCATAAACTTTATATTTCCTATCAATTCATTCCTAATAAAACACTCAAATGCCTATAAATACTGTATAGGGATCAGAGTAGGACACTCTTGGAGCAAGTAAAACTAATTGGCCCACATGAGAATTAAAGCTATACTTAACTGGAATCAAGTAGCCACCAATAAAAAATGAAATAATATTTTGTAATAATCTTCATTTGAAAAAAAATCGTATTCGCTTCCATACTCCTTTTAAACACCAACTGGTCTATATTTCGATTCCTTGACAGATCTACTTATATTGACTAATATACAGAAAAATTATACAAAAATGGGTAAAATTCCCAGGATTCTTCATTGTCATTGCCCAAACAAAATCAGACATACTTAATCTGCACGACAGCAAATTACATTGGTAGGGGGTCTCGTATGACCTCCAGTAAACTGATGTTTTAGGCAGTATGAAAGGTACCTCTCTGTCCAGAGAGTGGGAAGCTAAGGTGATGACACCTTTCTTGGGGTGCACAGAGAAGAGCCCAGGTGATCTCGGCGTCTGCTCCAAAATGCTGTATTTCAGGAGTGTGTGCAGCGTCTCTGGCTCATCCCTATCCGTGGCGGAAACCACTCCCACTGTTGAACCTGCATAGGAGGAAAAGAGCCATCATTTTCGAGAATTTCAAAATGGGTTCATACGTTTTCACTGCACTTAAGTGTTTTCAATTTAAGAATAATGTTGACCATCTGATTTACAATGCATTTCCACTCAAAGAGGTTCCATATTGAAATCGTTCTGATGAAAAGTACTTCACATTGAGGCTACCAAATACTTCAATGTTGGGAAGCAAGATACTCATTTACTTTGATTTTGCTCAGTTTTCAATTTTAAGTGGTTTTTTTCAAAGATTATAATAATAACCTACCTAGAGGGGCAAGCATGTCTCTTTTTAAGTAATTGTGAGCTTTTAAGATTAAGACTATTTAAAAGTGACTAAATAGTAGCTACATCATTGGTGTCTAATTGAACATGGATGATCACACCTATGTTCAGTCTCACCAGTCTCTCTATCTTCTCGCTTTCTCTCGACATGTTAATTCAAAGCAGTATGGCCTCACTGACTACACCTTATTTATTAATGTAGAAATCAAAGTAATTTTCCTGTGAGACTTCGCTGTTACAGCTGAATGGATTCTTTAACAAAGATTTTAAAACTAACCATTTCTCTTTGAAAAGAGAAAAATATAACAGAACTGGAAAATTGTGAGGCTGAAAATATTATAAGTGACTGACTGTAATTAACTCATTTTATAGCTAAGGGAACTCAAAGAGACTTTCAAAATTAATAACAGACCCAGGATCAAAAGCAGGTTTCCTAAACTCCAACCAAAGAGTTTTCATTTGTTTAATTGGACTATTTGAATAATAAAGAAGTTAACACCCTTGAAATCAAATATTCAAAGGGAAATATAAAAGTAAAATAGTAGTTGTAGTAATATAGTGAAGATCTATGTAACTACGAGAAACTTAATTAGGCAAGTTAGCAAATTCAATCCCTATGATCGAGTCTACAGTTCTTTCAACTAAACTGTGAGTGAGAATTCTCCTTATTACAAGTCTCAGCTAACGTCATGAAGGCCATATTTAAGGACCTACTAGGTTGAAGCATTTTCATTATTTTAAATGTGAAAGTAAAGGTTTGGGACGGAATACATGTAAATTAAATTTATTGAAGTTTATTGGCCATGCTCATTCTAAATATAAGAAGTAATGAATTATAGGAACCCTAGTGGCAGAGTGGGTTACAAGTTGGGCTGCTAACTCCGAGGTCACGAGTTCAAAACCACCATGAGCTCTGTGGGAGAAAGATAAGACTTTCTAGTCCTGTAAACAGCTACAGTCTCAGAAACCCCCAAGGGCAGTTCTTGCCTCTCCAGAGCGTCATTAAGAGTAGGATTTCTCTTGATGGCAGTGAGGTTGGTCTTACTCAAATTAAAAGAAATATGAAACATTTTAAAATGAAAAATTGTATAAACAAAAGCTAAAATATAAATTTTTTAGCTTCAAAAAATGTCCTTGAAGCCTCTCCCAATTATGGAAATAAGAATATCCACACTGACCCTAGTTTTGTTATTTATTCTACCCTGCATGTCCTCTTTTGAAGGTGACAAGAAAGATAAGCTCACATCATAAACCAAATGTAGAAATAAGCTTGAGTAACTGTTAGCTGCCTTATCATCATACTTCATTGATATTATATTAACAAAATCTCAGATTCCTGTAATAGCTGATAAATTACAAGCTGATTGGATTTGATGAGATTAAACAAATTCTTTTGAATAGATCCAAATGGCTATGTTAATGAAAAAAACCACAAAGTCTCAAAAAATATATATGAATATTTAATATGACACATTTTATTCCTAAAGGCAGTCTTACCAAGTCTACTACTTTCCAGAATTTCAAAGCTGTATGTGCTTTCTGTGAACAAGGGGTGATTGTCATTTTCATCCTCCACGCGGATGGGCAGTGGTAGAGATGCATCTGCAGAATACCCATCTACCGTCGATGCCGAGGCAACCAACTGCAGGGAGTAAAAGGCACGTCACCTGGGTCATTAGGGTCAGCGCCCAGCAAGAGGAGACAAGATGCTCTAGCACTCCTCAGTAGGTAAGCCTTTCCAGTTGCAAATCATTTTCAAAGATGCTTCTTCAATATGCATTTCCTTATTGAATTAAAATTCAGCATTGACTGGGGCATTCAGAATGTTAGCGTGACAGCTACACTACAAATAAAATCTCAGTCCTGTACAAGGGAGTAAGTAACGTGGGCCTGTCCACCAGACCGAGGAACTCAAAGGGAATATGGAGATCGGTCAAAAAGTCCTTATTCTGCCAATAATCAGAGATAGATTAGGGAAGCCAAACTCACTGCAGTGGACAAAATCCCTGGTAGCACATCTAAATAAAGCATCGATTCCCGATCCTACTCAATATTGTGATTACCACCTGGAGTTGAAAAATCCCTACCTTACAATCAAAGAAATATCATGTGGGGAGCATCTGTCATATTTGCTTCCCTACAACTTTCTCTTCTAGGAAGAGAATCCTTCTTTCCTCTGGAGAATTACTCTGCTTCGAGTACAGTGCTGTCCTCATGATCTCATGCGAGGCACCGTCAAGTCAGCCACCAACCCAACCATCGCCTTCACTTTCAGCTCACAGAAACTCTACCCCACACACCCCCACCCC
>NW_022111300.1:17560235-17575212 GCF_000313985.2 Echinops telfairi
GCTGTCGATTTTGAGGAGTAGGTTGCCAGATCTTTCTTTCTTGGCATGGCTGGATGGGTTTCCACCATCGTCCTTTTGTTAGCCATTGATCACTTAGCCATTTTGTCACCAGGGCTCCTCATGACTCAGTCGTATTTTCCATATTAAACTGAAAGTTATCTGAGTCATTCCTCATTGACTGTAACCTCATCCATAGCAGAAATTCACCCTGGTTTACAACAGTTCTTCCCGGTATGTTTCACTCTCTCATCCTCAGGAGCCTGGTGGAGGAGTGCATAGGCACTCAGCTGACAACCAAAACGTGCGTGGAACCCACAGCTCCCACCACAGGAGCAAGGTGTGGCCATTCACTTCTGGAAAATTGACAGCCTTGGGAACCCAATGAGGCCTTCTACTCTGTCCCTATAGAGCTGCTAGGGGCCATACTTGATTTGATGGAAACAGCTCTTGTTTGGCTTTGTCTAGTCTTCAGGTAGTTATTGTTAGAGAATCACATATGGGGAAAAAGAAAAAACAACAATTAGATGAGAGGGAAAAAAGAGGATCCTTCTGATCGACCATGGATGTGGTCTGAAGAGAGGACAATGTGCCAGACAGCAGAGAGAATAGCTCACGAGAAAAACCATCTTACTGAAATAGACATTCAAATATAATGAAGCTTTTTTTTCTTCACTTCACGTCTAGCTACAGAATGCTGAGCAAAGGGTGGAGTGGGGTGGGGGAGCAGAGCAAGAGTCCCAATCCATGGCGTCACTATTTTCCTACTTGCCTTTCAGGTTAAGATGCCCTGCACTCAAAGAAGAGAGTGCCAAGGAGACAAGAATAGAGACTCCAATTGTGGAGTGAAGAGCAGAAGAAAGAGCTTCATCACTGAAAGTTTCTATCAATATAATTATATATTTTTATTTATATCAACAAAACTCTTACATCAAAAACATCATATTCCTCACGATCCACAGGCTTAGTACAATACAGATTCCCAGTGTGTTTGTCTATGTAAAACAAATCTAAAGGCTCTTGGTCAACTCCACGCCCACGTATTGAGTAGAAGATTGTATAGTTCTGAGCTGCATCAGATTGAACCTAAAGGAAAAACAAAAAAAATATGCCATGAAATTATAACTAAATTCAGTGAAAACTGCTATTTTAGAAAAAAGTGGATGATCCATTTGTATGTTTATTTTAGAAGCAGAATTTCAATAAATTATCACATTTGTCAATTTACTGACACACAAATATAAAAATGGGTAATAAGTAGTAAGACGCATTTGGCAAAAGACATTTAAAAGCTTCTTAGTCTTTGCTAAGACTAACCTGGGTAGCTCAGTAAAAAACAATCAATATAAGTGGTAATTATTTTTTTTAAGTTCACATGAAACAATAAGGCATCATTTCCCATCTATTGATAAGACACAGGTGTGTTAGTCTGTGTACTTTAGAGAAACAAATCCACAGAAACTCATGTATGGGAAACAGAAGGATTTCTCTCAAGCTATCTCCCCCAAATATATGCCAGACTTATAGCTGCTTGAGAAAGACTGTACACTTGGAGGTCATCAGGAGTGGATTAGGGGTCATTCTCCCTAAGAGCTATCAGCCATCTAGACCAAGCAGACACCACTGTTTATCCCACAACAAGTAGGGCCCACTCCCTTCTGATAAGGATAGTTGTCTGTTTCCTTATAGGAGACACCAGAGAAGTCAAACCTGCCCAAGGATGACCAAAGTTAGGCTGCCATCATGAATCTAGGGTCCACCCATCTTGTCACATGTATACCCCTAGACCTTCCCATTCTTATGGGCACACCCCTAGCTCATCCCCTTCCTGTTACACTTATGCTTATCATAGATCCCCTTCCTAAAATGTGTATGCCTATTATACTGCCCCTTCCGGTGATGTGTGGTTACCTGTAATCATGTCCCCCTAAAGAGATAATGCTTGGTTAACAATAAAGAAAGAGCTCTCCCCGGTCCTGGTTTCCTGGGGCCCTCTCTGGCTCTCAGGCCAGGGGAGCTCTCCCCGGTTCTCGGTCTCCGAGGCTGCTCCTGCTCTTGTGGCCAGGTTCCCCCCACGAGGACCACTAAGCGGGGCTGAAGTGAGCATGCTACCATGCATTGTGTCTGACTCCATTATTCTAATCTTTCCTCTACTTCTCATGCTCTCTATGGCTTTACTATAATCTTCACTTATTATCGCTGTACAACTGCGCCTACCAGACCTGTGATGATTTGTGGGGGATCCCCATCTCCCTCTCCCTTCACCCTACACTCATGTATAAGAGAGAGTTTTATATAAAGAGTAAGTGCACATCAAGAAAACATCCCAACCCAGTGCTGCCCAAGCTCACAAGTCCAACATTAACCCATATGTCCAACACCAATCCACAAAGTCCTCCTCCATCTCATAAAACACATGCAATGATGCTGACTGCAGGAGGAAAGCCGAGTCAGTGAACGTGTAAGCATCTCAGCGCTGGCAGGGATCTCCACACGGCTGCTCCAGCACTCAGGGCTGCATCGGGGTAGGTCCATGCGGCTTCTCTTCGGGGATGTCTTGCAGGAAGTCAGCCTTGCCAGTCGAAGCTGGGAACTGACTAAGGCAGATGCCCCCTGGTCTGACCATCACAAAACGAGAGACCTGAGAACTCGAAAGGCGAGGCTGACCAAGCCACTTCTCCCCCTGCCCTTCAATTAACCCCACATGTGTGTATCGGCCAGGTTGGCACAATAAACTACCTCAACGGGTAAGAAAGAACAATCATACCCATTGTTGGCCAGGGTGAGGCAAACAGGAAGTTTCATATACAAGTGAAGGGAATGCAATTGGAATGTACCTTACAGAAGGGAACTGACAAAAATAATAAGACTCAGTGATGAGCATAAACAAGGGAAGACTCTTCCTGGCAGAGGAACACGGAAATACTTCCAAGTGAACATGGTCTTTGAAGTGTTCAAGAAGCAGGCGGTGGTGGTTGGAGCCGACTGGGCAAGGGGGAAAGAAACAAGAGATGAAGGGGCATTGAAGTAACGGGGGCCATATCCTGAAGGTGACTGGGAGACATTGGCTTTCAACTGGAATCAGATGGGGAGTAATCGATCTGCTTTGCTAAGACTAACCTGGGTTGCTCAGTAAGGGAAGGAGCAGGGAGGCCATTGTGATAGGTTTTATGTCAACTTCAATGGGTCAGGATTCTACCATGATATGATCTAATGTAGTGTGGTCAACTCCATGGTAGTAGCCTTGTGAAGCAGCCAAGCAGTTTGGAGAGAATAGACCACCTTAACCGGGCCATTGTCTTGCTATGATTGGGAAAGTTTCATTCAGGGGGTGACCTGCTCTTAGTTTAAATGGCCATTTTGTGACAGCTAGCTGACTACTGCTGGATTCGGATCCGGCATCTGGTTCATTGACCTCCTGCTATATCATTTGCCAATCCCAGAAATCATCAGCTTGGATTCATTCAGCTGATCGTAGATTCATTCAGCTCAGTATCCACTAGCTTACGATCTCACTGCTTCATCTTCTTGAGTGTGTTCATCAGTCCCTGCAGCTAAAGGAGCCAGAGAAGCCTTCAGCTTCCATCTGCCCCAGGGAGGGAACCAGACTGGATTTACCTCCTTCTACAATGGTGTGAGCCATTTCTTGACAGAAATCTCTTTCTATAAACACACACATCCAAGCATCATGGATTTAGTTTCTCTAGATAATCCAGCCTAAGAAAACCATTTAGAAATGTTACTGCCAAAAGCCTAGGGACATGATGGTTTGTTAGACTAGTGTGATAGGCAAAGTGTTGGTGAGAAATGGTTAGATGCTGAATATCATTTGAAGATACAACCAAAAGGGTTGCCAACTGGTTGAATAGGTGGTATAAAAAGGGAAGCCAAGTTCTACAGATTTGGGGCGATCTCCATAAAGGCAGCTATGATGGCCTGTATTGAAAGGTAAACTGTAGCAGGAGTGGCGATGGCAGATGCAGGCTCAACATCTATTTCACCCATGTTCCACTGTGACTTCTCGTCATGTGGACGTCAGAAAGGGAAGACACAACAAACTCAAAACATGGCCAATCTTGCATGAGATTTGGAGACAGAATGTGGTGGATTTCCCATTCTGCAGCCCCTGCAATTTTTGTTTATTTTTCTGATATCACATTGGAATGAATTCTATTTTTACTGTAGCGGGCTTTGGAAATGTTCCAGTCGTGATCCCTCGTGTAGTGCATTTTGAGAAACAGACCATGAGTCAAACGTGTTGGCTGACACGGATTAGAGGCTAGAAGACCTGGTTCTGCAGAGGCCTTGGTAGGAGCAGCTCCCTGACAGGGGTGGTATCCTGGCAGCTGAAAGATGCATTGATTCTAGAACTAATTTCTTTTCCAGCATGAAAGAAAAGCAACATGCCTTGATGCTGATTCTTGGTGTCGCTTGGTAATTCATTCCTGAAAATTCAACCTAAAGTGGACTTCTCCAGCTCACCCGATCATTTTGTCAGCTGTTTGAAACCGTATAATAAGCCTGACCGTCCAAACCTCTGTGAGGCCTGTGAGAGCCAGAACTCCATGGGACAGCCTTGGTTTTTCTGAGTCACACGGGTTTTCTGTAATTGACATGGGGCGATTCTAGCCATTTAAATACAAAATTTTTGAGCTTTCCTTCTCTGACAGATTTGTTTCGCCCAAGTTCTAGCTCTCACTGATTTTACTGTACTTAGAATTACACTTTTTACAACCAAACCTTCCCTAAACAGACTACAGGCCCAAACAACTTGAACGACGGAGTTGTCATTACCTGGGGTGGGAAGGATGATTTTGGGGTGGAAAGGAACAAGTGGAAAACCAAGTGAGCAGTGTCCTACAATGAAGTGAAGAAGTATCCAAGGAGGAGGGAGAAATTAGCTATGTCAAATGCACACATGTGAACAACATGGATAGTGGCTTGGTAAGGCAAAAAGTAAGAATATATGTATATCGTTACATTGCTACTAGATTTCCAGTTTATACATGCGCTGGTTTATTCCAAACAAAATGTGTTTGCTCATGTCTCCAAGATCAGTGGCTGACTGCAGATAAATTCTTTCAGTGATCCCCTTGCCTTAGTCTAAGTAAGGTGCCTTAAAAATGGTGCAATCCAAATGGTGGCACCAGAGAGAATCTGCTGGCCTAGTGAAATTCAGGGCAAGAGGTTATGGGGACTGTCTTTTGAGATTTCAAATGAGTCATCTTGATAAAGATTTAAGCATTCCCTGCTTAAAAATCTCCACTGGATTTTAGGATAAATTTTAACATCCTAGCATATCACACATAGTCCAGTTCACTTTGACACCTAGATGCCCCTTCTGCCTCATTTCCTGCTCTGTTTCCATCAAACTGACAGCAACAACTACAAATTTGCTTATGCGTCAATTTTAATACATGGCATGTCATGTGCACTAGAGTAGTATTAGGTTTCTTAGTACTTAAGGTTTTCATGGCTATAATCTTTCATTACAGATGGCCAGGCCTTTCTCCCACAATGCCTTTGGCTGGGTGGGATTAAACTACCAACCTTTGAGTTAATAGTCCAATGCTTACCCATTTGTACCATCCAGAGACTCATTCTCCCCATCATACCCAAGATGATTGGCTACCCAGAATTCTGCTAAGGAGGCATGTCCTCTTTTACCTCTGCACACTCCTCTTTTTCACAATTGTTTATATGCAACCCTTTCCAGAGTTCTGAATTCAGCTCAGACATTCCTTCCCCTAAGTCTTATCTTGTTGTATACCCCCCTTCACCCCAGGACTTGGTATCTGTGTTAGTCTGCGTACTTTAGAAAAGCAAATCCACAGAAACTCATGTAAAAGAGAGAGTTTTATATAAAGGTTAAAGTGCACATCAAGAAAACATCCCAACCTAGTGCTGCCTAAGCCCACAAGTCCAACATTAACCCATATGTCCAACACCAGTCCACAAAGTCCTCCTCCATTTCACAAAACAGACACAACGATGCCGACTGCAGGAGGAAAGCCGAGTCAGTAAATGTGTAAGCATCTCAGCGCTGGCAGGGGTCTCCACACGGGTACTCCAGCACCCAGGGCCGCATCGGGGTAGGTCCATGTGGTTTCTCCTCAGGGATGTCTTGCAGCAAGTAAGCCTTGCCAGCTAAAGCAGGGAACTGGCTAAGGCAGCTACACCCTAGTACGACCCTCAGAAAGCAAGAGACCCGAGAACTCAAAAGGTGAGGCTCACTGAGCCATTTATCCCTCCGCCTTCAATTAACTCCACATGTGTTTATCGGCCAGGTTGGCACAATAAACTAACTACCTCAGTATCCATCCAAGGTGATTCCAGATCACGACATCTGCATCTCTATAATAAGAACAACTACCACTTTTGACTTTGTAAATTATTTGCTGACTTCTAGTTCAACTACTAGGCTAGTAAATTGTATGACAGCAAGAACCATGATGACATTTATTTCTACCTGCCATTTGTAGGGCAGTGCTTTCTCCAGAATATAGGAGGAATTTGATAACTATCTGTTAAATGAATGAATGAATGAATGAATGAATGAATTCTGGTTGCCTTTTAGCTCATCCCAGTTTTTGGCAACCCCACATCCTTTACAGTAGAAATTCTCTGTGCTCCAGAGTTTCCAGTGCTTGTAACCATTCAGAAGTAGATACTTTCTTTGGAGGCAACTCTGGGTGGATTTGAACTACCAACATTTGGTTTGCAGCTAAGCACTTGGCCATTTTTTATCACCCAGGATTCCAGACTGAGTAAAGATCAATCAGTGGCTACAAATTCATTCTCATAACATTGTAATTTTAGGTAGTAATTTTCTTTTCATTCACTTTTATAATATTTCATGAACATCTTTCATGCAATCTGCTTACGATTTATGTTTAAAGCCTGAACAAAAGACACTCTTGAAATTAAAGCACTCCCAATCTGAAGAAATGGAAAACCTACTTGTTGAAGAAATAACGGAAAAGGGCCCAAGGAATTCTCCTGCATTGAACAAGGAATTGGTGCCCATCTCCTTTTGGCACGTCTGAGGACAGTCTCTTTTGTATGCCTTTTCCGCAGAACCTAAAGTTGGAAAAAATACAAATGCTATAAGTAAACCAAAGCACCACAGTCTATTTTGTTAGAACAGTAGAAAGCCCATAAACCTACCGTCTCACAGAAGGCCCAGCCTCCAGGGTCCCCTTAATGCAGCTGAAGAGCAGATAAGCAGGTCTTTGCGTATTAGAAGGGCAAGAAAGGAGGTACTCGATTTTTAAAGATTTCAGACATTAGAGAATTGTGCTTTTAAACGTTTTCCTCCTGGCTCTGGGCAGGGCCCTGTTTCTTAGTGCTGCATGGAGGCTCTCGGATAGGTGGCTCCTACCCCCAACAACAACACTGGTCATGAGTCCAGGTGAGGAAAATCATCAGTTACCCTCTTGATTACACTGCTAGAAAATAATAGAAATACATCCTCTCTGGAGTGATAGAAAACAT
This sequence comes from Echinops telfairi, assembly GCF_000313985.2. NCBI lineage: Eukaryota > Metazoa > Chordata > Mammalia > Afrosoricida > Tenrecidae > Echinops > Echinops telfairi. The sequence goes on from NW_022111300.1 coordinate 17,567,727, forward strand.
TACCAGTTCTCTCTTATGATGCTTCCCAATCTCAGGCAGACCAGAAGGAAACAAAATATGTGTTCTTCCTTGTCTAAGTGCTCTGTTTGCCTGATCCAATAGAGTCACCATCAGTCTTACAGAGTTATTGTTAACTACATTTTTTTAAAACAAGGTTATTCAAAGCGGCACTAGCCACAGGCCCTTCAGACGATAGAGCCCAGCACTACTCCAGAAAGTTACACTGAACTTTCTGCTGTGTCTGAACCTTTTCTCCGTTTTGTGACAATTTCATATTGGCATTCTCCAGGGCATGGAATCAAGAACTGTGGTCGGAAATCTCTGGTCAGTAGTGCGTTCAATGCGATCTATGCCTTAAGTCGCATATTTCCCAGTGTTTGCATCCTCTGTTAGCATCCGAACCATTTTAGCATTTGTAAGTGACTTCGTATTCCCTGGGACCACTGCGCTTATCATGAATCTGCACACAGCTACTGACTCGCGCGAGGTACGCAGTCATAATCCAGAGGCTACACGCACAAATGAGATGAAGTTATGTTCTCATGTAACTATAGTAAAACTGTTTGCCTTAATTTACAAAACTAAATATTATAATAGAGGGGTGACCAAACTGTCACTAAGACACCAACTCATGGATTCGGCTGGGCGAGGTAGCTTTAACAAATAAAGGTGTTTAATAAATTTAACAAACCGAAGTCCAAAACCAGTGTGTAGGCAGTTTAAATAAGAAAAGGAAGAGAAATAAATAAATATGTCAGGTAGGCCGAAGGGAGAAAGAAAATGCTGAAAAGACATCCTTATGGAGCCTCTGATCCTCTTTATAAATTTTAATTTAAAAATTTCAGTTTTTTTTAAAGTGCCTCAAAGTATCAATGGGATATTTGAATACCTTCTTTTGATGTTTCAGGAGCACAGTGATGTGCTTCTGCATCTGTTTCTTCGTGTCAGACAGCAATATGGTGAATGATCTTTTCTCATCAGTGAGCACAACATCTCTGGTGGTGAATATCGCCCCATCATCCAGAACTCTGAAATCAGGGTCACTCAACCTAACGATGTCTGCAGACTGGAGACATTCTTTCAAATTAACTGCAAGGGAAAATCTCTAAGTTGCAAAGTAGGAACACACACAATGCAATAAAAATAATTTACACACTCTTCTTTTAAACCACGAAGTGCAATGAAATAAGCTTACACGCTATTTGCCAAATAGCTTATCATTTTTTTTACATTTGTAAAAAGAAATGAAAAATCCAGTTTAAAAACTAAGAATTCTTGATTATATTCTTCTATTCAATGAGGTGTTCTAAACTATAGATGCATCTAAGGGGCTTATGAAAATTAGTTTCCTATTAAAGATGGTGTGTATATTACTATTGTGACAAAATAGAGTTTATACCACCCCCAGCCTGAAAAAAAAAATAAAAATTTTCCTTAATAACACAATCTGTTTCTTTTGTGATATACCTACCATTCAGCTAGAATCTTTTAAGAAATGCACATAACCTAAAGAAGAATGGGGGAAAGGAGCTATGCAGGATGGTCAAGTAAGGAAAGTCTATCTTTGAAGTTCCACTGACTTCTTTCTGCATACTTTGCCCTTGAGGTCTACAATTCTTTCTGGGTCTAAGATTTCCAGGCTCTACTCCTAGTCTTACAGCCTTAAGAATTGTGCTCTCTAGTAAAAGGTAGTGTGACAATTCAAGTTTTATGTCAAGTTGGCTGACATGTCAACCTGGCCAATAAACACATGTGGGGTTAATTGAAGGGCGGAGGGTAATGGCTCAGTAAGCCTCGCCTTTCTAGTTCTCGAGTCTCTTGCTTTGTGATGGTCGGATCAGGGTGTGGCTGCCATAGCCAGTTCCCTGCTTCAGCTGGCAAGGCTCACTTTCTGCAAGACATCCCCAAGAAGTTTCATGGATCTATCCCGATGCAGCTCTGGGTGCTGGAGCAGCCGTGTGGAGACCCCTGCCAGCGCTGAGATGCTTACACATTCACTGATTCAGCTTTCCTCCTGCAGTCGGCATCAGAGTGTGTGTTTTGTGCGATGGAGGAGGACTTTGTGGATTGGTGTTGGAAAATAGGTTAATAGGTTAATGTTGGACTTGTGGGCTTGGGAAGAACTGGGTTGGGATGTTTTCTTGATGTGCACTTACCCTTCACATAAAACTCTCTCTTATACATGAGTTTCTGTGGATTTGTTTCTCTAAAGTACCGAGACTAACACATTTTATTATTGAGGTAGTTAGGTATTGTGCCAACCTGGTCAATAAACACATATGGGATTAATTGAAGGGCAGAGAGATAAATGGCTCAGCAAGCCTTGCCTTTTTTGTCTCTTACTCTTTGATTGTCAGACCAGTATGCAGCTGCCTTGTTTGTTCTTGTTCTTTGCCCCAATTTGCAAGCCACACAACCTGTGGGACACCTAACCCATGGACTGTGTCACTGTAATTTGAACTTCCTTCAAGACTTGCTTCGCCATACCTTTGGAATTTACATCTCTTGAGCTGGGGACTGTCAGACCCTGTCATCTGGCTGCCTGTTGGTGACCTGCCTTGCTGTTTGTTGCCTGTGCCCAGATAGCCTGAATTGCTCTACAGAGGAGGCCCTCAAAACTTGAAGGACTGCCAGTGTCTCACAAATGTCTCACGGGAGTGAGTTGCACTGAGCCATTTGTACTGCTTTATAATTTAATTAATTGTTTATTTTTTATTTATGTATCTATCTGTATAAATATATATATAATTATTAGAATTCTGGTTTTGTTTCTCTAGAGAACCCTGTCTAACACATTGGCTGAGCCAGCATTCTCAGTGGCTTGACTGAGAACTGAATATCTTTAGGAATGATATTTCTTTCATTTTCATCTGTTTGGGTAAATGTTAGTTTATGATCTATCCCCACATGAGTGACTTTAACCAGAAATGGAGCAGTGGGTTGAAAAAATAGATTTGGAATTACTGAGGCAAATGGCCATTCACAAACAACAACAAACACGCTTGTCCCCAGCATTCCCTAAATTCACCTGGAAACTTCCTTGGGTCAGCTTTTCCAGCTGATGGGAAAAGTCATGGTCCCCTGGCTTCCCACTGGGAAATCTATATTAAGTTCAGTTTGGATGCCATGACTTGACATCTCTTTCCCAATGTAACTGTAGCTCGGATAAAACGACAACCCTGATCCCCACAGCTCCTTAGCTCTATTTCTCTAATGCTTAGAATTCTGGAATAATAAAAATAATATATATTACATAAGATATTTTATATCATTTTTAAACAGTTAAAACACAAGCAAATAGCTATGAGAACATGGATTAGAGCATTTGCCCTGGAATAAGCTACAGAGTTAAAGAGATTGATAAAGAACAGAAGTATGCTTTAAAAAAATGTAACTATCTTAACTTTCATTTGCTCATAAGCAGTCAGCCAACTGCAAATGGCAAAGACTGGGTGCTGTGCCTGCTCTCCACCCCAGAAACCCTGAATATCGATTCCTAAAACCCATTTTAAAAACATCTCACCTTTGCCGATCATCTTATCTGCCTCTAAATTTGAGGGTGTTCTAAAGATCACATTTTTGCAGGCTTCACAGGCAAAACAGAAGACCTAGAGTAAGAAAGAGTACATTGAGGATAGAATAAACAAGAGAAACCCTATGGTCATCTCAATAAATACAGAAACATTGACAAAACCGAATGCTCATTTGTGATGAAAAACAATAACAAATAAATAAAGAATAAAAGAAATTGTGTGCAGCATGATAAAGAGCATGTCGGATAAACATAGCGCATCATATGTACAGGACAAAGCAGAATGCCCTCCCCTAAGATCAAGAACAAGATTAGTAACCGCTTTCATCTTTTCAATTCAACATTACACTTGAACTTCTAGCCAGGACAATCCAACAAAGAAATGAGATATAAAGTAAAACTGCTACTATTTGATAATGGCATGAAAATCTTAAGCAATCAACTAAAACTGAAACAAATTGTAAATGCATTCCATAAAGTTTCAAGATATACCATCGTTATATAAAAATCCATTGGATTCTTCTATAAGAAGCCCTGGTGGTATAGTGGTTAGTATGAGCTGCTAACCCTACGGCCTGCAGTGGGAAAACTCCAGCCACTGTGCAGGGGAAAGACCAGTCTTTCGACTCCTGTAAATAGAGTGTCCGAAATCAAAATAGACAAACTGATGCTTATACAAAAGTAACTGACCAAATAATTGTGAAAAAGTGTAAAGTTTGAGAATTTACACTCCCTGATTTCAAAACAAACACAGAGTGATGCAAAATTGCAGAGGGGTGTGGGGTGGGGGTGGGGGTAGGAGATGAGCCAGTCAGGGTGCGATGTAGCAAAGATGAAAAATACAACTTTCCTCTAGTTCCTAAATGTTTCCTCCTCTCCCACTGTCATGATCCGAATTCTACCTTGCAAGTCTGGCTAGACCAGAGCATGTACACTGGTGCAGATGGGAGCTGGAAATACAGGGAATCCAGGGCGAATGACCCCATCAGGACCAGTGGTGTGAGTGGCGATATGGGAGGGTAGAGGGAGAGTGGGTTGGAAAGAGGGAACCGATTACAAAGAACTATATGTGACCTCCTCCCTGGGGAACAGACAACAAACGAGTGGGTGGAGGGAGATGTCAGACAGGGCAAGATATGACAAAATAACAATTTATAAATTATCAAGGGCACATGGGGGAGGGGAGAGCGGGGAGGGAGGGGAAAAATGAGGACCTGGTGCCGGGGGCTTGAGTGGAGAGGAAATGTTTTGAGAATGATGAGGGCAATGAATGTACAAATGCTCTTTACACAATTGATGTATGTGTGGATTGTGATGAGAGTTGTATGAGCCCCTACTAAAATGATTAAAAATAAAAAAGAGAGAACAGAAAAAAAATTGCAGTAACCACGACAGGGTGGTGCTGTTCTAAGAATAAACATGTAGACAAAGATAACAAAACTAAAAGCCCTGAAAGAAACTCTTGAATTAAAAATTAACTGATTTTTTAAAATGATGCCCAGAAAATTCATGGGAAAGACATACCCTTTTCAGTAAATGGGCTTAGACAAATGAATATTCTCATGCAAAAAAAAAATTAATTTTGGACCCATATCTCACACCACACACAAAAGGTAGAGTTTAGCCTGTCAATCAGGTTGCAGCTTGATGACCTCATTTAGGGGCACTAAACAGCAGGTCACAAGTGGACTCCATGGGAGGCATGGCCCTGAGCTGAAGGAGCCACATGGAGACCCCTCCCAGTGCTGAGATGTTTACAATGGATCCACAAGACTTCCCACCCACTGGCCTGTGATCTTCCTGCATTCAGCATCATTGCAAGTGTTTGGTGAGTCTAAAGAGGACTTTATAGATTGGTATTAGACATACAGGCTAATATCAGACTTATGGACTTGATCTGGACCAGGCTGGGATTTTTTCTTAATATACAATTATTCTTTATATAAAGCTCTTTCTTATACACATATGAGTCATTTGATCATTCCCTTCTTCATGGGCATTTATATTGTTTTCTCCCCACCCTCACCCCCACCCCATATGCAAGCAATATTGCCTTGTACATGCTCAGTAATAGAATGTGTACCTGCAAGAGAAATTGCTGTATCAAAAGACATAAGCAGGAACATCTTCATGTTCTTTCTACCACTATTAGCTAATGGGGAGCCAATTCCAACGTATGGTGATTCCACTGTGTCAGAGTAGAACAGTGCTCTCCAGACTTTTTTAATGGCCAACGTTTTGGTAACTAAATTGCCAGCCCTTTCTTCCACGGAACATCTGGGTAAACTCAAAACTGCCAACCGTTTGGGTAGCCACTGAGAACTTTAACCATTGGCTCCACCTAGTGAGACCAAATGCACAAGGCCAGCTTTGTAAACTGACAGCAGTAAGAGGAAGCTCCCACAGAGAGTTACAGCCCCAGAAACCCTGCTTGGCACTTCTACCCGCTCACAGGGTCACTATGCGTTGGCATCAATGACAGTAAATTCAATTTATTTTACTTTTCAGTAGAAAAAATGGGGCTGCAGAATGGAACACCTTGCAGCAGCTGAAAATTAAAGGGCCCTTCCCGACTGAGCACAACACTTACAAATTTGTAAACATTTCTCCTGTGGCTGTAACCTCTTGCTAAAAGGAAATACTTCCTTTCAAATTCTTAACACAACAAAGTTAAACTTTTAAGAATTATTTCTCTGTATTCTCCACACATAGGTACATTTTCCAAATATTCTTCTAACCAAACAGTGTTATAACACAGTCTCATTAAATGAAAAGTGTGAACCACAAGTCCCCGCAGATGCCATATATAGAATACCAACTGCCAAGAAATTGAAACGGGATTACAAAAACGACACGAGCTTACATTTAAGAATTCAGAGGGTGCTTTGCGCTATAACAATGATCTCAATATGAATAGCAACCACTTCTTTTTTAAAAGGCAGTCAATGTAATACGCAGATCTAAATACAAACTTGTATGTACACTCCCTTAAGAAAATGGTTTTCACAGTAACATAAGTAAAGGTTCCCTGAGGGTGAGGGGAAGAAGGGTGGGGGAAATAGGGAGCTGATAGCACCGATGACCATATAGCACCCCCTCGGTGGGATCCAACAACAGAATTGTATGTGAATGGCTATATTGCATGTGTAAGATCTGGCATAAATACATACATAAAATAAGAGTTCCTGGGGGGTAGAGTGGGGGTGGGAGAGCTGATATCAAAGAGCTCGAAAGATGAAAGAAAATGTTCTGAAACGGATTGTGGTAGCCATTGTACAATACTACGTGAGGTGATGGCACTAAGGAATGTTATGATATCTGTAAGAGCTCCCAACAGAAGGATTAAAAAAGAAAAGAAAGAAAATGGTTCTCAAAGAAACTGGCTCTCATTTAGTGCCTTTATTTGCTTTTTTTTAGGTGCTTTTTTTAAACTAATGTAAAGGATAGTAAGCATCATTGGACTAGCTTTTATTTTTAAAACGATTCATTAATTAAGGGCAAAAATGTGTTTTTGGTGAGGATGTCATACCATCCTTATGAACTGGTGATCAGGAGCCCCAGTGGAGCAGTGAGTGATAGTCGGGTGTCTCTCTCTTCCAGGAAAGACGGACGGTCTTGGAAACCTAAGGAACGTCTCTCTGTCTGGAGGGTCGCCATGATTCAGAACTGACTTGATGGTAGTTGGTTAGTTTATAAAATCTGGAGTGATAGAATGTCCACTTGTCCTCAAAGATTCCAGATAGAGTTGATATCTCCCCAGTGGGGAGAGCTCCACCTCCCCCAACCCCATCCCCACCAAATGTTAAAAAATAAAAAAAGGAAAACACTAGTTTAGCTCATTTTGCAAATGAGCCCTTTTAGAGAAGTGACAGGGTTTCAACTACAGATCATTTGTAGGATAGACCAAAAAACAAGCCAGACCAAACTCACAGTGACGCCGGGGGTGGGGGGGTG
>NW_022111300.1:17575312-17631765 GCF_000313985.2 Echinops telfairi
GGTGGGGTGTCAAAAAGAGACTGTAACTCTTGGCTGAAGAAAGCCCTGCTTCACTGCCGCTGGGCTGCGGTGGATTCCAGCTGGGGATCACAGCCCAACTGGGAGCTGCGGAACAACGGGTGGTTTCGAACTGCTGACATTGCAGTTAGCAGCCCAACGGGGAACCCACGACGTCGCCAGGACCCCTGTTGAACACTGTGAAGCCACAGAGTGAAAAGGATCTCATCATTTGTAACAGGGCAGAAAGGACTGGACTGAGGCAAAAGAACGTTCACCATCTGGAGGTGGCTGCTCCGTTCCTTGTGACCCCTCGTGCGAAGAACGAACTGTCCCACCAGGCTTTCACGTCAACCTTTCGGAAGATGGTCAACACTGCCAATCCGGAGGCTGAGCGAGAGCTGGCTTAGCTATTTGCACCACCCGAGGGCTCCTGGGAACAGGGGAGGAATCATGTTCCAGCGGGAAAAGGGTGGAGTCCCTGGGCTCTGGGTGGAGCAAATTGTGAGGCCATTGCTGCTGCAAGTCCACCCAGAGGCTAGACGGCCCAGAGGCGCCTCTGTAAAAACGGCTTGGCTGCCTACACCCGAGAAATCAGCCATGGAAAGCTCTGGAACCCAGCGGCGCTGTGACACCTATGCGGTTTCCTTGAATGGGCCCTTGGCGACTGGGTCAGGAGAGGCAGAAAAGTACAAACTGGCAAGATTTCTCAACCTTTCAGGAGAGTGCCGTCAAAAGGCTGAGCTGTTTCAAACCTTCAATTTGTGTTGAAGCCTTGCTTTGAAGAACTCTCTTCTAAGAACAAGCCAGTGCTTTAGAGAGCTCCATTAAAGCCTCCATAAAATGAAGGTGTGGCTCTAAAAAGCTCTATCATTAATATTGTACTTAAAAAACGACAGTCACATGAATCAAAAGAAAATGCATGCATGGAAAAGTTTCAAAAAACAACAACAACAACAAAAAAACCACTGCCATTGAGTTGATTCCAGCTCCTCTGAGCGTCCCAGGAGCCAGAGAACTGTCCCCCTTTTAAAGGGTTTCAAATACTTTAAATCTGTGAGTAGAGAGCCTCATTTTAACCCACAGAGGACCTGGTTGTTCAAACCATTGACATTGGGGTTAGGAGCTCAGTAAGTGCAGTCGGATATACCACCAGAGCCCCTGGAAGGGTCAATTGAGTTATTAAATTTAGCCATCTGCTCAGAAAGTAAAAATATCTGTATACCGGGGATTGAAGGTGAAATTAAGATGTACATTTAAAAATACACTCCTGGGTATTCAGGGCTCCCTATATAATATACCATTTAATCTAAACTTTGGTAACTACTTTAAAAAAATAATCCTCAACTTGTATGGCATAAAATAGAGTTGAAGCTCTCTCTGTTGAGGTTTACATGCCCCTTTTTGCCAGGTCACACCTCAAGAGTGCACACACACACCCCTTTAAACTAGGGCACTCCCTGTCTTCCCAGCCCTGACCTGGAGCGAATACGGAAACTCTTGGGAATGAAGCACCTCCCGAATTGCTTCTTCTCATTCTCCCCAGGCCACATAGCAAACACAACAGAGCAAATCCATGCTATCAAACAGAAAAATGGCAGTCTTTAGTAAAAGATGAAGTTTTTCTAGAAGTTCCCATTTGTTAAGAGTTATTTCAGCAGGGTAGGTGAAAGGTGGGGTGAAGAGGGGGAGGTTGGGGGAACCAATGGAAATGATCGACACATAACCACACCCCACCATACCCCAGGGGGATGAACAGCAGAACCCATGGGGGAAGGGAGACAGCGGTTGTTGGTGTACGACATGAAAATATTAATTATTTATTATTTATTAAGGGGTCACGAGGGTGGAAGGGGGAGGGAGGGAAAAGAGAGGAGCTGATACTAAGCACTCAAATAGAAAGTAAATATTTTTAAAATAATGATGGTAACATATGTACAAATATGCTTGAAACAATTGATGTATGGATTGTTATAAAAGCTGTAAGAGCCCCCAATAAAATGATCTTTTCATTAAAAGGGGGGGCGGTAAGTCATCCGCTCAGATACTTTGTGCGAGAAGCGGCCTGGCAGGTCCATGTATTTATTTGTACAATTCCTTGTCAGTCCACAGTCCTTAGTTCTTAACTACAAATCCAACATTCAACCAGAATCCTCAGAGCCAGAGTCGACCCTCTTTAAGGCAGGCGTCCTCCGCTGTCCTCTAGGACATGGGGTCTGTGGATGTGCAGGGAAGGGAGGGTCCCTAGCTCCTTCCCACATAATCCTATCAGGTGTGAAACTCTGGTCCTTTCTGGGTTCCCAGTTTTCTGCTTCACCCATCTCCTGGATTCGGTTAAGGAAAACTGTCCCTAGCCTTCTCCTTGGAGGGTCCTTGCCTTCTGACCAAAGCTGGACTCTGGGTTCACACAGATCTCCCCTTCTCACCCCATACCCCACCACCCCACACTCTGACCCCAAACAAGACCTCAGCCCTCCAGCCTCCACCACCAACCCCAGCCCCTGCAGGCTGGCAGCATGAGTGGTTGGGACATCGGATAGTTAACTTTAAGGGGTGTCATAGCCAGTAAGTCTGTTGTCCCACATTGGGACCCAGTGTCCCCTCTGGGCCCCTTCAGCTCACTCAAGTTGCGGAGACTGAAATGGCACCCAGTACTACCCCTCTTTGGGTTCCTGAACCAAGCAAATACCATTTCTCCCTCTGCACTGAAACGCCCCACACCCCGCCCAGGCTGGGAGGACCTGGAGAAGCATGACCCCCAACACCAGCGACGGTGCCCGTGGACACCCAACCCAACAGGGGAGCGTTCAGTAACTCACACGACGGAACCCAGTGTTCCGAACGAAAAGCCTTAACCCAGTCAAGCCTCAACGGTTCATTTTCTCCCCTCACTCCTCCAGAAATAAAGCTGGGGTGCCAGCCCCGCAGGGTTGAGCTAAGCCATGGATGTCACCTCTCAGGGGCCCTTGCCTCCCCAAGTCCCCTGGTCCCCGCGCAGAGACAAGGGCTGGTCCGGCCTCCATCTCCACGTGGGCTCCCACTCACCGCGAAGATCAGCAGCAGCAGGGGCCACCCGAGGGCTCCACGCAGGGAGCCCGGCGGCCCGCAGGCGGCCATCGGAGCGCGGGCAGGGAGCAGACTGCGGGCTGCAGGGGCGCGGGGGTGGGTGCTCGCCTCTCTGCTGAGATCCTTTTAGTCGCCTTGGCCTCTTTGGGGCTTACCTGCCCCAACCGCGTTCGCTGCCTCGACGGGATTGGACCCAGAGGACGCCTAGCGGCCCCTCCTAGTTTAATCCTCAAGTTTTATCACCGCCAGAGTCGCAGGGGAGCTGCCTGAGCTTGCCCCCTGGGCCTCTGGGGAAAAGCAGGCCGGCTCACCCTCTGCCCACTCGCCCACGCCCCTCGTCCGCTCCGCCTCCCCCACCCCCCCAGATCCTCGGAGCGACCCCCCTGCCGACGCTGCACAGCGCGTTCCTGCTGCGGAACCCCAAAGCCGCCTCTGGGGAGCCCTGCCCCAACACCACCTTTCTGGGATGCCAGGAACACCCAGCGGCTCCGCCCGTCAGCCTGGCCAAATTCTGGGTCCTGTCTCCAGGTTAACAAAAAAAGATATATTTATTCTCCCCAAACTTCACGAACGAAGACACGCACCACCATGAGTGAGAACCGACTGGGCGGCATCGGGCGTTAACAAGTTAGCATTTCCTGTACTAGAAAATATGTAAAACCAAGCCAACAAAATTCTGACCGCTGACCATTTCAGGAACCAACAACCAGAGCTTGGTTGCTGTATTATCTATCTATCTTTCTATCTATCTATCTATCTATCTATCTATCTATCTATCTATCTATCTATCTATCTATCGTCTGTCTACCTACCTACCTACCTATCTACCTATCCATCCATCCATTCATTTATTTATTTTTGCCAGTTACCTTAGGAGCTCTGGTGGTGTTGTGGGGAAGGCCTGGGTCTGCTAGCTCAAGGTCAGCCATTGGAGACCACCAATTGCTCGGTGGAAGAAAGGTGGGGCAGGAACCGACAAGGGCAGTTCTATTCTGTCCTATAAAGTCAACTCGATGGCAGCGAGTTTTGTGGTTGTTCTTGTTTATTTGTTCGTTTATATGAGGCACTATGCAAGCATTTGTTGTCCTTATATTCTTGACTTTGTGTGTTGGTCTGGCAGGCGACCTACAAGTTCCCAGGCCTGGACCGTCAGGCAGTCTAGGACCCTAGGGCAGTTCAGATTAATCACAGAGGGACGTGGTGGCCATTCCCATTCCCACCCTCATCACCCTTCATAGACTTTTTGTCTAAGTGTATGTGTTCCCTTGAATTTGGGTCGCTTTAAATTTTCAAGACACTTTAAATTCAGTTCCCCCAACTTTGTCTCTCAGCCACCGGACATTAGGTTTCACCTCTGGGAGGTGGGGGGGGGCCGGTGTCTCTGCATGAAATAACCCTCTGAACCTTAGAGAAATCTCTACAAATGCCTCCCCACTCAGTCTCTTTTTGTAGCTCAACCCTAAACCCCCTTCCTCTCACCCTCATTCACAACTCCAAGGTTCCTCCAGTGCTAGCTAGCCTTGAAGAACATGTGAGTCACGATTTTCTGAAGATGGATGAGAAACGAAGCTGCATAACTCAGTCCTCACCCCTTCCACCTCACTCTCAGGGGAGTAGCAAGGGGTGAAGCATTAAGAAATTCAAGAATTCACCCCGCCAAAGACACTTTTCCAAAGGAAAGATTCATGGGTTAAGAAACAAGAGGTACAGCAACAGAAAAGTGGGTAAAGGGAGACATCGGACAGGGCAAAATATGAAAAAATAACAATTTATAAATTATCAAGGGCTCATGAGGGAGGGGGGAGGGGGGATAAAAATGAGAACCTGATGCCGGGGGCTTAAGTGGAGAGCAAATGTTTTGAGAATGACGAGGGCAATGAATGTACAAATGTGCTTTACACAATTGATGTATGTATGGATTGTGATAAGAGTCCTATGAGCCCCTAATAAAACGATTTTTAAAAAAACCAAGAGGGAAACAAGGAGGGTGGGAAAGGGTTCAGGGGGAAACAAGGAACTGGGGGGGGGCAGAGCTCATGCAAAGATTGTGGAGAGGCTTGTGAGAGCTTCCCAAGGAAACTGAAGAGCACTCCTTCATCACAGTACCTATTGAAGGAATCCAGGGGCTGGGAATTGGGTTTGAAAAACAGGCTGAAGAGTTGAGTTTTATACTGAAAGAGGTGGAGAATCTTCAACTCAGCCTATAAACAGAATTCATCTTGGGTGAATTCCTACCTTGTTAATGAGAGTCACGATTTTCTGAACGATGGATGAGAAACGAAGCTGCATAACTTTGGCTTTGGGCTTAATTTTCTTTTAAGAGTGAACAGTCTTTAAATTTTTTTCTTAAAGTATTTAGTGTTCCCCGATGTCCTACAATTACATAGATAGCTTCAAATCCTCAAGAGAAGTGGTTCTCAACCTTCCTAATGCTGCAACCCTTTAATACAGTTCTTCATGCTGTAGTGACCCCCCCAACCATAAGATTATTTTCGTTGTTACTTCATAACGGTCATTTTGCTACTGTGATGAATCAGGTGACCCCTATGAAAGGGTTGTTTGACCCCCCAAGGGGGCCACTACCCACAGGTTGAGAACCACTGTTCTAGAGTCCGATCTGATCTTGGCTATCGTCCAAATGACTAAAATTACCTCTGGTAGGATCAACAATGATGTGTGCTGGGGATGGGGAGTGGGGGACTTAATGTCTGAGTTGCTGAGTTTCCATTTTTACCTTCCACAGACTCCAAGTGTACAATCAGTAATAGACATATCGTAAAAAAGCACACTGGAGTTATTTTCAATAGCATCGCAAAATGCTAGGTGCAATATGAATTCTGAATACGAACTGAATGTGGTATTAGTAACTGTTTTGGAATTTCCTGCTTTGTTATAACATGTACTTGTCCATCATGTGTAGTATAATTCCTATTACAAAACAATACATTTTATTTATTAGGAAAAAAATTTACCTGTAGTGATGACTACTGTATAAAAATCACAGAGATAAGTTCAAGTTGCGTATATCCTTCCTAAATGAATTCTAATTTACAGTGAGTTTGCTGGAAATCTACTTCAAATATGAACTTCAGTTTGAATCTAACTAGCATTTGGTGTCTTCTGTTATAAAAGTGTAAATTATCATTAAAATGTTATAAAGCATAAAGAACTCCACTGGAGTACTTTTAATACGCTGTCCCCTTAAAAATATACATATATCTTTTCTGCAAAGTCAGTGGAAGTCATTTCTAGTAGGATAATGTGCCCCAATGCGAAAGGAACTTATTATTTTCAAAGTTTAAAGGGAAGAGCAGTTGGAATAAAAGCTCACAAAGAGAAAGGGGTTTTAGACTAAAGTGCAGGACTGCTGTAATCCAGTCATGTACAGTTTTAAGCAGAAAACAAACTTAAGATTCATAAGAGCTCCCCATTTGCAGATAGAAGGAGGCCTTGCTGTAGAGAGAGGAACTAACCTCAAAAGGTGAGCTGACTCTTGGCCCAATGGGACCGGCTACTTCCCCAGCTCAGCGCCCACAGGTGCTGGGCAGGACCACACCTGTGCAGTATGATGAGGCAAGAGCATCATACTGTCCTCGCACTGTCTGTCTCATGTTTGAAATACATGTGCTCATGAGAAAAGCTGAATTTCAGAGAGAGGTCTTCTCTCTTTCAAAAGAAGGAAGCGAATACATTACTGGGATTTTATTTCTAAAAATAAAATAAATTTATTTCTAAAAATGAAATCGATGAAAGCTTCTGACATGTGAGTATAGATTTGTATAGTATTTTTCATAGTTGCCGGAGCGAGTAATTTGTTCTGTCACTAGTTGTCATCCTTACGATAAATCCTAAATAATATTCCTAATGCATTTCTGAGAAAACATGACAGCATTCAGTTGGGTCACTATGGGTGGGAATCAACTTGATCGCAATGCATTTGTTCATGTTTACTTTTCTTCTCTCTTGGTGAAGAGTCCTGGGGGTGTAGTGGGTGAGCACTGGGCAGGTTGAAACCAACAGCCGCTCCTCGGGAGAGAGATGAAGATTTCTACTCCTTTAAAGGGTTACAGTCTTGGAAAACCCCAGGAGTAGTTCAACCCTCTGCTATAAGGTCACTACCATATAAGCTGAACTCGATCCGATGGCAGTCGAGTCTGGTTTCAGTGTCTCTCTTTGGGTTGGAAAAGGTTCATCCGTTTCTCTGCCCTCGACTGCCATCTTCCTCTCTGACAATTCCTCTGCTAGTCCCACTCTGGCCTCCGGAAAAGGATGCTGCTCATTTTTGTACCACCTTTCCCAAATAGTGACAGGAGGCCCGTCCCTAATTTCTCAGAACACCACTGAGAACAGCCTCACATGCTGGATCATTTTTGAAAGACCCCCCAAATTAGGGGGGAAATGGATGGAAAGTTCAAGTGAAGAGCCTGTCGAGATGGCCTGGTTCCCAGGAACCAACCAGAACACTTGTTGGCTTCATTCCTCTCTCTTTTTCCCCTGACCACGCTGTGGCAGGTCTCTATCTGTCTCTTTTCATAAATCAGTGATTCAGGAATGGTCACAATGCATTCAGCTCTACAGGGCATGCAGCCCTTCAGGCTCTCTTAAAGAAATAGTCCTTTAAAGGAGGGCGGAGTCGCCATCTAATCATTTGTCATCAGGCTGCAAAGAATGGTACCGTCTACACAGGAAACGAAACCTCACCGTGTGAGTGATATATTCTTTTAGTATTTATCACAAACGGTTTAACAATGCCTTGTTATGGTGTGAATGTTTAGTCTTCTTCATTTTTGAAATCAACCCACAATTCGGCACTTGGGTTTTCCTCAGACAAAAATATCATCTGTGGGCAAGACTACCTCTTCCCCTGGACAGTCTCATTCTCCCGGAGCTCACAGGTGCGTCTATCTGCTCAGAGGGCATTGCTCAAGCACCACAGCCTACAGGTGTCAGTGGGCTGGATTCCAGATCTCATGTGTCATTTATTCCATCATCATCCTCTGATTCACTGCCCCATCAGCCTTCTCTTTTCCCAGAAGTTTAGGAGCACCTTCCCCTTTCTCCACATCAGCTTAGGGGAGTTGTAAACTCCCCCCAAACTCAAATGTCAGTCACCTAGACCAGGAATAGAGAAAAAACTTTCAACTTCCTCCGTCCCCTGGGGACAGTAAATTATTTGATTCCACCTTCAGTAATGCATTAGTAATCACTTATTATTTTATACTTATGTATTAATTAATTTTGTTTTCCTTTGCAGCCTTTCCTGTTTCCCCACGCTTTCTGTCCCTACGTGATTAGCTTTCCTTTCCACCAAGTAACAATTTAGTGTTCACCTGACAGGCAAAATGCCACACTAATCCATTCTTTTCTTGCAGTGCTTTCAGATATCCCACTTGTGTTTTCTTTTCAGTGTTGCAATAGGCCACACCATTCACTAACAGAATCTTCCCATCCTCTCAATATACACACACCTCTATCGGGTTAGAGCCCATGGGCTGGGAGTGAAAGCAGTTCACACGATCAGCTGATAATTGAAAGGCAGGAGCTTCAAGCCCACTCAAGGTTGCCTCAGAAGAAGGGTCTGGTGATCTACTTCTGAATAAAAAAAAGAAAATCTGCTATTGAAAGCTCTTTGGAGTTGCCACGAGTCAGCCAGCTGAGTAGCAACTGCTTGGTTATGCAGGGTTCCAACAGATCCCTATTTCTCTAGACAACTCTATTACAGAGGTCAGGTGCAAAGATTAGATAAATCGAGGAGAGGTTAGTGGTATTTTCTGTCGGCATGTACACATGTACCACAGATAGCATGTCCTTGGCCCTTCTCCTAAGACTGCAGTGTGTTCAGTATGGCTAATAAAATTGGCTGTCTCTCTCCAAAATTTCAAGTCATGCTAGGATGGTGATCAGTAAAATTCTAGACTGTAATTCTTCACTTTAAACAAGAATTTCTAATGAATAGCTCTCAGCCAGGGCCCCAAAGTAATAAATAGGTTTTTCTTAAGGCTCAAAACAAACACTTCCAAGCTCAAAGACAGCCAGACACTTCATTTCCTCCTCACCTCACAAGATCGTAAGACCAGCTAGTAACAAAACCAGTTTCTTGACTTTCTGCTGCATTCTCTCCCTGCAGCTGCCTCGCTATTCCAAATGGCAAAGCGCTTTGGAGACAACGAGCTCCTGCGAGCTCCTCCCAGCCTGGGAAGGGGGGACAAAAAGAATCTGCAAATGGCTAAGCCATGAACATCCTCTGGATGCGTCTTTTTGTCCTTTGTGGTCATCTGCCTTTTGGTAACATTGCCAAAATAATGGACACTGGTTTTAACGGAGACTCAACTTGCCCTTTCTCACTGCCAGTCAAGTTCCTTCTGCTATCCAGAGATCTTAAAGATTAGTAAACATGCCAACGGTCTCATAACCATTTCCAAGGTCTAACATGCCAGAGTAAGTCACAAAGCATTGCTACAAACGTTCCAGTTCATACATGCACCGATTTATTCCAAACACATGTTTAAACCCGTGTCGGCAATCCGTGGGCGGCTCCCAATGAGTTTCTCCGCAGCATGTTACTCTTCGTCTCATTAGAGTGTCTTAAAAAGGAAAAAAGACAATCAAAACAGTGGCTTTGTGAGGAGAGCCGCTGGGCCAACGACATTCAAGGCACAGAGTCAACTCAGAAAGTGAGGACGCCGCATCTTTGGGTCTTCCCAAGGATGGATCCTGATCGGCTTTTCTCAAAGGGCACGGGACAATTAGAGACCAGATGATGAAGAAGTTTTACGAAAATTGAAAACTGCATTTGTGAGGAAGAGGCCAGGAAGTGGAGCGGAGCAATGTTTTCCCTTAATGATCATGTGCCAGATGGTTCTTCTGGGGTGGCCAGGCTGGCCTCCAGGAATTCCCTTGGGAAACGACTCTCTCCACCCTGCAGGCCTCGTCTTGCCCCTTCAGACTTCGTTTACTTCTTCAAACTCAAGAACATTTACACAGAACACAGTGTTTGTCCCTCGAGCAAGCCACAGTTGCTATGTTGACATGGTGTCCATCGAAGAGTGCAGGATTCTTTGGGGATGGGTTAGAGAGAGGGAATGTTTACAAACAATAGCTGCATGATTTTCATATTTTTATTTGATAAAGGTGTCTATTTTGTAGCAATGCCTTTTGCCTCCCCCTCATAGATTTGAGCACTACTGTCTGGGAGTAAAATTGATGGAGTCTCCCTCGACCCCGCTTTCCCACTGACCGCTTCCAAAGTCTGATCCGCAGACGAACAGAACACCGCACTGTCACAAATGGGCAGGAGCCTCTCTGGCTGCTTTGCCCGCTGTGATCCAAGGGCCTCCGGGCGAATCTTCCCCATTCTCCCATTTCTTTTAATTTTGAACAAATAGGGGCAATGATCTTTAATGCAAAAAACCCCAAATGTTTGCATTGGCCTATGAAAAAAAGAGAGGGGTTGTTTTGGCAGCAACGTGCTGTCAGTCACATGAGAAGACGGCTCCAGAAAGAACAAGGATCTTTGTCTGGGAGACCTGCACCCTCTGACTTGATCTTCTTCGATAGGAAGAATTAAAACTCTGGGTTTTTGGTGAGGAGGTCCATGTTAGTTACACATTCGTGAACTAAATTAGCCCTGAAGTAAAATCTACTCAAAACCTATCTTAAGAAAACTTAGGAATAAGCAAAAGAAAAAGAAGAAGCCTCAAAAGACCCAGGTTGGGGAAATGTGTGAGTACATTATCTTTTCAATCCATTTTCCATGAAATTTTTGAAGTCCTTCATATGTCTTCCAAGATAAAAGTGTCTCTAGACAGATACATACATCTATGAGTATATGTGTGAAGGAATGTATAGCCATCTACACAATAAACCACATAGGGGACACAGGTATGGATATTTGTTGTTGTTGTTGTTGTTAGGTGATGTCTTGTTGGATATAACTCCTAGAGACACAACAGAAACACTTCCCAGACCCTCACCATCCTCACAGCCATTGTGATACCTGAGCTTATTGTTACCGCCAATCAGTCAATTCATTTCATTGAGAGGCTTCCTAGGCAAACCCCTCAGGAGGTTGATTTTTGGAGTTTGAAGACTTAGGACCATACTCCCAAAGGTAAACTCAGTTAATTGGCATACTATAGTTTCTAATGTGTTCGTTCAATATTCCATCTTGGTGAAGTAGTATCCAGGGTCTTAAATACTTGCAAGCAGCCACTAAGATACAATGTTGATCTCCATTCATTGGGAGCAAAAGAGAACGAAGGAAACTAATGCTTCAGGGTAGAGAGCAGGACTAATCGCCCAAATCAACATGGCTTCGTCTAACTTGAAGCCAGAAGAACTAAATGGTGCCTGGCTAACCTCATCACTGGTCTGACCAAGGACCAACTCACTAGCTGGATCCTGATGGAGTGGGAGAGAGTAGGGGACTCACATTCGTAAAACTCAAATTCTGAAAAAGTGCAGACTTATTGGAAAGGTTGAGAGTAGTGGCTTTCCCAAGACCATCATCAAACCTTACTGAAATTATCCCTGGAGATACCTTTTAGTTTGGTAAAGATTGTAGATAAAATAAAGAGTGCCACCTGTAGGTGATGAGCTTCTTTTAAAAAATGAAATAAACCATAGGAGACCAAATCATGAAAATTTACTCTAAAGTGAAGATGAGGAAGTAAGTAGGCCAGGGACACTAGAGTATTAAAAGTGATACAACCAGAACAGAATAAAGGAGAATAATGACACCTGTTTAAAATGTAGCCGGTAAATCTTCCCATCCTATCACATGTAGTAAAGGTGTTTATTCTAAAAATAAATAAATATTGTTTAAAACTTGTTAGATAGAAACAATTTGCTGTGTAAAAGTCTGACCTTAAACACAATCATTTTTTCCCCAAAAGGATCCAACTAGACCATTGATTTACTTAGACTGCTCACTAGAAAAACACTCAACAATAAACAAAGCCAGCACTCAGTTATATTTTAAAACTCTGTTAATGTTCAATACACTGATGTTCAAAATCTTAACAGAAATCTCTTCGTATAGTTGCCTCTCCTGAATGAACGGGCCGATTTACAGTCCACCTGCCCTCCTCTTTCGAGAGGGATACACAAAGAACTTTGCCGTGGCCTACACTCTGAAAGTATCCGTACTTCTTTGGTTAAAGATGACGCCTCCTCTCTCACACTCACGTACACACGGTGTTTTTTAAACACTCCATTGCAAATGTCTTGTAGTGTTTACAAATAGTATGTCTTCGTGAAGGTTTTTGCTGTGGTTAGGTGCCATCAAGTCAGTTCTGACCCATTTGGACCCTACACCCAACAGACGGACACAGTGCCTGGTCCCAAGCCATTCTCACAATTGTTCCTGTGCTGGAGCCGCTGTTGCAGTCCCTCTGCCAATCCGTCCCCTTGAGGGCTTTCGCCTGGCACTGCCCCTCCTCCTTACCAAGCCTGAGGCCTTTGGCAATGGTTCCCCTCATGGCTAACCCAATGGGAAGCCGTTTTATTGACATACCATTCAATAACCATACAGTTCAATGGTTTAACTGTGTTCAAAAGAGTTGTGCAACCATCATCACAATTATTTGCATGAATTCATTTAATCCTCACATTTAATATTCCATCGAGTACATATTATCTCATTCTACAAATGATGGAACAGGAGACCCGAGAGGTACGGGTACACGTATGTTTTGTGGTAGAGTCTAGAGGTGACTCTTCCCGTGGGCTCCAGACGGTTCCCCCATTTCATTGCACTGAGCTCAGCGTCCTTGCTCGTATGTGGAACCTTGGCACCATTCCCTTCCCCTTTGGGATACATTCCTTTACCTGGTGGAACAGGCCATTTTCAGCAAAGCTCTGCTATTGACCCCTTCGTCCTTCGGGTTTAGGCTCTCTGGGATTCTCTATCGATGGGTTTGCCTCCTGTCCTTGGTTTCTGAAAACGTTTTAATTTGGTCTCGTTCCTGAGAGATCTCCTCAAGCCAACTCTTGTCTCTTCTCCCATCTTCATTCCTGTTTGAAAGGCTCCTCAGAGAGCATGACTTGACCGCTGATAGGACACAGCATCCCAGGACAGCCTTGTGGAGCCCAACAGCAGCCATCTTCTGGTTAGAGTCACTCATTGCAACTGGTCCTACTTTCTCCAGAA
Organism: Echinops telfairi; assembly: GCF_000313985.2. Classification (NCBI taxonomy): domain Eukaryota; kingdom Metazoa; phylum Chordata; class Mammalia; order Afrosoricida; family Tenrecidae; genus Echinops; species Echinops telfairi. The sequence goes on from NW_022111300.1 coordinate 17,588,526, forward strand.
GCATTGAGAATCCTGATTCGTTATTTGAAACAAATGCAGCATAAATTACACGTATCTTGCTGGGTAGCAATGTTTATGTGTCAAAATTAATTTTCAAGTTATTTCCGTGTACTGGGCTCTGTGAAAAATGAATATATATATATCTATAAAACCTAACTTTATCCATTTTTGTTTTATTTTCTTTTTATTTCTGGGTTCCTTGAATTTCTTTTCAACTCCTCCCCACCAAAAAATATCATCATAAAAAGGTTTAGGCCACATCACCCTGAGACACAGAATTGTTTTGATTCATGCCTTAGCTTCTAAGAGACAAGAGTTACTCTTTTGTTAAAATCTTATCTGACTTATGCACGTAATCAGGTTTGAAGATATTCTTATTTCCATTTTACATGCAAGTATATATTGCAGTATATCTACTTCACTCGAAGAAGAGAAGTAACCTGAGCATCATTCTGTCATAACTGACAGAACTTCTGTGCTGACAGTAAAACCACAGATTCCTTACAGGCTGGGATTATGAGAAGCAGAATGCTTCCAGTTTATATTTTGCAAAAGTATTTGAATAATAACTATTATGAAGTTCTTGAAAGCTTACTTTCACTGTGCAGCGTTAATGTGTGTGTGTGGCACTGTGGTTCTCAGCTGCTGCTGGGCAGTGTGATTCCAAACCATCCCACGGACTGTGCCGTGTGCACCATCCGCACCATCATGCCCAGATTTGAGCCGGTGGTGCAGCCACTATGTCCCTCAGAGAGCCTTCCTCTTCTACTTAATCCTTTGCTCTCTACTTTGCTATGCATGACATCCTTCTCCAGAAAGAGCCCCCTCCGCCCAATGAGAAGTGGACCTGCTTGAAGAGATCCCTGACAATACGGGTCTGAGAGCAAAGTGTGGCAAGGACATTGATGGTGCTCAGCTATCCAAAGGACAGCATCCTCAAACAAGCAGTCATCTAAGTGAGGTGTCCACCAAGTCCACACGGAAGAAGCACACTACTTTGTGATCCAAGGATTGTAAATAATACAATCCAATTATAGAAAAGGGACTGGTAACAGAGCTTACGTTATGAAGACCTGGTTTGCAGAAGGCTATAGATGACAGCGGAAGCCCAAATTCCATTTGCAGGATCCAAACATAGATTATGTCTCTGGTGAATCCCCTCTGACAGTAGTTGAGGGATGTGAATAGACTTGTCATCACACAGAGAGCATTGTGAAGTTGATTACTGTGGATATAGTTAGGTTAAGAGGTACTACCTTATTATTTGATCTCTCTTCTGATCCATTTAAAAGTTGTTTCAGTTAAAAAAAAAAAAAACAGGGAAGGGGAAACACATGTGGATTAGGTCTCCGGTGAATCCCCCTGACCAGAGACCAGTGGTGTGAATAGGCTTGCTAGCATGCAGAGTCCATTGGAAAGTGGATCATTGCAGATGTAGTTTGACTAAAATGTAACCTCATCATTTGATCACTTTTGACCCATTTTAAGTTTGTCTTCCTTTTCAATATTTTTTACCTTCTTTTTGATTAAGGCTTTCTTCTGCTTTATTTGCTACTGTTAAACTTTTTTCCTTGGAATGTTTTCATGATAAGTAAATTTACTGAGACAGAAACTGGATTAATGGATTCTTGGAGGTAGGGGAGGGAAGGTTGGGAGGAAATGAGGACCTATAAATCATGAAGACAAGAAAGAAGACAATGTTCTAAAATGGATTGTGGTAATGATTATATAGCTCTTCTTGATATGACTGAATTACTGAATTGTATTATATGTGGATTATGTGCTAATAAAACTTTTTTTTAAGTACATGAGACAAAGTTTTGCAATCCTAACTTCTAATGAACGTTTTCACTATTATATTTCTTTCTTTCAAATCATTTCATTGGGGGCTCTCACAGCTTTCACTGTATTTCCTTCAACCAAGATGTGTTCATTCTTCTGCAAGTTGATGGTGTATTTGATCTACTTTGTCAACACCGTTATACAAAGGTATCCATTCTTCTCTTCTCTTTGTCCATTATCCAGCTTCCGCACGCAGAGGAGGTGATTGGAAATACCAGGGCCTGGCTCAGTCACATAACCTACCCATTACCGATGAGCTCCTTCCGACATGCACGGACCCTACAGGGCAGACTAGAGAAGCTCCCAGGGTTTCCAAGGCTGTCAATGTTGACAAGAGAACCAAGCCTCATCTTTCCCCAAAGAGTGAGTGGGGGCTCAAATTGTTGACCTTGAGGTGAGCAGTCCAATTCATGACCCACCGTGCCAGCTGGACTGCAATGATTAAGTAGATGTAGGCAACTTGTTATACAGTACTTTAAACTTCCGTTGTTAAGCCAGCCAAATGACTGAATTCAAATCAACAGTTTACTGGGCATCCCTCATAAACTTTAGGGCATTTTCATAAATCAGGCAAGAAAAGGATTTTACATGCAAATGTCTATATAGAGCAGATATCAAGGTGTTCTCAGGTCCACCACCACCACCACCACCACCACCACCACCACTACCATCATCATCATCATCATCATCATCATCATCTTCATCTTCATCAGAGCACTTCTTAAGGGTACCAGTTCTCTGGCCCTACATCCGATCTGCTGAATCAGAATCTCTGGAGTGAGCCAGGGCAATATTTTCATATGATGCGAACAAGCCTGCTGAGTGTTGTGGTTTGAGGCTCCAGTGTGAGAAACACTGGCATAAATAGCAAGGCTCTTACTGGGTCTTACAGTCTGGTGGGTAAAGCAAGTCATCACATAAAAGCCCTCCCCTGCCCTCCCCTCCTCCCACCCCGTGCCCCCGCAAAAGGCCGACTGACATTGGGCCTATTCCAATTCACAACAAGTCCATAGAGGGTTTTGAAGACCGAATCTTTCGGGAAGCAATCCGGTTCCAGCCGTACTGGATCCCGCTGAGCCACACGCTTAGTATAGCAGGTCAACAAAAAGGAGGAAGACCCTCAACCAGTTGGATTGACAGAATAGCTGCAAAAATGGGCTCAAACATAGCAAAAATTGTGTTGATGGCGCCATTTCATTCTAGTATCGATACAGTTGCCATGAGTTGAAGCCAAATCAATTTAACAGCACATTCATAGTTAACATTATGTGAATTTCAATATCTATTTTTTAATTTTTATTATGGAAAAAGTTTATTTATCCAGCACATTTTTCACCTCCTTCACCCTCATGACATAAATCAGAAGCCACATTAGAAAAAGAGAAAGGTAACTGTTCTTTGATATTGGCCTTAGCCTTGAATCCCCTGAATTTATTTGTATTTATTGTTGTGGGCCAACACGTTCATTCCAATTCATCGTGACCCAATCTAACAGAGTAGAGCTGCCCCATGGGGTTTTCATGGCTTCAATCTTTGCAAGATCAGACTGGCAGGTCCTTTCTCTCTTACAGGGGCTGATGGGTCCAGAACGTCACCTTTTGGTTTGCAGAAAAATGCTTAACCACTGTGAATGCAGGGCACTTTACACAATACTTACTGCTATTTACACTGCGATGTATTCTGCCCCCAGACCTTTGGCTTTGGCTGTAGTTGCCCATGCTCTCGTTCATTATTCTGTTTACTGCTTGGTATATTTTTTCTTTCCTTTCACCAACACTCACCTTCCCTGCAGGTTAATTTCATCAGATTGCCTTACCAGAGCGCCCTTTCAAGGTTCAAATCCTCTCCATCTTATGTGTAGGAATCCTAGAGAAACTTTACTAATCACTCCATTTCAACTTGCACGTTTCTATCATGTCACTTGTTTTACTGCATCTTATACGAAGCTACAAATGTATAATATTTAAATTTCATAACACCCTTTCCCAAAATTATCACTTAAGCTGTTACTAAATCCCTGTCAATGGTTCTCAAACTTTAGCCATGGCCATTAAGGCATTTCAAAGTCATATCAACCTTATACAGGGTTTCCAGGACAATATTTTTTTTACATCAACAGTGATATACTGTATACAGTATATCAATGTATATCAGAGCAGAGAGCCATCTCTTTCTCCTGTGGGGCAGCTGGTGATTTTGAACATCCAATGTGTTGGTTAGGTGATGTAACTAGGTCAGGGTTGTCAGCAATTTGACGGTGAAGGCCTATGATCTAACACAATGTAATCCACGCCAGCAGGGATCTAGCATAACGTAAAAACACTCCATGAGCAGCCAGCCGTTGCGGTAGAGCGTGATGCCATTGATCAGATCACAGGCTGATGCAATTGGAAGACGTATCAGGCGGGTGGCCTGTTCCTTTTAAGCAGATTCTGTGGGAAAGCTTGTCACTTCTGCTAGATCTGAAGGCTACATCTAGTTTGTCATCAGCAGACTGCTGACCTTGGAATAATTTGACTTTGCATCCATCAGCTATTGTCTTCCTGCTTCATCTTCCTGCTCCCTGGTTCCTCACCCCCATAGCTACCTGAGCCAGGAGAAATTTCCAGATTAACATGTGATCCACGGACTGGAATGGAACTGAACTCACCATCTGTTAGAACTTGGTGAGCCACTTTCTTGGTATACATTTCTTTATATATACATTCTGAGAGATAGATAAGATAGATAGAGAGAGAGAGGGATGGATAGATAGATAGATAGATAGATAGATAGATAGATAGATAGATAGATAGATAGATGAGCATCCCTGGGTTTGCTTCTCCAGGGAACCCAGCCCAGCACATTTGACCTTGTGGTTAGCAACCCAAGGCTTAGCTGACGGTGCTACTGAATTTCCTTTTGAGGGTGGAAAAACATGTGGAGGAAGCTTACTAGAAAGCGAAGACTTCTACCCCCTATCCTCCCTCCTCCACATTGCCCCATTACCTATATGATCCCCATTCAACGGTCCTGGGGTCTGTATTTTACAATGCACCACAGGTTATCCTGATGCAGGTGGTCTATGGACTACTTTTTATTTTAAAAAGTGCAAACACACATTTCAGCAAATTTAACCTAGTATTTGTCAGCTGCAAAAGAAATAATATTCTCAGTCTTCTTTCCTAAAGGAAGGGCAGGAAGGAGGGAGGGAGGGAGAAAGAGAAACACTATAATTCTAAACTTTCTATCTATGCCAAAATGTCCTGGAGGGCCATGAGGCTACAGTCTCGTGGGAGTTAGAGATGGCAGAGAACAATCCCTAATTTTCCCCTTGAGGCACTCTCAGTTAACACAGCTGTCTCACAGACATCAGCGAGATCTTCCTTTTGAGTGCCGCATCTATCTAGTGTTTTCAACATATCTGGTTCCCCTATAGTAAAGAATAACCAACTAACCAAACATATTTCTACAAAAGAAACTATTTTAATAAACTCAAAGTGCTCTGTGTTTCTTTCTACCATCTATATCAATGAAATAGTTCCTTTCCCTTTTAGTATCCTATTGTTTTATATTAACAATGTATGTGGGATGTCTTTAGTGAAAACACAGCGGAGTGATGCATTTACTTGTTTACTTATAGCACTATTAAGCTAGTGATTAAAGTGGTCTTTGGATATGGCGAGAGTAAGGGGCAGGCAGGGAGATTGGGGTTGGACAGAAGGACCCCAATTGACCTTTTGGGGATTTGGGTCTCCAGAACTACCACTAGAGACCTGGAAGAGATGCAAGAAGGAAAGAGAAAATACAAATATTCCACACGTCAAACCAGACGTGCAAAGGACTTGCTCACTATTCACTAGGCCATGCCTGCCATTAACTTGACAGATCTGTTCCTTAAAGGTCAGGCCGAGAGCAGCAGGGCAGGGCTTTCTGACATACTAACTTCCTTGTAATGTGTTCAGCCCATGGTTGCACGTTACTTTCCTGTCCTCTGGTCTTCATCTGAAGGTTTTCCCTTCTTTCAGTGACCAAGCAGCACCCTGGAGACTCACAGCTTACTGTGTGCCCACCCAGGCCACACAGAGGCAGAGCTCAGATCTGGGTCTCTTTCCTTGGCTTTTGTTTCACAAGATACTTTTCGGGCGACTTAACTTTAAACGGTTTGCAAATAACTTTGGTAAACTCATCAGCCTTATATGTGAGTCCCAAAAACTTCAGAGACCCTGAGGGGGCTAGTGAATAATCCAAAGCAAAAGTTTATGTATCACTCGTGTTAGAACATGGTGACCATGGGATGGCCGTCACAAATAATTTTCCCTTTGGAAAATGTTTCCCCTCAAGGAAAAAATTCTTCTTTAGAAAACCTAGTCTGATACTGAACACGTGTGAATTCATTCGCTCGTCTAACACACCATGACACGTCAACAGTTCTGTGGCGTGCGCAGCACGTGGTGAACTGCACAGACGAGGACGCCGGGCAGGCAGATTGCTGTGTGGCGCACCAGTCACAAGAGCCAAGTGAGGGCGGTTAGTGGTGGCAGGAGAGACCCAACGGCGACACCTGCCTCCATCAGGAGAAAAGCAGAAGGGACTCTGAAACCCGAAGGCCACACTTTCGTCAACTAAGCAGGGACCCCAAATGTTTCATGTTCTGTGAACTCATTTTCTCTAAAATGCAAAAGGAACCAATGCAAAATGCAGCATGCATTCTATATCAGTAATGAAAACTCAATGTCAAATGATAATAATATAGACCTACGCCACCCTTATGGACTATCTCAGGATCTGACATTTCATATTTACGGCCGTAACAACAAAATCTCTTAGTTTGTGCTTTAGCCACGGACACCGAGGAGTAGTGATCACTACATTGCAAGCTCACAGTAATGACAGCTATGATAGTTCTGGCTATATATCAACTAGGCCAGGCCATGACTCTCAGTAGCTTGGCAGACATGTAAGGATGCTATAGTATATAATTTGACATTTATATAATGACATAATTTGAAAGCTATGTAATGATAATGTTTGGCAATTATGTGATGATAAAATGGGGTAGTTATATAATGTGCGGGCATGTCAATTCTGTGATCTCATGTGACAACACTCCATTTCCAGATAATGCCAGTTTTGGCACAGCACCCTGGTCTTTGGAATGCTACCATGTTGAAAAATGAAGAGTGGATGTAGTGTCCAAGAAAACAAAAGACCTAATTTGGATATCTTTGTAATCTACATAATACAATTTGCTTCATCCAAAGGTATTGATGACCACAATTTCAGCAGCATACAAATGTGAACATTCTTCGTTCTCCACCGGCAAGAGAGGCACACACACCTCTAAGTGAAAACTTTGCAGTCATGTTTTCAAGATACACCATTATGTCCTGGTTAATGGGGTACTGCTTACTTATTAATGATTTTCTGGTAAATGAAGAATTAAGAAATGGAATTGTTTCTAAAATTCTTAGAAAGCTTGAGTGCCTTTGACAACAAGAGAGGCAATTGAAAGGAGAAAGAGGAACCCAGGACTCTGTCTTAAGCCTAAGTATCAATCAGGGGGACACCATTTATATAGAAAATCCAGGAAGACCTGATATGATGCGGAAATGATTACATAGAGGCCACACATATTAGCTGCCCTGAACTAACAGCAAATGCCTAGTACTTTCTTCCTGCTGAAGAAGCACTATGCATTTTTAGGAGAAATCCTTAAGAACATTTTCCTCCTTGAAGAAACAATGGTTGACTAGGAATTTTATTTGCCTGTTAAATTCACTCTAAAGATTTGTCCCACTGATTAATGGCTACGGCTTAAGTAAGACGTCGCTCTCTGAGTGCAAGAATCACAGAGCAGGTGACTACTATGGGCTATGACAATCTCAAAGACCATCACAGGAAAGGCCTCAGGTAAACATCCGGGAAGGATGAGAGGGCAGTTATTATAACATGTCAGTCGTAACGCTGAGCTGATGCTAAGGGCATGAATATTCTCAACTAAGGTGTTATCTTTCCATAAAATATTCATAACAACTAACATATATTAGGTGCTAACTCTGTCAAAACTTTTCATTAACTCTTTTAATACTGACAAACATTTTATATAGTATACTCCTTCTCGTCACCCAACCCCCAATGCAAGTCCTGTAAGTAACAAATTAGACACAAGGGTTGATTTCTCAAATTCCATAGGTTGTAAAACCAAACCAAACTCATTGCCACCGAGTGATTACTGACTCATATTGAGTCCCTGTGGGCTTCCGAGACTGTAACTGTTTAAGGGAGTAGAAAGCCCAGGCGTTCTCCAGCGGAGCTGCTGGTGGTTTCAAACTGCTGACCATGTGGCTCACAGGCCAACTCATAACCACTGTACCACCAGGACTCCGAAAGGTAGTAAGAATATAGCAAAGATTTACATGGAGTCATTCTTATTGTAGAGCCATTGCTCTTAGAGTTACCATGGTGATGTCCAAAGACCTCAATATTCCCAGACAATTGACCACTAATGTCTAAGAGAAAAGCTAGAGAGAAGGTGGCAGAGGCTTGATCTTACACATTTTTATAGACAGCTTTTTATTTGGAAATCCTATACAGATGATTCAGCGATGTTTGAAGTTTACAGTTTGAATGATTCATTATACAAGACTCAAACGTCAGCCAGGTGTTAGGAAGAGAAATATCCTCAACTGACCATCTAAAGTGATAATAAAAAACGATCGTCTTCTATATTCTTAATTGATTTTATTAACATGAAATGAATTATGAATTGTGATTTATTTGAAATCATTTAGTATCACTAGGTATATCTTTTTATGTGAACCACTCTATATGAAGCTCATGTTTAAAAGAGAATGTTTATTTAAATGTTTTACAACTACCCTAGAAAATCAGTCCTATTACTACCTCCCAAGATGAAAAAATATAGAGAAATTATGCAACTTAACCAGTATCCCATCACATTAATCTTTAGGATAATAAACTTATGCAAAGGCGGTATTAACAATGAACCAAAGGCCTCTCCAAATCAAGTTCTAAAGCCACACACGAAACACACACACACACACACACACCGCATATATCAGGAATTCTAAAGAAGGCATCCATTTTTCTAAGTAAGAAAAAATGCAATCTTTTAAACTGTATCAAAAATATAATTAACAAACTTACAATAACTTTTAAAACTATTTTATCAGAACTGGTAACATATAAGAATTTTGTATATAATTTATTAAAAATAACTTTGGCAAATCTCACTGTGCAATAAGGAAACTCTCACCAATATACACTAATTACTGAATATGTTATCCCTTACAAGTAATTCTTGTTTAGAAATTCAAGACAGACACATTATGAACCATGATATGCACTAAAAGTACACTTTAAATGTTAATATGGTCAATATACATGCAAAATACATTGGCTAAATTCTGATTTGGATTTTTTTAACTATTAGTTTTACTTGCATCTTATTTCAAAATTCAAATAGTTTGGCACACTTCTACATTTGCTAAAACCTTTCATTTTGAAATACTAAAAATGGCTTTACAAGTACGTAGCTATAACTAGCTTTCATCTGAAATGGTATAAAAGAGTCATCTCTAACTAGTTTTTAAGATGTTTAATTCTGAAGCTTATTTAAAAAACACTGTCACTGTTTTGCATTTATATTGCAATATATATCCTATACTAAATATATAAACTACAAATATGCTATTATATAGATGTATATATATTATATGTGTATATCTACCCATATACACACATCCAAATTTTAATTACACTCATCATTTTCTTAATACACCTATTCTTCACTTAATGTCAATCTTATGATCCAGTATTTTGTATTTATAACCTATTAAAAATCCACCGTCTATTTTGCACATTAATGTGCAAATATTTGGCAGCATCGAACACCAAGGTGCAAAGTAAGAGAAACGCTGGCTGTGATGACCAGGTTATGTGTCAACGTGACGGGGCCATGAATCTGAGTGGTTTGCCGTTTGGGAGTGAAGCAATTTGGTGGTTATGTAATGATGACATCACCCTCCATGTTGTCCCCTGATGTGGTCATTCTCCACATTCACATAATGCTGATCTTCCCTTAAGGACTGGAATTTCACCAGGTAGTGGATAAGTGAGGAGTAGTTGTGTATAATGTGACTTGTAACTAAAACATGAAATACAGTTTCAATGACCTAATTAAAGGTTCTTTGTTGAGAACATAAGAAGGAATCACCAAGATACCGGAACAAATAAGGTAACATGATACTGGTTTTAAGAATGCACATATGCTTACACAAAACAAAATCAAAGTAATTCATTTTGTAAATGAAGATAAGAAATATGACTTTTAAAAATATTTAGATGGTACATCTCAAGCAGCACATTTTAAAGATAAAGGCATGGAGAGACAGACAGACACCTCTTGACATTTCCAAGGCACCAAAGTAGCAAGAGTAAGGATATATTTTGAAAGCATTTTGAAGTTGGGAATAGTAACAGAAAATTTACATTCAGGGCAGGACTCTGAAGAGCACCAAACTTAGAAATTCAATTCAAGGAAAATGGAATTATAATATTTATAATAGGAAGTTTCCCTTTGCATTATGAAGGAAAGCCATGCTACAAGAATAAGACAACGTCAAGGATGGAATATTTACACTTTAGAATGTTTAGGAGAACAACATTTTTCAGCACCAAATAATTGGTTAACCGGAGATAATGTTAAAGCAAGTCCTCTCTAATCTTCCGTTAGACAATATCTTAAGCAGTCTATAATGTAGACTTGCGCTAATTAAATTGCATTGCACAATTGATCGGCTTTTGTCATCATTCCCAAATGTAAACAACAATGGAGATGCCCTTAGTTTCTTTTTATCTGTGGATTTCCTTGGGTGGAAGATAAATTAGCAAAATCTACGCAAAAATTGGAAAATATATGCACTTATTTCTAGGGTCTCTCCGTAACCAGGCACTTGGCCAATGAACTTCCACTAAAATACAGGGTAGAAGTCCCTGACATAGCATCTTCTATTTTTTGAAAGCCCTGGTTTGTATTTTTTTTAAAGAGAAAAGAAACAACAAGAAAATGGTAGCAAAGACACTTGCTTCAGTCAATTTCGTAAATCACGCTCATCTCTTTACGCATGTTTCGGCGAGTGTCCTAAACTTGGGCTCCAGATGATCCAAAAACGCAAGCCCATCTTCCTCTTGCTGTTCGCTGCAACAACCTACAGACCCAGCCACCGAGCCCTGGCCTTCGTAATTATATGTGAGGACGTAGTCTTGGGCAGGATTATCCTCAGCATTCTGAGAACACTGCTGCACCTTCTGCCACAAGGACAAACAAAACAGATTTTATTATTATTGTTATTTTAAACACCAAAACTTATTAACATGAAAATAATAGCTTGATTTACCTTTCATTGTTTAATTTTTAATCAGTGTGTCCTCTAATGGATTCCTACATATAGAAAATGCACATGATTGGTCTATATCATCAATCACACTATCAAGTCAATATATGTTATCTATAGCAGGGGTTGAGAAACCACACAAGCGGCAGCAAGCATTCGATGGTTCATGACAAGGAATCACTTTCTCTTCACAATTATTGCTGAAAGCAAAATGCATCCATTAGATGCAATCCAACTTGATGAGGGGGCTGGGGGGCACCACGGGCTCAGAATGTCAAGAAAGGCACAGTGCTTGTGCACGTCAATATTGCTGCCTGCCGTACTTGGCTTTCTAAGACATTTCTTGACAGGTTGAAAAGTTTAAGCACAAAATCATAAGAAAAGTAACTTAAATACCATTGCTCAGTAAGAGAATGAAAAAGAAAAAACCCTGTAAATATCTACTTACATCTGAACCTAACCACGTAAAACAAGGGAAGATAACTTTCCCGTGACTAAACTAACAATTACAATCAACTGTCATAATCTATAAGCCTAAAAGAACATCCAAGCCAGGCTGTAGAAAACAGTGAAACTCACTTCACCAAGGCGGTGCTGAGTGAAATTATGCCACTCTGAGTAGGTGTGTCTGCAATGGTCCACCTCCACATGGCCTCCCCGGCCAGCGTCCAGCGTGTGGTGTCCACTGCCCTTACACAAGTCCAAGGTCTGCTGATGCCCTGCCCCTTGGCAGGATTCCAAGGTGTGCTGGCCTCCTTTCGCCATTTCAATGGTTTCTTGGCCTCCAGTTTTGATTCCCGATCCCATGGTGCCACAAACTCCCTGAGCAGAACTGCCCACCACATGGGATGTAAAGCCATTTGTGACATACTGAAAGAAAAGTTTGCATGGGGGAAAGAGAGCGGTGAGAATCACTTATGGAAAAAAAACAAACAAAAGAGCAGCACCATTCATATAAGGCCACATTGATCTGTTGTGCTAGAAGCTAAGCGCTCTATGGGCAGGGACCAAGTCTATCTCGATAATTCTGCACACTTGTGGGAGCAGATTGTCTTGAGATGAACTCCGGGGAAAGAATAGGTGCTGAAGTCTCTGAACGCGGGGATATTGGTGAAAATTCTCTGAACACAGAAAACCTGGAGCAGAACGCGCTCCTGGGCATCTTTTCTGAGAAACAGAGTGCATTATTGGGACAGTTTGAACCTCATTTCCTTCCCCAAGTCAGACAACACCATCGCCGTTATTTCTGTTTCAGCAGGCCTGTGGGAAAGAGCTGGCAGCTCAGATGCAGGGAGCTGAGACGCTGCAAGTCTGACCTTCCACTACTTTCTCTCCTGCTCCTCGGGAGACTGCGGACACACAGCCTTCTGCAGGTGGTCAGTTATACTTCCCTCTAGACCAGAGAGGAAAGTGGCTGAAGCTATTATTGCTTCATTGTTGTTTACCTTCAAAGTATAGTGTTAACATCCTCTGTGTGGGAACCTCTCAAAATATATTGTCAACCAACCTTGTGGGTGCTGGATACGTGAAAAGAACTGTACATAAACTTGCCTCGACTAAAATGCTGGGCCCTGGAGTCCCTGTATGTACTCCAGGAGCTCCCTCTGCCCACCTGCGTCTTATCTCTTAATCTTTAATTTTCTCAATTCCGACCATGCCCCTTTTGATCCCTCATGCAGTTTGTGAGAGACCTGGTTCTCGTTAATCTCACACATACTAAGAGAGACTTCAGAGAAAGCCCTGGTGATCGACTCCTCCAAATCAACCAATGAAACTCCACTGATTACAATGATTTGATCCCCAGTCAGTCTTGAGCATGGCGTTGCCACACGTCGGGGACCTAATGGCTGTCAGCTAAAAACAGCTATTGTGAGGCTAGTCCAGTGCTGAATGTATGTCAGTGACAGCACAGCGAAGGAAGTGCAGATGTCAAGTGATCTGCCCTCTGGTGGATCAGGCAACGTGAGGTGGACTCCCCGGTTAAAACATCCTTAGAAGCACACCTACGGTCATTGCAGCAACAAGATAGAAATAACCTAACTTCCTACCAACAGATTAATGAATTACCAAATTCTGGAACAGACACACAATGGAATACTATGTCATAAATAATGATGAGTACTGTATCATGGATGAATCTTGAGGAACTCACAAAAGGCAGAATGGCTTGTTGAATAAATAATATCACCCATGAGCACTGAGCTCTAATCAATGAGAACCTAAGTGAGAAGCAGCAGCTCATGTTCACCCTAGACCAAAGGGGAACAAGGAGGCTAGATGAATGGAAACAGAACCACCAGAAGGAAAATGATGAGGATAATGGCACCTTGTTTAAAATGTTATCGATGTCACTAAGTAATATGTGAAGAAATTATTAAAGGAGATTCAAACTTGTTATATAAATTTTCTCTAAAAATTGCAATAAAATATGTATTTAAGAAAACTTCTTAGAATATTATACAATATCTTTATTAAGTACTTTCAGCATCTCACACCCCCAAAACAGGACTATTATAATTATACATATATATGTAATATACTGTATATATATAAAACAAAACACACTCACTGCTATTGAGCTGATAACTCACAGGGAACCGACAGGACAGGATAGAACTACCCCTGTGAGTTTCCAAGACTGTAACTCTTCACAGGAGTGTAACCCCCACCCTCTTTCTCTCATGAAGCAACATAGATGTACTTACATATATGATACATATGATACATGTTGTTTCCCTATGTAGCATACATATTTGTGGTTGCTGGGTTACATCAAGTTGGCTCTGAGTCACAGCGACGCCATGAACAACAGACCAAAGCACTGCTCGGTCCTGAACCATCTTCACAATTGCTGTTTGAGCCCATGGTGGCAACAACGGGCTCCAACCTGCCCTGTTTAATTTTACTCCCCTTCACAGCAGAAATAGTCACATTAGTTTTAATAGTACACTATTATCTGTATTCGGTGCCCAATCCATTTCCTTTCAGTTAAACCAAGAAAGATAGAATTGCTATACCCATCTTAGCTGCAAAACAAATCCTTGTGCTGTAATTAAAGTGAAGCAGGCAGGGAAAACAGCAAATCTTTGGCCACTGGTCTTCGGTGCTTTGTTTTTGTGGGAAACGCTTCATTCACTATGAGTTTCATTTTGTCAGTCTCTCCCTACATGCCATCATTTTTGTCTTCTAAAAACCTTTCCCTGCCATAGTCATCGATTATGCTTTTAACAAGGAATATAATTACTCCCCTGCACAAAAGGGGAGAGAAAACAAAGGTGGAGCGAACGAAATCATTTGCTAGCATTGGTGCTACATATATTTGACTCTGGGCTGCTTGCCGACTCACAAGAGCATAAGCAATCATTTAAGTTCATGCTCACAAACAAGGCAGCTGTCAGCGAAGTAGGTTGTTCTTATTGGAGCTTGGGGGGCTGTGGAAGTTACATAATCTGCTTTCAGTTTGAGGATTCAGAGTGGAGGGGTGGAGTCTAGCCTGTCAATCAGGTATTAGCTTGATGACCTCATTTGGAGGCGTTAAGGAGATAAGCAGCTCCCTGGAGGTGGGACACATGCTCACTGCCTGCGAGACAGCCCCAGGGCGAAGACACATGGAGAGAAACTATGTGCAGAAGCCACCCGGAGACCCCTGCCAGTGCTGAGATGCTTACAATGCCCCTGGATCCACAAGATCTCCTACCCACGGGCCTGTGATCTTCCTGCATTCAGCATCATTGAATGTGTTTCGTGAGTCTGAAGAGGACTTTATGGATTGGTATTGGACATATGGGCTCATATCGGATTTATGGACTTGATCTGGACTGGGCTGGGATGTTTTCTCAATCTTCAACTGCTCTTGAATATAAAGCTCCTTCTTATACACATATGAATGTCTCTGTGAATTTGTTTCTCTGGCCTACCCAGACTAACAGGGATTAAAGTAATTATGCTAGTGATCTGTGAATCATTAACTGGAACATTTTAATGTCACAAACAGCAGTTTAAAAATATACAAAAGACCAGGTCTAAAGTTAAAACCACAGAACATTTGAAGTGGAAAATAATAATGACAAGCTAAACTATTTACTATTAAATAACACTATGTGGCCAAATTGAAACACCTATATTTTTACTCCTGGGAAGTCATTTGATCTGTCCCTGGGCAGTGATGACACAAGCTATTTGAAAGGGGAACACTTCACTGAAATAAGTTCATCCGAGTGAATTAGGATCATTTATCCCTTTCGTTTCTTAAAATGACACATTACTTACCACTTTGTCATCTCCGGGAGCTTCAGTGTTGGACACAATTAGGTTCTGCTGAACTACATCATCCGGGAAACCTTTTTGTCGTTTGCCCATTGTGGTAGCCCCGCACACTAGTGTAAATAGAATACCTGTAGGAAAGGGGGTGGGGGGGATAACTCAAGTTTACCATCACAGGCGATACCCTTATGACTTCTATAATCATTGATACATACATGGAGTCATTTGGTGGTGCAAATGAGAAGTGTCCCTCTCTTAGCTGAAAGGCTAGTGTTTGAACCTACCAAGAGCTGCCTGCAAAGAAAGTCCTCACAATCTTCTTCTGAGAGGTCCCAGCCTTGAGAACCTTAAGGCCCAACTTACTCCTGCATTCGGGAGCCACCAGGACTTGGCATCGACTCAATGGCAATGGATTGGGTTTGGTTTTCAAACCACAGACCCATCGACAATGTACAAAGTGCTTATTAAAAGAAGATACGCTTCGAGAGCACCTAAGTATGAGTGCATCTCTCTCTGTAGTTTACAGAAGAGAAGTGTACACGACACAGATATGCCATGAACAAATATATGCTCCCTGATCTGTTTCTTCATTGAATTCTATGAAGGGATGTCCAAAGGTTCATGGAAAGAATGGGGTTTATGTAAAATAAAAAATATGTATATAAACTTCACTTTTGAGCCCGATCTCCTTTAAAACACTTTGTAAGTGATGAGACTCATCATTTAACCCTTCCCTAAAAGAAATGAAGGTCTTGGGAACTGAACCATGTCAATGAAGGTTTGTTTACATTATAAACTAAAGACAAATGGGTGCAATTTAAAGTCTTTTAAGATTAGGAGATAATAGTCATTCAGAAAGCACCAAATCAGGCCTGAGTGGTGGGTGCCTAATGAATTCGCATTGAAACTTGCAGACTGCCCCTTGCTTGATGGGCGGGGTGAGCAGGACCACTGTCTTGCTGAAAGAAGGGCACTCTCTAGTGAAGCTTTCCTGGGCATTTTTCTGCTAAAACGCAATAGAAACTCACTGCCACTGTCAAACTCATGTTGACTCTGACTCATAGTGGCCATAAGAGTAAAACTGTAAATCTTTATGGGAGTAGAAAGCCTCAACTTTCTCCTGTGGAGTGGCTGGTGGTTTTGAACTGCTGATCTCAATGTTAGCAGCATAACTCGTAGTCCCTTCTACCACCGAGACTCCTATAGACATATATTTTTTTTAACTAAAGCTTTCCCTAACTTTCTGCTTTTGCTTTGACTGGGCTACTCCATGTCCGGGGGCTATGAATCTGATTATGCTTCGTCTTCAGGGTCAGACTGGGAAAGCCATGCTTCATCTCCTGTTCTAATTCTTTGAAGAAATGCTCCCGTTTCTTCGTCTCACTGATGGAAAATTGCCACAGAAAGTTCTGCTCTTGTCTGTAGCTGATGTGGGTACAACAGCGTTGACACCTATCAAGCAGAGAGTTGCTTGACTTTAATTTTGCAGTAAGAGTTGCGTAAACTGAACCAATTGAGCTATCGATAGCTATCATTTCTGATGTTACTTATCAGACCTGGTCAATTAGGAAATGAGCTGGATTTTTTTTCCTTCAAAAATCAATGCAAATGTTCTGTCACCGTGGGTTTTAATTTCAACATGGTGTTAGACCTTCTCAAAATGAGTTATCTGTTTGTAAACTGTTTATTTCTGTAAGGCTTTGTCCATACGAACTTTCTGTATGGCACTAATGATTTCACCATTCTTCCACCCAACGTCACCCATACATTTGAGGTTTGCGTTTCAATTTTTGTAGAATTCTTGCTTCTCTGAGAGTGGTTCCTTTCTAACTGATGGCTTAGTATTCTGGGTACCTTAACTGAGATCCTACTGAGGCATTTTCTAACAAGTTACTATGAACTTATTTGGGGGCAAAATAAAAAAGGGGGTTGGGGAAATCCATGCATAGTTTTTACATATATACAGTTCATAACCTTTTTGAAGACCTTTCATATTTCAATTTTAACCAGAGAGATACTAGAACTAAAAACAAATGGAATCAAATATATAAATTAATGATATGTGTGTGTTGAATGCAAATACAGCTACATATAAATGAAACCGTTATAGTTAATAGCGTTGATTTTAAGACTATGTCTATTTGAATTTATGGAAGGACTTACAAAAGAGCAATGCTATGCCCAACAGTATTGCAAGGATGGCCCATTTTCCAAGTCTCATATTTGCATTGCCAGTTCTTGCACCGATCCGGAGTGTGCAGTCATTTTCAATAACGCAGTCACATAGCAAAACATTGACTATAGTAAGTTTAGACTGGCCCAATACATCAGTGACTCTGACAGGTACTTCATATGTTCCAAAAGGAGGATCAGTCTTATAGTGAAGACGTGCGGCGGTATCTGAAAGAAAAGAAAGCCAAACATACGTGATGTCAGTGAAATTCTCTCCTCAATATAAATAACTACATATGGAATCTTCATCATATGTCCCTCCAAATGGGTGTCCCTAATGGAATGACACAACTGCTCCAAGACTGAGTATGAGACGGACTGTGCCGATTTACCTTACGGCAAACACACTCCATATAAAAGCTGGTCTCCACTGTCTCGGAAAGGCCTTTTGGTTTCTGGAATCATGCATTTTAATCTTCCATCTGGCTCTTCCAACCATAATTATTGGACGAGGCAAGACATTCGTTTTATCATTTTATTTACAACACCAAATTAAACCATTCCATATATACTGCCTTTGGTCCCTGGGAGATCAGAAAGACTGCATTCTTACTGTTTAGTGACTTGTGGTAACCTAGTAATTCCCCGAATAGCCCCCTTAATTATGAGTAGTGTCTGTGAGTTCCGTGTGGCCATTACAATGAAAGATGGACGCCAGCATAAAAAACCTAGAGTGGTCTGGGATGAACGGTGGGTGTCACACTAGGGTCAGAATGCCTGGAGGCAGGTCTGACCCCTGCTTTGTGGCAAGAGGGAAGCCAGAGATCAGACAGAGATATCCCATAGCATTTACTGCCAGGGTCCAGGGACAGGGTGGGCAGGAGACCAACGACATGCAGCAGAGTTAGGAGCTAATGCATGGAGCGGTGCAATGGCCGCGTGAAAAGGGGTTCCCTGCACTTTTGTCCTTCTTATCACATTAGATCCATCCCTGAACTGAAATGACAAGGAGGGACTGGGGATGGGGTTGGAAGAACCCCAAGGAGCACAAAATAGAGAAGAAATGGTCACAAGTGAACCGAGAAGAGGGATGGCTGGCAGACGCGATGACGCATGCCGAGCGCCCCCTGCGATGAATAGCTTATTGTTCTAGGGGGGCTGTCTGTACCTTCTCTACAAAGGCCGCACTCCGCTGGGTGGCCCACAGTGACTGAGTGAGTGATGAGCAATCATATTGCATATCAAAGCTCTCTACGGGACCCCTGTGAAGGGCCACTATTGCCTCAGAGGCGACAGAGCATACCCCGGGGCTGTCACTTCACGCTGTTTCTGCCCAATCTTGCTTCTCCTTCTTCTTATGACTCCTGATCACTTCTTAACCAACAAACACCTTTTCTGATTAAACTCCACTGCATAGTCAACTTCATGGAGCGCCAAAACCAAGAAAAGAGGTTCTCTTCCTGGAGGTACACAAGTCAGGGCTGGGACGTTGGCAGTGGAAGTGAGAACTCATGTAATAGCTAAGCGAATTCCTGCACCGAGTTAGAGACGGACCCCAGGCCACCTCCGACCACACGGAAACGCATACACTTACTGTCCTTCATTGGTGGTTCCCACACAGTAGACTATCCTTCTAGTGGACCGAGAAAAAGAGTTTACACATCCTGATGTTGAGACCAAAGCTATATTTAGGAATGCATACCATTAAGTCTTGTCAGTTCCCACATGGCCTGCGCATCTGAACCCGGACCGCTCTCCACTGTGAACTGAAAGGGTGGCCCATGCTTCGGGTCATCAGGATCGACAGCGACAATCTCCGCAGAGGACATGGTGGGTTTACAGATGATCACTGTTGGTGTAGGGATGAATGGTCCATTGTCATTCACATCTTCAAGCATAAGTCCCAGTGTTCCAGTACATGTTCTTCCATCTAGAAAAACAAATAAGTTTTGAGTTTTCACCAGGATATTGTAAGTTGGGTATATTTAAAAATATTTAATAAGAATCTATATCATACGAACTATAATAACAAGCACCATAATAAATACTAAATACTAAAAAACAAAAGAAATACTAAAAAAAAACCTTGGTTGTTTTCAACTGGGTTTATACACAATAATTGTTATTTGGCTGTATTCTATCATTCACTAAAAAGCAGGGATAGACATAAGAATTTGTATAGAGGCCAGCATTGACTGATTTTCAGGGGGCAAAAGGAGAGCTCATGAACAAGGGCATGTCTGATATATTTGAAAGGATAAAAACATTAGGAGGTGCAATAGACTCATAGTGTGATCTGGGGGCAATGAAGGGAAAGAGAGCCTGGTGGGTGTTGAGACTAAAAGCCAGGCTCCTCCTAAAAAGCAAGCAAGCACAAATCACCCAGGAATGCTAGCATGCCAAAGACAGCAGACTTTAGGAGTTACCAAGTGGGGGAGTGCCGAGGGTGGGGGGAAGGTAAACAACAAGTTGGAGGGTGACAGGCATTATCTTGGGTAAAGGGTAAGATACTAACTCACAAGAGAAAAAAGATCTATCAAAGGTGTGGGGGAAAGGTAAGCTATTGGGAGAGCTGAAGCTGATCACCTGAAATGGAGATCCCCACTTTAAAAATTTTGTTTCAATGAAAATGTTGAAAAAAGTTTAAAACAAACAGCAAGAAAATTAAAACACAAACAAAAGTCTCCTTGACTGCCCGAGTCAGGAGCCTGGAATTAATAAATGATAAAAAGGATGTAAGGTTTAGAACAGAGAGACTGAATATTAGAAGAGACCCCTTTGGACAATTAGAACAAAAAAAATAGCACTTAAAGATGTGTGAAGAACTAAAGAATGGGAGAAGTGTTTGACAATTGAGATAATCACAATGGAGGGTAGTCTGAGGAACCATCTATCTACTTCGATAGCCCTTTCCTGAATAGCTACTCCAAGACGCTGCAATGCAAAGTCTGAGGGTTTAGAAAGGGAAGCAGGTGTGGATCGAGATTGTAAATTGGTAACAAAGTTATGAAGGCAAAGCTGAAAGCCAATCCGGGATCTCTGTTCCAACCTCTCTTCTCTAGGGAGGTCTGAGGAAGAGAGAAAACCCGTGTGCTATCACTTCTGGGGCTATGTTTTAGGCTGCGCTACCACCTCCAGAAGATGGAAAGAAAGTGCATCCAGCATTGACAGCTATGGCATCGGGATGGGGCGTGCTATCTTCAGGGTCGCCTGAGGACAGGAGCGCCACAGAGCGAGCCAAGAAGCGGTTTGGAACCATCACGACTGCACACGGTGTTCTCAGACTGCGAAGGAACTCTAAGGCATTGTCACACACGACTCACAGCAAGCCTGCAGAGTTGCTACCGAGGCTAAACTCTTCTTTTTAAATGTATTTATTAAAAAGAGGAAATGTTCCGCAGAGACACGTACTGTGATGTAGGAATACATCATGAATGTACATACAAGTCTTACCTTTGTCTGTGGCGAGGACTGTGATGTTGTAGATACCATTTCTGATTGCCTCGGCTTCTCGATCCAGGCTTCTAAAAGTGGTGATTGATCCTGTCTTCTCATCAATGGTGACCCACCCTCTCGGATCATTTATTTTCCTGTAACTGCTCATTTCGGTGAATTCAAACAACAAAAGTTACAGTGAGTTCAGTCATCCCATGGCGATTGAAATAAGTGATGTACTTAGAAACCACATTGCATTGCAGTTGCAGACAGGAGAATGATACATACCTGATGCCGCTGCTGCTTCTGCTCTCTGGGTCATACGCCTTATACCCATGGCTCCGTGATCCCACAGGGGCGTTTTCTCTAATCTGAACCGTCTGAAACGGAGGGCTACACTCTGGGCCCTCGTCCTGGTTTCTCACATCAACAGTAACGGTCGCAGTGCTCATGGCTGTGTTGGCCGTCAACTCTTTAGCATAGGGTGCTTCGTTGAGGGCCCCGATTTGCAGGACCACCTGCTGTCTTTCTTCATAGTTCAGAGGCTGCATTGACATAGGGGTTGAAAAGTAGCTCAGGTCCTTTGAAAGTTGCCAATGCTAACTAGAATGCACAACTAGTTAAAATTAAAAATCTGTAACTGCTGCCTTCGAAATAATCACGAGACTAGGAAGCATGCATCCAGACATTTGGCGATGGAGGAGGGAGGAAAGAATCAATCCTTTAGCTGATCCAATATTTGTGTGAAGCAACCCGATCAAAACAACAAAAAAATTTAGCCCGCTCCTCAACTGCAGAGTTAACACCAATAATTCACTGGTTCTGATCAAGATTTCAAAATGTAATACATGTGATGGGAGGTTAAGTCATTCAGACGCAACCAAAACTAATGTATTAATTACTCTATTAATATTCGAATAGCTTGTCCTCTCCTCACGTAAAAAGGGAAATTATAACCTGTGCCTGACATGTCATAGAAAAGTGAGTCAAGTTTTAGAAAATACCTTTAAAACCAAAGGGATATGAAAACAGAAGGTTTATGGAAATTATATTTCCCTTTCCTCACGGTTATCCCAGTTATAGTGTGCCCTGTTTGCACAGTCATTAAGCACTAAACTTAAAGAGGAGTGGTTCGAGCCCATCAGGAGACAGATGTAGCAAACCACTTCCAGTAAGGGTTAGCCTTGGAAACCCGAAGGGGAAGTTCTCTTCAGTCTTAGGGGGCTGCTAGGAGTTAGAATTGACTCCACGCGCTGGTCAGTTTCACATTCCAGTTACTTTACTTTTGCCTGATGTACAGCTGTAAAGAGAATGGGTGAAGGCACTTTTTGGAATTCCGATACGTCGTTAGGTCTCAGCCTTCACAAAGACAAATTCCCTTCTTAGAATATCACAGATCAGAGCAAAGATTGAGTGCTGGAAAGTGAAGGGGGGAGGGGGACACAAGAAAACACTCACTTCGAAACAGAAATTAATTCATATATTTCAACTAATCTTTATGATTGTAAAGACAATGCCCATTTATCAATTTTGATTTGTGCCCCTTGAGAATATGGATAAGGGAAACTCCATAGATCGATGCCGGAATCATAACTGGGCTGATGAGCAGGCGGAGCCAAGCACAAGCATTTTCCCAAGCAGATAGAGCTCAAAGAGTGTCAGGGACGCCCTGGGGCTTCGGAGTGAAAAGTGACTCCCTCCGAGGGGCTGTGGAAAGAACAGCAGTGGGAGGGGTTAAGAATGTTCACATACTGGAATGGCTGAGGTTGTAGATGCTAAGGATAGTAGATACAGAGGAGCCGAGCTACAAGTAGCCTCTATATGGGTCTGATAAGGCCTAACAGCACATCACTTGCACAATTCAATCATCAAGGATGAGCTCCGTGATGCTGCTACAGAAAGGATGGAAAGGAACACGTGACTGTGTGCCACCGGCATCAACACTGTGCGAGTTTTGGGATTGCCACGAGCGACGGAGTACCAAGTCGACACTGTATTCTATTAGTTGAAAACAAGAAGATGGAAACACCCTAGATGTCTAGCCGTGGAAGAATGAAGAGACAAGCTTTGGCACATCCACACAAGGGAACAGATGCCACGCAATGCTCAAGAATGAGGATGAGTCTGGGAAACACGCATGTCCCGGGGAGAATGGAAGCGCATGATGCTGAGTGAAATCAGCCCATCACGCAAGGACACATTTGGATGACACATTGCTATTACAAAATCAAGAACAGGTTTTCACATGAAAAGAAACAGATCCGAAGTGGGAAGGGAGAGAAAGGAAGGGGAAGTAAGAGGCTAGAGGTGTTAACTTCTGTTCTAACCTTGAGAACATTATCCAGCAGAAGGGTGATGGGGAAAAAAAGATGGAAACAGGGTAGGCAATTGATAAGTATGATAAGTTTGTTGAATGCAAACATGCTGATTTGACCTGTAAACTCTCATATAACTCACAATAAAAAAAGTTTTTAAAAGCTATCGATTACAAGGTGGATACTCCAGCAATTCAGTTGCAAACATATGCTGCTGCTGCCCATCATACCTGCCATTACATGTATTGTGAACATTTCATTCATACTGATAGTTATTTTGAGTCTACACTACGCAGAATTCCTTTCATTCAACGTTACCTGGTCAACCTTTGGCATTCTAAACTCCAAATAACTAGCTTCCTAGTTTCTTCTTACCTTCACCACCCACAGAATTCCTTCATTGGTCACGGGATCTGTCACAATTTTAAAATTTCCATTTTCATTCCCCTTTAAAATGGTATAATTAGCTCTCCAATTAGCAGTATTAACTAAATCTTTATCTTCAACAGCAACACGTAAGATTGCCACATCCACTGTATTTTCTTCCACTGATGTCACATACTGGAGGAAAAAAATGAACAAAAAAAGTTATTAGTAAATTTCACAAAAACAGAATATTATGCAAAACTAAGCTTCATTCTTCTAATTCCCAAAGCACCGTGTTTGGTGCCAGAAGTGCACAAGCTGGTTCCAACTCACAGCAGCTCGCTGGACAGCAGGACGAAGCCCTGTCTGGTCCTGCGCTACCCTCACTCTCATGCCCACCCTGGGACCCCACACTGCAGCCTCTTGTCGAAGCCACTGTGTCAATACAGTGGTTTGTCATCTTCCTGCTCACCCTCTACTTTACCAGCACCACGTCCTTCTCAAAGGACAGGTTTTTCCTGATAGGATCTCCAAAGTACACAAGACACAGCACGATAGTTAACTGACTTCAAGAACTAAGACCAAACTGCTGCCATGTCAGTGGGGCTACCACATTGGAAGAAATCATAGGAAACCTATGGAGAGAGTATTATTATTATTATTATCTCACTGTATTACAAATCTTCCTCCCGTCAATGTTATGTACTTACAGAAGTACGAGTGAAGGTCGGCAAGTGGTCGTTCACATCTTCTATATTAATAATACAAACTGCGGTTGTCTGCAATCCAAAATATTGGCCATCCATGTCTTGCACTTTTATTTTTAACCGGTACTTATTAACTGACTGAAAACAAGGAATTGTATGATTGGACAAAAGCAATACCATTATCAATGAAATCTTCATTTATATTCTGTAAGTTTCATCACATTAATAAATTGAGGTGTAATCTATTTCATATCCTTCTTGTACTGGCAGGAGACTAGTTTCCTCACACTAGTTATTTTCAAGTAGTGTATGAAAATACAGTAATTTATCAAATTTAAAGTGCTATCAACATTGTAGATTATAGTCAATATGTTCGGAGTTTGGGTCGGTGAGAGTGAAACAATGAAAACAGAAATAAGAATATTGAAATAAGATCAGAGGAATAACTTATAAATGAGCATTCTGTGATACTGGATGAATGAAAAAATGTCATGAAAATGGAAAAAAAAAGCAGGCAGGGGCCAAAAACTGCTTAGAAAAATTAGAGAAATGCTGCTCTAATCCATGCAAGATAAAAAGACAAGAATATGATAGGAAGTTTGAACAACCAAGAAACATCTAAAAATGATATTACTATATTCGTGAGATTAAAGGTTACCATTTTAACAAATAGGTCATTTAAACTGCCATAATTTATATGAATAAATGATTTTTGGTCAAGGTAATAGTTGAATAAATATCTAAATTATGAAGATTTCGGTAGAAATGAACTAAATCGAAGTGCAAAACAAAATGTGAAGTAAGATGAGCATGCTTTGAAAAGTTTGCTGACCTAAGCAGCAGGAGGAGGCATGTAATACAGTTTCCACAACAGGACTCCACGGGGACAGCAGAATAAAATTAGGTGAGGGGAAAACAAGGCATTCACACGACCTTCCATCAGAAACGTGGAAAGGGGAGCGCATTTAGAGGAAAGAAGAATTTAATCTTCGAGGTGTGTGCCTTGGGGACCCATGCCATGTCCAAATAAGAATGGCTAGCAATCAATTGAAAATGGGAAATCAGAGATTAGAGATACTGAGATTTTTGTTGTTGTTGTTGTCTACCCAAGGGGAAAAATTTAGATGACGTTATTGAGATGAGACAGAAAAAGAAAAGCACTTCTCACTCTGTAGATAGAAAATTTTCACCTACGGCCAAGATTCATTCTTCATAGTTGACATATTTTGTGTTTATAACAGATGTTAATATTAAGATTTTATAAAAGTCTGGAAAGAATGAAGTACCACTTCAAAGATAGTATACTGTAAGCTATTTAATAATCTCCACTAACATATTTTCAGTATGAATTTTTCTCAAATGTGATTCTCAACATACTTTTCAAAAACGCGGATTAAAGGAGATATAACAATAGTGTTAAGTAGTCGTAGTGTAGCTTTTCATTAATATTCATAACTATAAGTTACCTCTCTGTTCAGTTGAGGCGAAGACAAGGTTATGACCCCAGTCTTGGGATTCATGGAGAATAGGGTTGGCGATGCTGGCATCTGCTCAATGATGGAGTACTTCAGCCGGGTATGCATGGTGTCGGGCTCATCTTTGTCAGTTGCACACACCTGCCCCACCGTAGAACCTGTATATTGAAAACTACTCTGTGATGTGCAAACCTTTACAACATGTTCACCGCCTCTATTTCACTCCTCTCCACCTACCTCAAAATAGTGTTGGGCTACTTGATTATAGATCAGAATAATGGCTTCTTATATATAAGTCTAAGTTTCATTTGCTTTAACATGCATTAAAATTCTAACATTTTGCATTTAGTTTATAGTTTTACAAACGTTGATTATATTCTTCCATGGCCTTTGCCATTCTAGATTATAGAATTCTATTTAGTCCATTAAAATTAGTTAAATGGACCATTTGAGTCAGTTTGTTCTGACAATTCTTAGCTCAGTTACCTCTTTCTAGAGGATGACTTAGAAACTGCATTCTGAATTCTCACTTCCAGTTACAATGGCCTGTTTTATAAGTTGGATAAAATATTTGTAGCATTTTTGATGATTTTTAACATAAAGTCCATAATATTTTCAGTCATGTAATCACTATAAATATCAACTATAACAGTAAATATCCTCAAAGCTAGGTTTTAATTCTTTAAAAATTTACTCCTTTTATCTTAAAAGTAAATCTGTTTCAGCTCACATTGGAGAAGCAAAGTAACGCTTTTTTGAGTAACTTATTTTTCAGTAGTATACTTGGCAGTCCATGTCTATCATGCCTCATTTAATCTTCATAACAATCTTATCTATCAAAAATATCTTTGTACGGATAAGGAAACTAAGGTTTATTAGGAGTCAGAAATTTCCGCAGGATCACATAACTCATAAAAGGGCAAGTAAAATGACACCCAATGCAGCCTGGCTAGCAAGTCCCTTGTCTTGACAGCAGGACATGCTAGCTTCCATTGGCCACAGTGAAGTTTATCTCATGAACTGAACCACATGGAACGAGCCATATGTTGTGGGGCAAATGGTGAAGTGCTCACCTACTAGCCAAAATGCCAGCCATCTGAACCCACCAGAGGCACCTTGGAGGACAGATCTGGCATCTGCTTCTGAAAACTCACAGCCTTGTAAAGCCTATGAAGAAGTTTTACGATGCACACTTGGAGTTGCCATGAGTCAGAATCAACTAGAAGGTAACTAACAACAAAAATAAGAGAAATATTTTTAATGCTGACAGCAGGGTGGTTCAGTGGTAGGAATCTGCTCCTCCACGTAGGAGACCCAGGTTCAATTCCCAGTCAGTGCATTCCAGTGCTGCCACCACTCCTCCGTCAAGGGAGGACTGTATGTCTGCTCTGAGGCTGAACAGGAGTCAGCAGAGCTAGTAGATGGAAAAAACACAGGGAGCTTAAAAGCTTGGCGGTCTGTTTCTAAAAATCAACCTGTGAAAATCCCATGCCTTGTGACAGTTTGATCTCATGGTTCATGGACTTGCCATGAACGGAGCTAGGGGTGTGGCGGGAGCAACGGAGAGCAGTTGGTAACGAAACCAAAAATTTTAGGTGGGTACTCACCAACTCGGCAATTTTCAAAAATTGTAAAACTGTAAGTCTCCTCTGTGAAAACTGGGTAATTGTCGTTTTCATCTTCAATTTTGATAAGTAGGGTCAGTGGAAGCTCTGGAGTGTAACCATCTGGAGTTGTCGCAAAGGCGACCAGCTGTGAGGAAGAAAGAATGAAAATTAACTGTTCAAACAGATACAGTTCAATTTGGTTTGCGCTTGAATTTGGAGAGTGCTCAGCTTCATAGAATGAGTTTTGCTACTTGTTACTGTTTTAATGCCAAAATAGATGACAAAATTATTGATGTAGGATAGCATTTTATAGTAGAAGTTATTTAATTTAACAGCATAAACACATTTTAGGCTCTTTACCACTGCAGTATTACTGTCAGGAACTTAACAGTTTCATTATTTTCCTAAAATAGTCTTGAAGATTTTTGTTGTGTTTGAAAGCTTTTGATTTTAAATATTAGATTTTTCAATGCAACTTTCTAGTACTTTTTACACTTTGGATTTCTTTTACCCTGAGAAAATTGAGTCATTATTTTATTTTTTGTTAGGATTTTAAGCATTTTGCTAAGTTTATAAAGTTCTTTCATAAACATTTTTTGTTTCATTTGAAAAGCAAGAGTCAGAAATGAACAGCTGCAAACGGACTAAGGAACATACCTCCTTTTGATTTTATAACATGAGAATCAATTCCAACTTTTCTTGGAATCGCCATCATAAAAGGCACAGAGCATTACCGGTACCCGGAAGACTACATTGCAGTATTTCTAAATCTGAACATTGATTCTAAGTTTAAATATCTACTCAGTCAACTTGGTCTCTGGATAATAAATGCAAAATCATTCAAATGTAGTTGCTCACAATGACTCAGTTTCAGTGAGAAGTCCAAATTTGGTAAAATACCTATTTCCCATCATCCCACTGTGGGAAATTACCTAGGTGACTAAAGGGTTAAATAATCCCAGTGAACCACTATCCAAAATCCTTCCTTGCTCTTCACACGTGAGCTTTCTTCCATTACAAAGGTGATAAAGGCGATATATCTGGTGCTGAGGTGTGCTATCTGTCCCTCACTAACCTCTTGGGCATTTCTGCACCCTAAAGAGGTTCAATAATCTTTTCTGCCAACAGAATAGCGGCTTTTAAAATGGCCCTTTTGAATAAAAACAGCACATCAAGAACAATCTACAAAAGCATTCGATTGCTATTGATTTTTTCGATGAACAGTACCTGCTTCCTGTAAAGAGGGTGTTATTAACATAATCACAGTATCATCTGAGACACTCAGAAAAGCAGCCGGAGTAAATGAACTGAGGACACTCACTGCCATCAAGCCAATTCTGACGTACGGATGGAGTAGGAGTGCTCTGTGGGGTTTCCGGTACCGTTAATCTTTAGAGCAACAGAGTCTCATCTTTCAACTGGTGACATTGTGGGCAGCAACCCAAAACTTAACCCACTTCTAAGTGGCCAACCAAAACACTTACTGATACAATATATGAATATTAGACTTTACCTCAAAAGACTCATACTGTTCACGATCTACAGCACCAGTACAATACAGGTTTCCTGTGTCTCTCTCTACATAGAATAAATTTATCGGTTCTCGATCAACGCCAGGCCCTCTGATGGAATAGTACACAGTGTAGTTTTGTGCTGTATCGGACTGAATCTAGAAAGTAGACATATACAAAATAAACAAGTTTATGTTTCATCAAAACTTTCATTTATATGTTTATGCTGCTTATTATTCCAAAAAAAGAGTCCATGGAAAAAGACTTGCTCTATAATTTATTACTGCCTTGGATAAAAAGCAGCTATAGGACAATGAAGGCTACTAACTGAGTCATCTAAAAGACAAGCCTGAGGAAAATAACACAGTAGCATCTTAGTGTTCGAGAACAACTGAGGACTATTTGAAAGGCTAATGACACTTATAGAACCAAGCACTATCAAGTGAGGAGAAGTCCCTGTCTTAGAAAACAAAGAAAGTATTCTGAACATAAAAATATGTGGTGGTTGTTTTTTTTTAAGAAAAAACAACAACACACCGTCTTTTAAAGAGCTAAATGTTTCGTGAATGGGCCTTAATAGTACAGACATTAGGTTTCAGGTGTCCTGACTCCCGGGTATCATAACCTTGGAGAGTGTGTTCCTTAATTAGTTTCCATTATTTGTCAGCGGCTTCCTTACGATAGAGGCTGAGTGGGGAAAGCAACGGAGGAGGGAGAGTAAAAGTAAGAGAATATCCTGACAGGCGTGCAATTCCGGTCTTTCATTCCCAAAGTAATTTCCTTCCTAGCTGTTTCTATCCTCTCAGTAAAATCTTGACTATCTTTTGACCAGTATGGCCAGCACAATGGTTTTCTAAACTATTTTTTTCCCAAAGCTTTAATATACTCTCCTCTCATCTCATCTGTAGGTGGGCTATAGAGGAGGACTTTCTTTTCCTATTTAAAGGACAGGGGAAAAGTAACCCAAGCCATAAACTGAATGGTAGCTGGCACGAGCAGCAGAAGGAGGAAGGACTTCCTGGCATTTCTACGAACCAACCCTTCAGAGGGAGACAGCCGACCTGGATCCCGTGTGCAGTGGGAACCAACCCTTCAGAGGGAGACGGCCGACCTGGATCCCGTATGCAGTGGGATAAGCCACAGACAGCTGGTCGGGGCTTTCTCCTTTATGGCAGGTGGCTTTTGTCATCCTTTCTCAGGGAGTCTTTTTGGAGTTTCACAGCTACACTCAGGTTCTCTGATACCCTTTCTGATATGAAAATTCATTACGCAACAATATGTTAGACCCTGTAGAGAGTTTTCAGTTTCATATATGACATTTGCATGACTAAAGGATTGTAAAAGTGTAAGTAGATATAAAACCGTATATTTATACTCTATATGATTTATATATGCTCATGCACTCGTACGCTCATAAACAACTAATTTGTTAAGTTTTTTTAAAAAGAAAACCATAGATGGACAAAAGACAAGGAAAATAAAAGGTACCTGTTGAAGAAAAAGTGGGAAAGGCCCCAAGGAATTCTCTTGCATGGAACAAGGAATAGGGGCCCATCTTCTCTTGGCTCGTTGAAGAACTTTTTCTTTAGAATGCCTTTTCTTTAAAACCTCAATTTAGAAAAGAGAAAAAACAACAAGGACATTTATTATTTGTTTCATCCTCAATCATTAGCACCATGACGCATCTTTTTCTGTGCATGAGAAGAGGCTGGGGAAATGTAAGATAATGGTAGTACTTGGAAACCAAACTAAACATGAACACCGCACAAAAAGATAATGAGGAAGGATCGCTGTCCAGCAATCCTTCTGAGAAGAGAGTTTGGTGGCAATATGGAAGCGAAATGGCCGGGAACTTAGAAGACATTTAAAAAAACGAAATGAATCAATGAAGCACGGTTTCCATGCAATAACATGGGAGGAGGGAGATGTAATGGAAACAAGCAAAGTGTGCAGCCTGATGAATTTAGCACAGGCGTCTCCCACTCACCAGCAAAGAGCAGAGTCGGGAAGCTGACAGAGTGCTGTGTCCAAATGAGAAAAGAAACACGGGGACAATTTTCAGAAGGGCTGCAGTAGGAAGTGGCCAGTGGCTGAATAGAAGTCATTTTGATCTTGGGTTGTCATGATACACTATACGTGAGCGAGGGCTAAACTTCAAACAACATAGTCATCTAGTTTCTGATATTATCATTTGTGCTACAATGAATGAAACCTTCAGAGATAAAAAGTTTTAAAACTTGTTATTAAGCACCCATGTTATAGGATACATAGAGAAATGTTGCTTTGTGTCTTATCTCAAATATCATATTGTAGCTTAGGCCAGTTCCTCTTTTTTGTGAATTTAACAAAACGTATTAACAAGCCTTAATGATCTGTTTAAATACAGTTAAATTGCCTAGCAGTTTTAATCTCCTCCAAGCCAAATTATCCCACCCCCTTTCTGATTCTCCATCTTCCCTTGTAGTTCCACGTGAGGAAAGCACATCATGACCTTCACTTTGTCGTCTGGTTATACCTTCGTTGGATGCTCTAAAACCACAACTATTTTCTTCTCTTGGTTCTCAGCGTTGGAAAGTAAGATGGTAAAAGTCCTCTTCTCTGAGGACAACAGTATAGTATTTGTGGTATAAATCGAGCCATCTTCTAAAATTCGGAAATCAGGATCACTTGAGCGAATTAGATGTGCAGATTTAAGGCAATCCTTCAGGTTAACTGTAGACAATAGACATATCAATCATCATTTGGATGGTAAAAAGAAGAAGATAAAATTTTCCAATGATCTGTGCATTTGGGAGGATGCCAAAAACTTAAAAATTAAGTAGACTGAGTCTTGCAAATTGTGCATTTTTTGAAGAGATGCTCATATATATATAGCTATTTAAGTTGCACTTAAACACATACATAACTTCTAATACAACATACTTTCATTATTTCATTATTTTCTCATTGGTTCAATGTTCTCTCAAATAACAAAGTTACATAAACATGTGAATTTATAAACAATTTATTTAAAAGTCAGTCAAAATATCTTAAAATAAAACTTTAGAAATTGCACCTTTAAATCCAATAAATAGTTTCAAAGAAGCACTTCATAATACTTTTTATATACTTTGTTTAATATTAGTCTGTAATGATTAATATGTTATTAATCCTAGAGTAATTATCTTATTACTTAAGTTAAAGCTTTTTATCTACCTGACATAGAGATGTTTTCAATGGAGAACAATATTCCTTTCATTGTAATATGCCAAACGCAGTAAAATTATAATGTACCATACCAATCTTAACTTTTGGTCACACTACATTTATTTCCAAAACTTAGAGTAAATTTTAAAAAGCTAAAACAAAATGAAGACATATTGCCCAGTTTTTGAAGTTTCTTACCTCTACCAATAAATTTCTCAGCATTGAGCTTGGAAGGAACATGAAGTGCAACGTTTTTACAGGCATCACAGGCAAATATTAAAATCTAAAAAATAAAATTCATATATGAACATATTACCTTCATAATGTTTACCTGCCAGCTTATAGAATTGACAAATGAAAATGAACATATGCTGAAGTAAAATGCTAGAAAGCTTTTTGGAAGGAAAAATAAAACAATATACTCTCTCCTGGATCAATCCTCAAAGCGTGAGGAATCCCTTATGTCTTTGGCTGTGTCCTAGCCCGTAAAATGGGTTATTAAGAAGTTCACGGACTAAGTTACAAGGTATTAAAAAAAAAAAAAAAAAGGCGACTGTCAGTCAAGTCTGACTCAAAATGACCCCAATAGGACTGAGCAGAACTGCTACCGAGCGTTCTGATGACTGCATGCTTTTACTGGAACAAACAGCTTCTTCTTTCTCTCACTGACTGACTGGTGGGGTCAAAGAGCAAACCTTGCGGTGAGCAGCCCATGAGTAACCCAACCACTAACCCCAGGGACAGTCTGGATCAAATAGCAACCAACATGAAAGGGTGCTGGCAGCCACGAGGATGACCAGACAGGGGCGGAAATTGGAAAGGAAAACAAGTTTAAAGAGCTAGCGACACAATTTCAGTACATCTCCAATCGCTACAATAGCAATGAGCTAGGGTGTGCAATTATTAATATCCTAAAATAAAGGTAATGCTTTTCCAGGGAAGCATTATTTGACTACCATGGGGTAATGGGGAGAGCAGCTATAGATTGCCTCGTTCTACGAACTATTGAAAGTGCATCACGTCATATATGAACTCATCATTGTGAAAAAAAGAATGGATTTGTTTCAATGCACCTGCTTTAGTAAGTTATTCGAAGCTCTGGTGGCTGTGTGTTTAAAGCGCTCAGCTGCTAACAGAAGGGTCAGCACTTTGAAGCCCCCATTGGCTCCCTTTGGGGGCACGATGTGGCAGTCTCCTCGAGCAGGATTTACACCCCCGGAAACCCCGTGAGGCAGTCCTACTGTTTCACAGGACCCATGAATGACCATCGATTCAGAGGCACTGAGGTGATCAGTCATTAGGTGAACCAATCCCAGTGGAAAATACATTTGAACACATGACACTTGATGCTCCCGCAGGAGTCATCTTTTCTGCCATGTTGCAAAGGTTTGGGACCACAAGCATGAAGGCTAGCTAACATTTATATTATTTGTACATTGTCTATAAACGTGAATGACAGTAATAAAAATTTATATTTCAAGTAACAGTTAAAAACCTTCCATTGCTTCATTTAAATTACATATGAAGGATCAGGCAAGGAAAAGATCAGGTCTCATGAGGGAATTAGGGATGGGTACTCCAGTATGGCTGTATTTGAATTAGAAATTGAAAGATGATAATGCTTTTCACTGGCTTCTATTCCAGCGAAAATAAAGAGTAGAGGCATATGGTGGTAAGGATTCCAGTCGAAAGGTTACTTCCACTTAACCAACTCGAGAAATACTCAACTGTTGATTCAATGGCAGTGAATTTACTGAATGCGAAGAAAATGAAGCACTTGAAGTACTTGCTGATGAAGACCAAAGACGGCGGCCGTCGGTACGGATTGTAAAGTAATGTAAAAACAAACAACAAAACCTCACACTCTATCAGTCGGTGATACCGTGATAAACAGAGAAAAGACTGAAGCTGTCAAGGATTCCCATGAGCTTGGATCCACAATCAATGCTCACGGATGCAGCAGTCATGAGATCAAAGGACACATTGCACGGGGTAAATGTGCCATCCAAGGCCTCTTTAAAGTGTTGAAAAGCAAGGATGTTAGGTTGGGGACTAAGGTGTGCCTGTCCCAAGCTATTGTATTTTCAATTACTTCATATATATGGGAAAGTTGGACATTGAAAAAGGAATATCGAAAAAGAATTAGTGCATTGGGATTATGGTGCTGGTGGAGAATATTTAAAGTAGCATGGACTGTCAAAAGGACCAACAGATCTATGCTGGAAAAAGTACAGCCAGAATGCTCCTAACAAGCAAGGAATACAAGGCTCCACCTCATGTACTTTGGACATGTTATCTGGAAGAAACCGGTCCACGAAAGAGGGTGGAGGAGCCATAGAAAAGAGAAAGACCCTCGACAAGGTGGATTGCCCCAATGGCAGCAACAAGAGGCTCAGACACAAGAACGAGTGAGGAGGGAATGGGACGTGGCAATCTTGTCTTTTTATTGTACACAGTTTCACTCTCAGTAGGAAGCAACTTGCCAACAACATCAAGAAAATGTTTCAGGCTAAAACCCCAAACCAAATCCACTGCCATTGCCTCAATTCAAATTCATAGTGTCCCTACCCATAGAGGGTTTCCAAGGCTGTAAGTCTTTAAGGAAGCCGGCAGCCTCATCATTCTCCTGTGATTAGCAGTCCACTGCTTACCTGGCAGCATGGCCAGCACCCTTTGTTTGAGGCGATTGCAATGAATAAAGCAACTCGTTTTCCTTCACTGAGAATTCTTTAAAATGGGGGAGGAGAAATTAATCATCAAATGCACAAATGCCACAGACCCGAGGTAACTGTTATGAGAAAATTGAAGCAGGAAGAGAAGGTAACAAAGAGACCAGAGCTTGAATGAGGAAGGGAGCAAACCAATCCCTTCCATGGGCTGTAAACACCACAGCACAGCACCGCTCTAGGAGGGACCTTTGCCTGGTTGGTGTTGGAACAAGAGGACACAGTGAAGAAAGGAAGGGATAAGACATGGCATCAAAGGGACTGTCAGGCCATCATACAGTGTCTCAAAGGTCAAGGTAAGAAGTGTCTTTTATTCTGAGAACAAACCAAAGTAATAAAAGCTGGAGCTGCTGTGTCATAAACTGGTGAGCATTTACACTGCATCACAAGGGCAGCACCATGCTGAATAGACTATAATGGGACAAGAAGTAGCAGACAGTCAAGAGACAACTTGGAAGATGACTGAAGGATTGAGAAAGAAGATAATGATGGCTTAGACAAAGACCATGACTGTGGACAAGTAAGACATGTCTGGATTAAGAAAATGATTTGGGTATTAGTATGATGGACATCCATTCAGAGCCCTGGTGGCATACTGGATTACCCACTGGGCTGCTAACTGCAAGGTCAGCAGTTTGAAACCACCAGCCAGTCCTTAGAGAAAAGATGAGGCTTTCTACTCCCCCAACCCCAGCCCCAACTACGCGTGCCCACTGTGACAGTTCTACATTGTCACTAGGAGCGCTAATCAACTCAATAGCATTGAGTTTGAGTTTTAAGGACACGCAGTCCTTCATGCGTTCAACAAACATGCATTGAGTGTCTGCTACATAGCAGACAAAACAATAAGCAAAAAATTTACCTCTCATTCCAGGGGTAATGCATATTTATGATTTCAGTATAAAGGGGAAAGTACATGGTGTTTTGGGACAACAGAGCAGGTGGAGCTAACTAATCTAGAAGCCAGATGAGTCACTTGAAGAAAGGCTATAAATCAGCTAGGTAAGAAGAACTTAGGATCCCCGGTGGAGCAAAGGGATATGCACTGTGCTGCTAACTACTAGGTGAAGAGTTCGAAGCTACTAGCCATTTGTTGGAAGGAAGATGAGGCTTTCCACTCCCGTAAAGATTGACAGTCTCCAAAACCTAAATGGGGCAATTCTACTCTGTTCCATAAGGTCATTGCAAGTCAGAGTCAACTTGAGGGTAATGAGTTTGGCTTGAAGCAGAATCTTACAAATGTTCGGAACAACACACATTCTGGCCCAGAGACGACGCTCAGGCAAGTGAGGTGAAAATAGTGTGAAATGGATTCAGAGAGGTTAAGGTGAGGCATTTTCTGAACAGCAGTAGTAAAGACTAAAGAACAAAACCAAAAGATTGGTTCTGAGCAGATGAATTATATAAGCAGCATTGTACTTGAGCAATGTAACTCTAGTCAGTGCAGAAAAAGGATCAGATGAAAACAAACTTTTATTCCAATAATGGCGGATTAGGTCATTCAGAAACACCCCCATCCCAGCACTAATTCAAAATGCAGGACAGAATGTCTTTTACATCTATCCTAAAGCATCAAAGAGCTGACAAAATCGTAAAATTGCTACATAACAACTGTGGAGCCCTGCTGGAATAGATTGGTAAAGAAGGACCCAGAAATAGCTTCTAACCTGTCAGAAAGAGTGACAGGTTACTCAAATCAAACCTGGGAAGACCGTCCCTGCTTTAATCTGGGAGTCCAACTGCCACACCTCTGTTAAAAGTCTGAGTCAGAAGTGGTCCAAAAGCAACCCTTGCATCTGTAATCCCCTCTCACATCACCTGCTCACTTGGTCTAGAAACCTCAAGTCATTAATTAAAGAAGGCCCGACATGTACACATGCCCATAAATTAAATGCTTAAAAGCATACAAAGAAATTCAATTTATCCTTGGGGGCGGGTGGGAGGTTGAAAGGCAGCTTCCAAATGTAGGAATTGATGAGTACTTCCTTAATATGGTTTCCTATATTGTAATCACAACCCCAGTGACAAAGCTCTAGAGGTAGCCTCAGGAACTGAAAGCAGGTAGCCTGCTCTTACCACTCTTATCACCATGGAGTGGTTAGAGCACACCAGGAAGGGCTACTAGGCCAAAGGAAAATGTTAGATGGCACATGGTTTACAACGGGAAGTAAAATCATCACTTTTTGCATTTGATATTTTTGTAAACCTGAAATACCCAAACAAACCAGCTATCAAATTACTAAAACGCAGTCAGTCATTAAAGAAGCAGAAATAACTATTAAGATACAGAAATCCTTAGTCTTCAGAGTTAAACTAAACTAGCTGAATAATATAGTGGAAGAGTGCTGCTGTTGAAAGCATTCAGTGGTTGAAAGCATACAATGCCGATTTGACAAGGGAAACAGGCAGAGTTTATTTGAGTAAGGGCTAAAAATACAGCCAAGGGAACAAAAATAGATGTGAACAAAAAGAATGACATACTAGGATCTTCAATAGGAACAAAATTAGCAGCTTAAACATACTAAGTTAAATTATGTATTATAGGATCCCAATGCAAATTCCAACTGACTTTGGAACTTGACAAGCTGATTTAAAAGGTCATAAAGTAGTAGTTAACTTACCAAAAGAAACAGACTTTTGGATGGCTACCAAGGGTAAGCAGGAAAGGGAGGAACAGGGAAGTAATAGGTGGAGAGTAAATAGATACACGATACACGTTAACTTGATGGCAGGGAAGATAATAGCTGACAAAGGGGTGATGGGACAACGAGGGGACGGAGCAAGCAGTGGGAAGGGTTGATAAATTGTTAGAGGTATAGAACGCAAAACTGATGATCTGATACGTAAATCCCCACCTCCCTCAAAATAAAAAGTTTTGCTTTTGTTTTTTAAAAAGACTTTAAGGAAAAGCAATAAGAAATAAAATTAGAGAACATCAGAAGGATATTACCCCAAGCACATTTTAAAGTATGTCCTGTGAAAATAATCTTAACAGTGTAGTATTATGTTTTGAATAACCCATCCCCCACAAAAAAAATAAAGAATCACAAATCACAAAAACTTCATTCCCCTTACTCCTTAATGACCCTCTCAGGCAGCACTGAACTGCCCCAGAGGGTCCCCAAGGCTGTGAATCTTTATGGAATAATGACTAACCACATCTTCCTCCCAACCAGTCACTGGTGGCGGTCTGCCACAAACTTTAAGCGCACTGTACCACCAAGGCTTCTTTTATGATGAAAACTTCAAAATGTTCGTGGAAAAATGAAATTGAAAGATAATGGAATTTTTCCATGACATTTTAAAAATCTATCTATCTATCTATCTATCTATCTATCTATCTATCTATCTATCTATCTATCTATCTAATCTATCTCCTATAAAGATCCCTCGTGGTACGATGGGAACACACTAGTCCCTCTGCAGGAGAAAAAGCCTGTCAGTCAGCTTCTGTAAAGACACCACACAACCTAGAAAACAATTCTACTCCATCCTACAGGGTTGCTATGAGTCAGAATCATTTTAGCAGCGCACGGCTACCACATGAAACTATTCTACCACAAGTGGGACCTCACATCAGTGAGGATATGTATGGGATTGGGACAAGCTGAGTTAGTCAGTCATTTCATAAAATATAAAGGTGAATCCACAGATAAGGCAGAACCTTACCCACCCTCCCCCAAAAAAACCAAACAGGTCAAATACGTAAATTTTAAGCCCTGCTGTGGCTGCTGAGTATTGGAATGCTAAGCCTAAGGTTGGTAGTTCAAACCCACCAGCCACTCT
The DNA here is from genome assembly GCF_000313985.2 of Echinops telfairi. Taxonomy (NCBI): domain Eukaryota; kingdom Metazoa; phylum Chordata; class Mammalia; order Afrosoricida; family Tenrecidae; genus Echinops; species Echinops telfairi. The sequence goes on from NW_022111300.1 coordinate 17,627,315, forward strand.
TCAGGAGAAAGAAGGCTAATGCTCCTGTAAAGTTTCACAGTCTCAGAAACCGTATAATTAGATGACAGTGGGTGCTTTTTTGTTTTAAGCATATACATAACAGAAGAAAATAGGGTTAATTCCTATATAAATTTGGAGTCAAACAAGACTATGAGTCATATTTCAAAAGCCAACTAATTAATATTTAGAAAAACTCTTGTATTTTTAAAAATGAAAACTTCAAGGCAAAACAAGACAAAGCCAATCCACCAAAAAGTTAAAATATAATGGATAAACAGGAAAAAATTATTTGCAGCTAAAACCTAAAAGGTTAATTCCTACTATAGTAAGAGCTCTAATGAATCAGTAAGAAGATATTCAGCAAGCAACCCATTTGGCATAAACACTTTACATAAAAATAGCCTTTAAACGTATAAAAATTATGTCAATCTCATTCATAATACGAATACCAAATCCAAACACATTGCCATCAAGTCACTGCTGACTCATAGTGATCTTACAGGACAAAGTACAACCGCCCCATAGAGTTTCCAGGACTGAAATCTTTATGGGAGCAGACAGCCTCGTCTTTCTCCTGTGAAGAAGCAGGTAGCTTTGAATCATTAACCTTGAGGCTAGCCGTCCAACTCTTAACCCATTGTTCTACCAAGGAACGTATCTTTCTACACTTGATCTTAACCAAAAGGCCGAGAAGCAATCGCGTTTCTTTCTAATAAGAAAAAGTTGATTAAAACTATATTGAAATGCCATTTCTCACTGGCAAGCTTTCAAAAGTATAACAGCATGCTCTGTAGGCAAGAAAGGAAAAATATATTTTCATTAATTATTGGTGAGAATACAAAAAGTTACTATATTTCTGGAGATGCTGGCAATATAGACAAAAATTACAGCAATATTTATATTCTAAACCAGTCATCTCAATTCTGGAAATCTATCCTACAAATATACTACCTCATATATGAAGTGATATAGAAGCAGCAAATTATTATTCATTGCAACATTAGCTGTAATAAAAAAAATTGTTAGCAGAGAGGACGGGCAGACAAAAACAGATGTATGAGTTATTGTTGATGGTAAACTTAGTAAGACTTAATGATAGATTGGGAGCCCTGGTGGCGTACTGGATTATGTGTTGGGCTGCTAACCACAAGGTTAGCAGTTTGAAACCATCAAATGCTCCCAGAGGGAAAGATGAGGCTTTCTACTTCTGTAAAGATTGATAGTCTTAGAAACCACAGAAGCAATTCTACCCTGTTGCATAAGGTCACTATGAGACAGAATCAGTTGATTCAGTGAGTTTGGTTTGGGAAAGAGAGATGGATGGAATGGTAGCTTGAAGGAGCTCTGATAGTGGGTTGCATATGGAGCTGTTAAAAGCAACACGTAGCAGTTCGAAGCCACCAGTCACTCTGCGGGGGAAAGATGACGCTGTCGGCTCCCTTAAGGATTGAAAGTCTCAGACTCTCAAGGGCGGTTCTACGCCATCCCGTAGGGGTGCTATCAACTTTCAGGCAATCGGTCTGCTTACTGACTTGGAATGACCAGATAGATCAAGGGTGGGAAGGACAGTGAAGAAGGAAAGACAAACAGCCTCCAGGGCTTCCTACCTGAGGAGCAAGGTGAACAGGAGTGCCATTATTGAAATACAGGGCACTAAAAGCAACATTGTTTGGGAAAATAATAAACGTTGTGTGACACATTTAATAGGGAGATACAGAGGCCCATTGCTCCGTGTAGGCATTTGGATTAACAGCATACATTTAGGATATGCTGGCATATAAACGCCATTCGCAAAAGTTCATGGAATAGGGCCTAGAACCCCCAAGGAGCCAACATGTGAGAGTGTAGGAAAATAAGTTAGTTTGGGGTGAAATTCAGAGTGACTGGGAGGGTCAAATGCAGCAGTAACTCACTACCATCAAGTAAATGCCAACTGACAGCCGCCCTACAGGACAGAGTAGAACTGCCCCTGTGAGATTCTGAGTCTTTAACTCTTTACTGGCATAGGAATCCCACAGAATGACTGCTGGTTTCAAACTGCTGACCTTGCAGACTGCCGCCCAAGGCATAGTCACCAGGCCAGCAGGGGTTCTCTTACACTGAAAAGGGTGCCCTGATGATGCAGTGGGCTAAGTGTTAAATTGATAGCCAAAAGGTTGGTGATTCTAACCCACCAGCCACGCCAAGATAGAAACAGCAGGCTGTCTGTTCCTGTAGAGATTTACAATCTAGGAGAATCTAGGGAGCAGTTCTACTCTGTTTGATAAGGTCCCTATGAGTCTTCACACATTTATTACACCCAAAGCTCACAACACAGTAATCATCTGAGGCTGGCAAGGTTTGATACTGACAGATAGACGAGAACCAGAATAACATGCAGTCCTCATGCCAAGCCTTCCAGCTAGGAAATAGCAGAACCAGGGGAGAGCAGCCAGTGCCAGGGTTCCTGTTGTTGCTACCTCACTGTCCTATCAAACCACACAGCTAAGGAAGACCAAAGAATGTGGATTATTCTATTTCAGTTTACTCACTCATAGGAGTACTTGATCTTCTAGAAAGTATTGCCGATGACACATAGTATATTTTGTGTGTATGTTTTATGCAGCCTGGGTGCCCTGAGTGGTGCAAAGAGCTAATGAATTCAGCTGCTAACCCAAAGGCTGGATTTTTTTCCAGTCCACTCTGAGGCGCTCAGAAGAAAGGCCTGGTGATCTATTTCAGAAAAATCAGCAACTGAACTGCTCCCCCAACCCCCCACCCCAAGTGTGTCTCCTCTGACATAGAAGGGATTGCCAAGAGCCCGATGAACAGGGTCAGGTGGTTTGGGGTGCTATATGTAGCACCGGGGTATTTATTGTACATTCCAGTCCCTGATGACGGACATCATGCTTGGTAGAGGGGCAGCAAAAAAGAGGAAGACCCTGGCTGGACAAGATGGATTGACATGGTGGCTGCAAACATGGGCTCAAACCTAAGAACGAATGTGAGGAGGCCAGGACCTGGTAGTGTTTGCGTTCTGTTGTACATCGTTTCGTGGCGAGTCACAGCCCATGATGGCACCTACCCTTTTCCTCCAGAGAAAAATTAGGGCCAGTGGGTCTTCAAGAAGCAGTTGTTTACGAGCTGGCTAACTGCAGCTGCTTCCTTTGTCAGCCACACGTCAGAGCCTTTATCTCAGTGGTTCTCAACCTGCCTAATGCGGCCACCCTCTCATGTGGTGGTGACCCCCCCAACCATAAAATTATTTTAGTTGCTACTTTATAACTGTCACTTTGCTACTGTTATGAATCGGACGACCCTGTGGAAGGGTCCTTCGACCCCCAAAGGGGTTCCGACCCACAGGTTGAGAGCCCCTGCTTTATTTCATTGCTTGTTGCCCAATTGTAATCTATTAAGCCATGTACCTAGCACTTTCCGTGTTAATGGGGCTTTAGTTAACAGTTCTAAGTCTATTGGGTCTTTGGGAAAGATAAGCTATTAATACAGCCACAATTTTATTACAATACTTGAACATTTAAGGAATCTACCCTAAGACTAAAGTTTCTGAGAAAGGGCACATATTCTAATAGTCCACCTTCTCAAGTTCTCTCCACTCCACTCAGGGCTGTCAGAAGGCGGGCTTTATCTGCTCATTGTCCAGGTCTCTGGCCTCCTTTGGCTCAGTCCAAGCCCCCAGTCCCCACCGCACGCGCGCTGCTTGACCCCTGTATTCCCTAGGGATGTCAGGTCCCTGAGTCCCTCTCATCAGTCTTCAAGGTGGCTTTTGGCCTGAATGCTGAGGCTCAGTGTGGAAGGTCTCTATGGACTTGAGCACACTTTTGCAAGTGCTTGTTTTAATGTCACCCCACCCCCACCCCTCTCCCAACCTTCCAAGCCAGAAAAAACAAGAAATCTAATCTGGGTTCCATTGGTGCAAAACTCTCCAGTTGGGGTGGGGCGGCCTGTTCCCCACCTTTTCGTCCGCCCACCCCCCAGTAATCTATTCTGCCCCCAGTAATCTATCCTGCCTGGGAAAGGAACTGCCTGTTCCCCGCCCCCACCACCACCAAACAAGGCCACTCCATTTGGATCCCAGCTCCAGAAATGGGCCGGCCAGGTAGAGTCTTCGGTGACAAGAAGAGACGAAAGGGGGAGCGAAGAAGCCAATAGCCCCCAGGAGAAGAGATCAGGGCTAGATTGTACCCAAACATCTGGGAGACCTGACTGCAAAAGCAGTCACACAAAGATCACCTGGGGCTCCTTCGCCTACCGCTCCTGCGAGCAGAAACACTCTCCCTCCACCCTCTCTCCACCCAGGCCCAAGAACAGTCCAGGACCGTCCCTCTGTCCCCGTCTGTCCAGCCGCTCCCCCTGACTCGGCCCGAACCCGGAGCTGCGTCCAAGTCCGAGCGCCAACTCGCGGGGAAGGGGCGCGAGGCCCCAGGGAGCGAGGGAGGCGCGCAGCTCCGGGC
>NW_022111300.1:17632278-17717456 GCF_000313985.2 Echinops telfairi
GCCGGCGCCTCCCGAGGGGCTTTTCCTGGGACCGAGGGTGGGGCTCCCGACGCGTCGGCCCGGCCCCTCCTCGGTCTGTTCTGCTGTCTTCCTTTCCCGCTGGAGGCCCCAGGGAGGAACTCCCTCTCGCCGCCACCCTGGTGACCTGCGCGCAGGGTTTCTCACCTGCGGACGCCACCCAGACTCCCGGTGTCACCCCCCGCCCAGGAACGCCGGCGAGGATTAGAGGCGGCCCTGCCCTGCGGAAGCCCGGGCTCCCCACACACTCCCTCCCCGAGCGAGCGCGGCGGCGACAAGGGGCGCGGGCCCGGCCCTGCCACCCCGCCCCGCCCAGCGGATTCCGCCTGGGGTCACTTACAGACCCAAGTGAACTGCTGGGGTTTTCGGTTACAGCTTCCTATGGCCTACCAGCCAGAAGGGGGATTCCAGGGAGCCGGTGTGACACCCACTCTTTGATAGATACTGCGGATATCTGCCCTTTAGGGTCGCGATGAGTCAGTATTGACTCCAGGACAGGGAGTTTGGAGGGGTTTGTTTTTATTTTGTTTTGTTTTATAGACATCCACGCGCAATATACTAAGAATTGTATGTTCCCATTCTTTGGGATCTAACCCAAACCAAACTCAAGGCCAGGGAGGCCATGCTGATTCTCAGCGACCCTATAGGACATGGTAGAACTGCCTCTGCCTTTCTAAGACTGTAACTTTACAGGAGTAGAAAGCCCTCCCTTTCTGCAGCGGAGAGGCTGGTGGTTTCGAACTCCCAACGTATAGCCACAACCAGGGCGCCACAGGCTGTGTGTGTGTGTGTGTGTAGTATAATGTTACCTAATGTGTAATATATTAGAAAGTTTTATAGATGATATGAGAATAATACATTAAATACATAACTTAAGATCAATACATTTTTCAAAGACCAAATTTATGAAAAAGAACAGAACAAGTGCAAATTAGTACAGCAAAGGAACCTCTTAGGACCCTAGATGTTGGCTCACAGGGCCACCCTTTTCTCCAAGAGCCTCCCATGTCTCAAGTATGGCAAACTCGAGACTTTCCGTCAATCTGCTGAATGAGGGGCGGGAGCAGCTCCTGGTGGAGATGTCTGTCTTTGCTCCGACACCGAACTCCCCCACTCTTAGGGGAAAAGGAAAAGAATAAGGTAATTAACCACTTGGCTTGCAGTGTGCTAACACTGGATGAATGACGGCTGCACTTAGCCTGGGAGAGGTGCCGTCTGGATGCACAGTGATGGGCCTTTCTGACTCACCCTCCTGCACTTCTTGTCAATTACTAATTTAAGCCCGGTAAATCGGACCACAAAGGAGAAACTTGTCTGTACCACTTCGGTTGGTTAAAATCTACTCCGTGATGTTTGGAGAAGCCTGAGTGAAAGTCTAAAGCCCCACATTACTTCAATCCTTGCAAACAAATCTTATCCCGATACTAGTAAGCACAGAGACAAAATGATGTTCCTATGGAGTACTATTTCAATCCCAAATAAGGTACATACATGCATGCATTTGTCCCATGCACTATCCTAATGAGTGACTACCACATAATGAGTTATCTTATTGTTTCCATATCCACATTATCATCGATGCTTTGCTAGTAAAATAAGGTTGGACGGTGGTTGTAACAATAGGTTCAAACACATTTGTGAATATGGTGCAGAGCTAGGCACTGTTTCCTTCTGTGTGCATCGGGTCGCTGTGAGTCAGAGCCAACTGACTTGTTGGCACCTATAACAATATCAGGAGCCCTGATGCCATTGTGTTTACATGTTGGGCTGCTAACTGCAAGGTGGCAGTTCAAAACCACCAGTCACTCCTTGGGCAAAAGATAGGGCTTTCTACTACGGTAAAGAGTCACAGTCTCTGAAATCCACTCAGTGGCAGTGAGTACTAACAATAACCCTAGCCCTAGTAGCTCAAAGTGGGTTATGCATCAAACTGCTACCTTCAGGGGAAAGATGAGGCTTTCTACTCCAGTAAAGATTTACGGTCTCAGAAACCCAGAGGGACCACTTTTACCTTGTCCTAAAGGGCCACTATGAATTAGAGTTGACTTGATGACAGTGAACAATAATAACATTATTAATGTAAAATCACAGGTGGCATCCTTCTATAGCCATTTTTTAATCTTTCAGGGTTTCTCAGCAGCCCTGTTGGTACAATAGGTAAACCACTGGGCTGCTAACCAGTCAGCCATCAGTTTAATCCCAGCCATCACAGGACAAAGATGCAGCAGTTGACTTCTACGAAAATACGCAGCTTGGGAAACCGTGGGACTCCTTCCCTCTGTTCCGTAGTGTCACTATGAGTGGGAGCTGACTAGACAGCAGTGAGTGGGTTTGGTTTTTTGCGCAATGATTATGAGCTGGTCTCTTCCATAAACAGTGCTTTCTGCTAATGATGACATCATGCTCTCCACCTTGAAGCCCTTGAGCTGACACAGAAGCCAGCGAGTCTCAGGTTCTAGAAATCCACTCAGACTGCCGTCATAGCTCAGGACAACAGACCCGTTCCAAACTCTTGCCTCTCTTTAGGCTCGGATGCCTAAAAGGGGGCTCACGTGTCTCTTCATTCCAGGAAAAGAAAGGGTGAAAGTTCAATTTGAAAGGAATTTATTATAGAGGTTTATTTTCATCTTTCACCCTAGACAATTGATTGAAGTTTTTTGAATGATAATTTCAAGAAATGTCATGAAATAATTTCAAACAAGTAAATGGTGTATTCTAACACACAAACCAAAAAACCTCACTTAATAGACTTGAAAGAGAGTATATGGTTACTGAAATGGATTGCTCTAGAAAAGGTTTGCGGGAACAAATTTGAGAGGACAATGAAACACACATACACACACACACACACACATATATATACACACACAAAAAACACACATCTAGGTAGAATTTGGGCTTGTCAGCATATTTTCTGTCCCTGAAGATGACTGTGTTGTTTTGATCTGGGTTTGCATTGTGTTGTCGTAAGAGAAGGAGGTGCCGTGTGAAAGTCAGCAGTTGAAATCCCAGCAGCGCTGCGAAGAGGAAGACTGAGCTTTTACTCCCAGGAGCAGTTACAGGCTCTGAAAGTCACAGGGATGGCTCTGACCACCCCACAGGGTCACTCTGAGCCAGGATGGACCAGGTGGCAGTGCATAGTAAAAGATCTCCCACAGCAGCAACGGACTTCCTTAATGCTTTGCACTGCTTAGGCAGCCTCCAACAGGTTCCAACACTCCCATCTGTTAATTTACACACACACACACACACACACACACCCTCAGTGCCTTCAACTTGATTCCAACTCATAGGAACCCTATAGAACAAAGTAAAACTACCCCCATGCATTTCTGATATTATAACTCATTAAAGACAGTCTTGTCTTTGCCCCACAGAGCTATTGATGGTTTCAAACTGATCTTGTGTAGTTAGTCACTATGCCACCAGGGCCCATATATTTATAAATTTTAGATCATGATAATAACTCTGGATGCTGCCTATGCTAACCTCCCCATCTAAAATTAAACTCTTTAGACTTCTCATGACAAATTTTTCAAGACCTGCAGAGAAATGGGTCTTTCTTTCATAGTGATCGTGGAATGTCAGAGCCAGAAGGACCCTTAAAGAATTGGCCAATCCACCTGAGGTCTGTAAGCCATGCCTACACTGCCTAGCTCAACAATTTGATAATTTCAGAAAGCCATTAAAATCAATAAAAATCACACTACAGTTGTGTGCACAAAGAAGTCTCCTTCTGACCTGTGTGGATCCCGCCAGTCTTCCTCCTACCAGAGGATGGGGATAGAGGACACACACTGGACACGTGATATCTAGGCAGGTTAATCTTGCCATGGGGTATGACACACAATGGAAGCCGACCACAAGGGAAACACAGATGTAGTGGTGAGGTGGTGGGTGTAAAATCAAAGAATGTTGTCAAATTAACTTTATAGATAGGAGTATAGAGGGAAACATTTGTTAAACAGTAAAAGTAACACAATTAAAGTCTTTACCCCTCAGAATTTTTGTAAAGATTAAATGCTATGTTGCATGAACACAGCCTGGCATGTGCCAAGGGCTCCTTAAGGGCTCATTAATACAGAGACCCATGTCTTCCCCCACCTCTGCTACTACAGCTCTTCAACTGGCTCCAGTCACCCACACTCATCTGCTTTATCACAGCTCCCTGTTCCTGTTCACATGATGCTTTCTTCTGGCTGGATGCTAATACTAATTCACTCATCACTAACCAGTCTGTGTTAGTCTGGGTACTTTAGAGAAGCAAATCCACAGAAACTCATGCGTTAGAGAGAGTTTTATATAAAGGTTAAGTGCGCATCAAGAAAACATCCCAACCCAGTGCTGTCCAAGCCCACAAGTCCAGCCTTAACCCATTAACCCATATGTGCAACACCAATCCACAAAGTCCTCCTCTTTCTCACAAAACAGATGCTGACTGCAGGAGGAAAGCGGAGTCAGTGAACATGTAAGCATCTCAGCGCTGGTAGGGGTCTCCACACGGCTGCTCCAGCACCCAGGGCTACATCAGGGTAGGTCCATGTGGCTTCTCCTCAGGGATGTCTTGCAGAAAGTGAAACTTACCAATTAAAGCAGGGTACTGGCTAAGGCAGCTGGACCCTGGTCTGATCATCAGAAAGCAAGAGACCAGAGAACTAGAAAGGCGAGGCTCACTGAACCATTTATCCCTCCACCCTTCCTTCAATTATCCACATGTGTTTGATCAGCCAGGTTGGCACAATAAACTACCTAACTTCAATCCACCCCTTGCCAATTTGGTGCCTGTACATCATTCTTTAGCCTCATGATTCCAATTAAGTAACACCTACACCTTAATCCTATAATCCTGTGAATATGTTCCCCCACCTATGAAAGTTTGTAAGCCAACCACTTCATGCCTTTATCCTCCAATTTTGGGTAGCCAGTACATATACTGCCCACTTACATCAACCCAGTGCTTTGAGGAGACAATCATTTTCAGCATGAAGAATTTTCATTCCAGTTGGAACCTTGTGAAGTCTGCATCCATAAGCAAAGTCAAATCCGGACAGGCCATCCATAAAGTCAGCATCAATAGGCACCAGTTCACAGGCTCAAAAATCTCTTCATCTGGTCGGGTTCCGGTCAACTCAATGTGGGCTGCCTCACTCAGCCTCCTCAGGGTACCCATTGGTCACCTTGCCTTTAGACCATGGGGTCTCCCAAATACTCAACAAGCCTAGCCCCCTCCTGCTGGGTCATTAACTTTAGACCAGTCAGCCCTCTCATCTTCTCCTCTTGTTCCGGTAAACCAAGTCCACAGGTGTAAGTGGCCAAACTCAACCTGTCTCTTTATTGCTGCATTTCTCCCACTTCCACTCAACAAGTAGATCCAGGTGGTCACCTAGCAAGCATTTCAACCTGCTCACAGGCTCCCTTTAACATTCAGTCCTAGAGGGGAGTTTTCTTCATGGTTCCAGATTTTTTCCAGCTTCTGACAAAGACCATTGGTTCCTGAGTACTCCAAAGTACTGGGTGGGGCATATCTTTTCAAAGCTTAGCTTTCTTTGCTGATGTGGCCTAAACCCATCTAAAGATCAAATTCTAATGACTGAAATCATTAGTAAGTGGGCTTACAAACTTTCTATGTTCCTACTTCCCATATTTTCCCCAGAACAGAAGTGAGTAAATAGTGTGGCTTTATCTGACCTCTAGCTAGACAAGAGAAACTACCATGAGGGAGAGGTCAAACAAACATCTACTCTCCATCTTATGATTTTTTTCCCCAGTACCCCACTCACAAGGTACCATATATACTTCCCTGTGTTAGTCTGGGTACGTTAGAGAAACAAATCCACAGAAACTCATGTATAAGAGAGAGTTTTATATAAAGGTTAAGTGCACATCAAGAAAACATCCCAACCCAGTGCTGCCCAAGCCCACAAGTCCAACATTAACCCATTAAACTATATGTCCAACACCAATCCACAAAGTCCTACTCCATCTCACAAAACAGACGCAATGATGCCGACTGCAGGAGGAAAGCCAAGTCAGTGAATGTGTAAGCATCTCATCGCTGGCAGGGGTCTCCACACAGCTGCTCCAGCACCCAGGGTTGCATCAGGGTAGGTCCGTGTGGCTTATCCTCAGGGATGTCTTGCAGGACATGAGCCTTGCCAGCTAAAGCAGGGTACTGGCTAAGGCAGCTGCACCCTGGTCCAACCATCAGAAAGCAAGAGACCCGAGAACTAGAAAGGTGAGGCTCACTGAGCCATTTATTCCTCCACACTTCAATTAACCCCACATGTGTTTATCAGCCAGGTTGGCACAATAAACTAATTAACTCAGTGCAGACTTCACAAGGTTCCAACTGGAATGAAGACTCTTCATGTCAAAAAATATGATTGTCTTCTCAGAGAAGTGGGCAGTATATAAATTGAATACCTAAAATTGGGGGATAAAGGCATGAAGTAGTTGGCTTACAAACTTTCATAGGTGGGGGGTAAAATTCACAGGATTATAGGGTTACGGTGTAGGTGTTACATAATTGCAATTTTGAGGCTAAAGAATGTACAGGTGCCAAGTTGGCAAGGAGTGGATTGAGTTAGGTAGTTTATTGTGCCAATCTGGCTGATAAACACATGTGGGTTAATTGAAGGATGGAGGGATAGATAAATGGTTCAATGAGCTTCACCTTTCTAGTTCTAGGGTCTCTTGCTTTCTGATGGTTGGACCAGGGTGCAGCTGCCTTAGCCAGTTTCCTGCTTTAGCTGGCTGGGCTCATGTCCTGCAAGACATTCCTGAGGAGAAGCCACATAGACCTACCCTGATGCAGCCCTGGGTGCTGGAGCAGCTGTGTGGAGACCCCTGCCAGCGGAGATACTTACACATTCACTGACTCAGCTTTCCTCCTGCAGTCGGCATCATTGTGTCTGTTTTGTGAGAAAGAGGACTTTGTGGACTGGTGTTGGACATATGGGTTAATGGGTTAACGTTGAACTTGTGGGCTTGGGCAGCACTGCGTTGGGATGTTTTCTTGATGTGCACTTAACCTTTATATAAAACTCTCTCTTATACATGAGTTTCTGTGGATTTGTTTCTCTAAAGTACCTATCCTAATACACAGTTCTTTAATGCTTTCCCTTCCACATGAGTCCCAAACCACATCTGATAGAAGGTTTAACTGCTAAATAATAAAACTAGATCCTGCAGTTGTTGTTAGCTGTGTACTTTTGTAAAATTCTGACTATTTTTATCAACTTTATATTACAAGAGCCCTGGTAGCATGTCACTATGATTGGCATTTTGAAGCTTCCAGCTGCTCCTGGTAGAGAGGCAGGGCTTCCTACTTCAGTAAAGAGTTTCTATCTCAGAAACTCGCAAGGACAAGTGTGCCCGGTCCTCTAGAGTAGCTGTGAATGGGCATTGACTCAGTGGCAGTGAGTTGGGGATTTGGAGTGTTTTTGCGTTGCCCCGTAAGTAAGACATTTTCAAATTTAAGCTTGCATTCCTTCAAAGTTTTCATTTTTCAAGTATGACCTCAATGAAACATACTGATGGAAACAATTTCCATCACATTTCAAAGTAAGTTAAAAAAGGGGTGGGGCGGAGGAAATCAAGGGTTGAGTGCAAAACAAACTCTCGATGAATTCCTATCACAATTCCTTGCCCTTAAGAGGCCTTCAGCAACACATGTACTGAGCCAATGAATGAATTCTTTAGCATGGTTTAGAGTTGGACTGGAGAGATTTCACAGCATTGGAGTTGTCTTTAATAGGTATTGTTGACGTGTGCACTCTAGGAATGCTATGGAAGATGATACTCTTTAAACTACAAAACGTTTTTAATTTCCCTTACAAATTAACTCCTTTGACAAGTATTTAATGAGCACATCTCGTGTCTCAGGCACTAATCTAGGTACTGGGAATGCAGACATGAAGAAGCTAAAAGGGCATTTGCTGGAGGGAAGCACCTGGTCAAGGATAAACTAACTGGTCGGAAGAGAGCGATCTCCACCTGGAATTTACATCACACGCAGCTCTTTAAGAAAGAAAATGAAAAGACCAACCTCAAATATAAGACGAGGTGTGAACAGCATTGTTGGTTGATATTTGTTTATCAATTATAAGACAGCACCTTCGCTTGATTTGATTGACCAGGAGACAAGAAACTCGTTATTTTTTAACAGCCTATTCTGTTTTAGAATGCATTTACTCTTTACTTGTCTGACCTTTAGGTTCTCCTAATTCTTTCCCTCCATTTCTGGCTGTGCCTGTCATTGCTCTTGACTGACTTATGTCTATTTGACTTCTACATGGTAACGTGCCTCTAAGATCACTACAGACTTCTTTCTCTACCCTGTAGGCCTTCATTCCTTTCTTTGACCTTGACTTCCTTCTATTTGTGTGTGTGTGTTATGAGATCATAATTTGAAATGCCAATCATATCATTAGATAAGTGATTGAAATGGACATGTTAGTGAGAGAACATATTAACTTGACTTCTTTCTAGAGAGAGAGAGTGTGTGTGTGTGTGTGTGCGTGTGATGGGATCACATTAGAAAGAAATGTTAAAACCCATACTGTGGACCATATGAAGAGTCATTGAAAGAGCTGAAGTAAAGGAATCAGGAAGTCAAACCTAGAAAATCATCCTCCAGAATAAGACTAAGAAGAAACTAGAGGAAGCGATGCCAGTTGGGAAACCACAACAGGTGATCAGGAATCATGGAAGCCTGGGATTCTGTTGGGTGGCAGGTTTAGTTTAAGGGAAGATTGAAACAAGTGTATTTACTGGATAGAGTAAAGTAAGACCGGAGATTTGTCAAATCCAATAATTCCCCACACATTCACTGTGCCAGGGATCTTGTCACTTTTATTAATCCCCATGCCCCCTGCCCCAGTCCCCACCTGCTCAGCAGAGTGGGCATTCAAAGAAAGAGTTGAGCAAAACAAACACCTGTTCAAGTACCCCCAAACTTCCCTGTTTCTACAGGATGTGTCCTTAAAGGGCAGCTCTTTAAACTATTTTCTTTCCAGAGCTAACCTCAATATCCTTTACATTGTGTGCCATGGCTTCTTTGCAAATATAAATCTCTCTCTCTTTTTCTTCCCACTTTCTACTTCTCAACATGTTAAAATAACAACATAAAACATGTAACACTCTCTTGTCCTCTGCGCTCTTCTGCTTGTTCTCACTTCTCTGTTGGTTGGTTTGATTCCATGCCAGGAGTAACTTTCACTAGCTTATTGTTGGCATCTCTAGTCCACCAGTTCCTGTGAGGGATAAAGGTAAGACTGGCTGCTCCAGTGGGGATTTACAGCTTCAGAAACCTATGTCGGGCGGGCGGACATACATCGGAATCTACTCCATAGCAGTGAGTTTGGGTTTTGTTTTGTTTGACTTGGATTGTTGAACAGCTTGATTTTTACAGCAAGATCAGAGAGTGGGGGTAGGGAATGCTACAAGATAAGGGTCAAAAGGGGGAAAAAACTATAAGGAGCTGTCTTTATTGAACAGAGGAAAGAGCAGGTGCTCTGAATATTCATACAGAAAAACAAATGAATAGCCATTCAGATAGAAGGCTAATTAAGAGGTACTGTCTACCTGCCACAAATTTCTAGTCTTTGAGGATGGATTCAATTAAATATTGAGCATAACTGAAAGGAAGGCAGCAGGTTTATCCTTTATTCCCTACATTGAAACAAGAAAGGATCTGTCTGGAGCTTCCAGAAATATCTCACTCAAGTTCAAAATGTCTGAAACTGATGCAATTACAGTTCCATAGCAAAACTGCTTTTTTGCTTGATTTGTTTTTTCTCCAGCATAGTTCGTGATTTCGTGATTCCCTCAACTTGTTCAAATCATCTTAGACTCACTCTCTGGCTCACTGGCACATCCAGTCAGTCTTGGGCACCACTGTTGTCTTCAGACCCTCACCTCTCATCTGGATGTTGTAACTCATCTTCCCACCTCTTCAGCACATCCTCCTCTAGAGTGATTTTCAAACCGTGTCCTTGGAAAGGCCAGTATTTCTGATTGGTTTGTATTGTCTAGGCTTTGTAGGAGAGTCCTTGAAACTCAAAAGAAACTCCCTGCTGTCAAGTTCATTCTGATGCCCAGCAACCATCTATGTCGGTTTAGAACTGCTGCCTCTGGGTTTCTAACATCGTCAATCTTTCTGGAGGTGCAAGCCATCAACTTTCTCCTGCCACAGTTAGCTGCCTGCCACATAACCCACTATGCCACCAGGTCCCTCAGGAGTAGGCTACTTGTCAACAAGCTCTGCCTTCGTCTGTTTCCGAGGGAGTGCATTTCCTGTTCGTAATATGCTGAGATGGTTGCAGAAGTTAGTTTGATAAAATAAACACTTGAACAATTGGGGAGTTCCTGAGTGGCACAAAGAGCTGGATGCTTGGCTCCTACCTGACAGGGTGAGGATTTGAAACCATGCAGGGATATGTGATTGGAAGGAGGCCTCTTCATTTACTGAAAGCTCATAGCTATTAAAAACCTTCAGAATGCATTTGCATCATTTTTTAAAGCAAACAACATACCTGTTCCCCATTTTTCTGCCAATGACAGCAATCTCTTCATGTATTATTTTTGTCAATGTGCTATGTGTAAGCCCATTATTTATATGTGTGCACTTTTTGTGAAAATATGTTAAGCCTGACACCCTTAAGGTCACCATGAGTCAGAATGGAATCAAAGGCAACTGGTTTTATCTTTGCTTTTGACACTTGGGTGAATGCTATTATTAGTGAGCAGGAGAAATCACTAGGCTGTGAGACCGTTCTTTAACGTGCTTTGAAACACTCTGAGTTTGGGATTCCTGTGGGTCTTGGAGGTTGACATCACCACTAAAGAACATAGGTGTAGAATTAAGAAGCGAAGTATTTTCTAGGAATGCAAACTGGACTAGTATTAGTACACACGGAGTGCAGCCTCGTGGCACACAGCCGTCTGTCGAGCTCCTGGCTCCTGCTGCACAGAGGATTTCTTGGGGAGAGCTTGAGAAGTGGAAGGGAACCCTGTGTCTTTCATTTCCCCACAGAATCGTAGCTGCTGAAGAGCGAAATAGACATTGTGGGAAGTTTTAACACACAGTTTTATGATTTAGAAGTTTCAAACATCTTCCACTAATATTTCAACCCACAGATGTAGAAGACCATGCAAAAAGAAATATTCTGGGTGGATCATTAGGCACATTTGAGTTTAAATACTGACATTATCACCACCTAGCAGCCTTAGCTTGTTAAAATCTCTTACCGTCCTTGGTCTTAGGTGGTTTTTTGGTTTGGTTCTTTGTTTGTTTGTTTTATAACCAGGGAAAAATAATACCTGAACTTAGAACTATGTCACTAAATACTACAAGAGATAATATCTGTGGAAGCCTGGTCTGATGTTTAACCATAAAATGTGCCACAAATTCCTTTCATGCTTCAGGACATTGTCTAGTCCCAAAGGTCTCTTACACTGCGTGCAGGTCCAGAGAGAGGGAGACAGGGAGGAGAGGGAGAGGGGGAGAAAAGCGCTGAAGACAACACAAGAAAGTGATTCTGTATACCAAATGGCAGCATAATCCATTTGATATTAAACATTTACATAGGGACGTTGTCACAGACTTCAAGGCCTGCTGGGGACAAGAATGTAACTAAAATAAATAAACCAGGTCTTTGAAAATTGTTTTATCATTAGTATGTATTATTAATGATAGTAGTATGGTAGATGGTAGTATAGATCAACATTTCTCTTCTTTCCCTCGGATCTACTTTGACAAAGTCATTGTGAAACTGTTATGATAAAGTGTCCCTTGGCAGCCTTTGTGTGTGAATGGCAAGCCCTAGAGTGCTCTAGGGGGAGTGGCGGGGAGGATCCAGGAGGGGCTGGGCAACAGTAATGACTTCCAGTGACCAGTACAGTGTTACAGAAACACCATCTCCTGTCAAACGGATTCCAATGTGTGGTGACCACTTGTGTTACAGAGGATATTTCCTTACTGTAATATTACTGGTTATGCATTAGGCTATGATCCTCAAGGTCCACAGTTGGAAACCGTCAGTGGCTCCTCCGGAGAAAGACAGGGCTTTCTACACCCATGAACAGTTACAGTCTCAGAAACTCACAGGGACAGTTCTACCCTGTCCTAGGGGTCATGATGAGTCAGCATCGATTCGATGGCAGTGGGTTTGACTTTTGGATTTTTAATATTAATGGAAGTTGGTGGCCACACCCATCTTTGTTGGCACCACTGAGTGGACTTGGCAGGCTAGCCTTTTGATTTTCAGTTGACAGCAAACCATTTGTGCCACGCTGGGCACAAATGTGTTACCAGATGTCCAATTTTTCAAGAGATGTCACAAATTTGCCTGGTGCGCAAAATGTCCTGATCTTTAATACGGCAATGTATTCATCAGGTTTTTGTTTTTTCAATATTGAAAAGGCCCGTCCTCTTCCCCAGGAAAAGTATGCAAATCCCATCTGTCATAAGGATACAACCAGGTTTAAAACTCTGAAAACACCTCAAGTTGTATGTCTGTGACTCGTGCAGTAAGTTTTTACTGCTTTCGGTTTTAAAAAATTCAACAAATGGAAAAGCATGCCTCTAGAAAAACCTATCTTATTAAGAATATTTTGGCCTCAGTCGGGGTTCTATTGGTTAAGAAGAATGACCAGGTCCTCCCCTGGCCCACTGGCCAAGGGATAGTCCCTGCTCTCTGACTGGCCTGTGAAGGTTGAGAGGTGTTAGGAGTTTGAGGATGAGGAGGCACCGCCCGGGGTGATAGGTTACATGAATCTGAGTCACAGCCACTCTTCTAGTGTCACGGGCCTTTCTGTCCCTCTGAGCTTCCGTCATGGACTCACTGAAGGTCATTTTGGCTCCGATTTTGTCAGGGAATGTAGTTCACCCTCCCTTCACTCCCATGAGGATGCTATATCACAGGAAGGTGTTTCCAAAGATATTCAGGCAGGGAGAGTCAGGAGGAGCCCCCTAAGAAGGACTCCTCCCCTCACTCTTTCTGCTTTGGAAACAGAAGTGGCAGCTGGAGTTGCATGAGCCAGCTTGTGACTATGAAGTAGTCTGTTCCAAGGGTCTTTGGGCAGAAAAAGAGAAGGACCCTGGGCCCTGGGTGGCGTTCAGAAACCTCCTGACAAGTCCAGGGTGAACCATGTCACAGCGTTTCTGGTGCTCCCTGCCTTTGAGTCTGTCAGGGCCTCACTGTGAAATGCACAAAGGAATGAGATGCTGCTCTCTCTGGTCCAGCTCTATCGCTAAGGTCAGCTGTAGATCATCCTGTCGGGATTGCTAGGGTTTTAAGGTTCACCACGTCTTTCTTCGGAGACTATCTCAGTCTCAAAGCTCTGCTGGCTCCTGGTTAGCCTCATAGCAACACAACTGTCTCCCCTGATGGATGATGACTGTGCATGTGGTGCGTTGGCCAGAAATCAAGTCTGGATCTCCCTCTTAAAAGGCGAGGATTCTACCACTGAATCATCAAGACCCCCTCTTGCACACTAGAGAAAAACAAAAACCTTGTGTCTGCCACACTGGCTCTAATTTATTTTACCAGCGGCCTAATGCAAGCTCTATTGGATTTCACTGAGATCATTTAAAAGAGACTGTCTCGTAGTACTTGTAGGAGCTCTGGTGATGCTGTTGGGGAAGTCCTGGGCTTTTAATGGCAAAGTTGATGGTTCAAACCCCCAGCTTCTTAGAAGTAGAAAGATAAGCATGGCTGCTCCGGTAGAGACCTCTAACCTTGGAAACCCTACACACTGTCGCTATGAGTCAGAGAAGACTCGATGGAAATGGGTTTTGGTTGGATAAGTACAATGTGGATAACGTTTAATAATAGAATTCCATCTTAGTCAATTAGCATTTAGATCCACTTATTTGTCAAATAACACACAATAAAATTGTGGGTATAGTGGTTCCACCTGCGGTTGCTAATGCAGCTGCAGTTCAAAACCACCAGCCACTCCTCAGGAGAAAGAGGAGGCTTGCTAGTCCCAGAAAGAGGGACAGTCTTAGGAACCCACAGGAGCAGTTCTACCCTGTTCTCTAGGATCACTGTGAGTTGGAATTGAATCTGCGGCCGTGAGTTTGGGTTTGGGTTTGAGTTTGAGTTTTCTTCTGTCACACGCTGAAACCCCATAATGTCCTACCTTTGTAAAATCCAATTGTGTGTATTCGGAAGTCTGTGAACATAGAGTTAAAAGTGTGATGTACATGAATTGGGTTCATTAGCAGGGAAAATTAGTTTTATTTAGTTTTCTGTTGATTAACTGATAAATGTAAGCATGACTCAGGCTATTAGAATGCAACTGAATACTGAACCTCAAAGACATAAAGGGACAATCACACAATTCCTAAGGACCAAGAGATGATGGAAGTAACGTCCTGTATTTTAAAATCCATGTCTTTAGAAAAACTCTTCATCTGCATGTTTAATTTAATCTTACAATTAAATATTAAATGCCATGTATATGTATTTTTTTAAAGTCTTGTCAAGCACAATGTGAAGGGGAATCCATGGACGAATAAAACATATCCCTTTTTTGAAAAACATACTGTCTGGCTGATAAAGCTAGCAAATAAAACCCCATTAATCATTGAAGCAATTCCAATAAATGAGGCCCAATGTCGTTAAAAAGTTTATATGACAAGTGAATAGAATATCCAGGCCCTCTGAATTCAGGATCTCTGAATTCGCACAAAGTCAAACTGAGAGGGGAGGGAAGAATAGTATGTTCATGGTCTTGCTGGGTCCCATGGAATGTTTTGACACAGCAACTCCATGGGACACAGTAGAACTACCTTACAAGGTTTCCTCGATGGGACTCTTTGCAGAAGCGGATCTCGAAAACCTTTCTCCCAAGAAGCCACTTAGTTGCGTTGAAACCATCAACCTTTTCATTAACAGCTCATTTGGTGCCCAAATCCCTTTTATTTTCAAGTTAACGAGATGGTAGACCTTTTAAATTCCCATAAAATCATGAGTCCTGCCCATGCTCCAAGGAGATGTAGAGGACACTAGACTTGGGGCTATAGTTATGTGAGGGTGCAAAAAAGCACACTGCGATCAAATCAATTCTGACACATAGAACTTTGACTACGTATGAGATTTCTGAGATCATACATCTTCCTGGGAGCAGACAGCTATAGCTCTCTCCTGCAGCACCGCTCTTGGGTTTGAACAGTCAACCTCGCAATCCGCAGCCCAATGCTTCACCCACAGCTCCAAATGAGTTCCTGTGACCGATGAATTTCAGGGACTCGTAACTTGCGTAAATCAGTTCTTTCCACCCAGTCTACTTTCTCTCCCTACATCAATCACATGTTGCTGCCTGCAATGGAAAAGCTCAAAATCTCCTTGGTTTATTGCACAGCAGCAGATCCTCGGACAGAAAGCCCAGGATTGGTCTAGCAGCTCCACAACCTCATCAGGGACCTAGCTTCCTTTGACTTTTATCCTATCCCACCGTTGTATGCTCATGAATTCCATTTGAATGCTTATAGCGGCTGCCTGAGCACCAAGTAGCACAGGAAGTAGAAGTAGTGGAAACAACAACAATAAAACCTTCCAGTTGGATCAGCCACCTTTAAGAGACCCACAGGCTCTCACACACAGCATTTGTATCTCATTGGCCAGAATCTGAGACATGATCACCCTTCATTCAAGAGGGATGGGAAATGATCCAGGTTTGATTTCAGAAGATGTGCCTTGTGCACAGTCCACAGCCACCATCTGTCTACCAGTTGGAGACTGGTGTGGTAGGCTGATATTGAACAGCTTTGAACAGAACATCCAGACTAAGAAGGTGTAGGAAGAAAGGCCTGTGATCTCTTGATGAAAGTCAGTCAAGGAAACACAATAACCTGATTCATAACAAATATTGGGGGTGACCCAAGACCAAGAAGCATTTCCTTCTGCTTTGCATGGGGTCCCCGTGAGCCAGAGGCTCACTCCAAGGCACCCAATAGCAAAAACAATCCCCCACATGGTCATGCCCAATGAAATGGGAGCATAATCTCTAAGGAAGAAGGAGTTGAGAGGACGATTGGTCTTTCTGATGCCGTTGACAAAATAGCCAGGTTTTTTTTTTACCCTCTGAAAGTTTCATTTTAAATCTGAGAGTTCATCTTATTGTTCTTTTCTTGATTTCACAATCTGAAACAAAAAGCAACAATCATGACAGAAGACAATGCACTCCAACTGGTTTGGGCAGGTTCCCAGCCACACCTTTGAACTTGTCAGCTACCCCCACTGTCACTAACAAAGTGTGCACACCTGAGAAGAACCAACGATGTGCAATCAAAAGGGCAGTATTTACCCAAGGACAAAGTTCAGAAGGGTTGGGAAAGATGGGAGAAGGGGAAAAGGAGGCACGGGAAGCAGGATAAGTGATGTTACAGTGAGGCGGTTGCAATGAATGGGATGAGACAAAATATGAAGGAGAGGGTGAAGGTAAAACTGCTTTTCTGCTCTGTCAGCCGTCCCCCGATTCACAATAAAAAGTTTAGAAACTCCTGGAGCACTGGCGTTCTGCCCTATGGGGTTGCTGTGAATTAGAAATGGACTCTCTAGCAGTAGATTGTTGTGTTTGTTTCGATTGCTAAAACCATCATAATTTTTCAGGTTAGATTTTAAGCAAAATTTGTAAAAAAAATTGTTGGATAGGTCTGACTAAAAACAAAGGATATCAAGATGTAAATTTTCTTAATGATGGGTTAGTAATATATTCACCCTCTGTCGTCCATCAACTCTGACTCACAGATCCTGTTTCAATAGGTGTAGGGTGGGGCCTGAGAATCTACCTTTCTAGCATGCTCTCAAGTGAGAACTATGTGGCTAATCTGCTGACAACACAACCCAAAAGTGAAGTGCCAACGTGAGGGTGTGATCCCATGAAGACAGTTCTCCAAGTTGAAGGTCGAGCAAAAGACCCAGGGGTCTTATTCACACACAGATTGCTTTGCCCCATCGCTGAGTCTGTATTTCAGGAGACCTGAGGAGTCGACCCTAACATTTGCATTTCTAGCAAGTTTCTACTTCATTCTAATGCCCAGCTAACTCACTGCCATCCACTGAGGCCCACTCACAGTGGCCCTGAGTCGTACTGTGCCTGTGGGGTTTCAAGTCTATAACCTGCAGCGGTTCTCAACCTGGGGGTCGAATGACCCTTTCAGAGGGGTCGCCCGATTCATAACAGTAGCAAAATGACAGTGATGAAGTAGCAACGAAAATAACGTTATGGTTGGGGGGTCACCACAACATAAGGAACTGTACGACAGGGTTGCGGCATGAGGGAGGTTGCGAGCCACTGCTTTAAGGGATCGGACAGCCTCATCTTTGTCCAGAGGCGTGACTGTCTCCTGAACATTGGCTGGTCTGGTGGTTCGCAGTCCAACTCCTCCTCCTGACCTCTGAGCTTAACCACTGTGCCGCCCTGGCTCCCATGCTAAGGATCCGAGTCCAGAAATCACACTTTGAAAACCACTGATTTAGAAATTTAGAGGATAGATCTCAAAGATATGAGGAATATAAAAATGAAGGATTCACTCGGCCTGACGTCCCCTCTTGTAACAGACGCTATACCCGTATGTCTTCATGAACGTGGATTTTAAGGGAGGCTGAGCTGTACAAAAGTCAATGACCGTGATGGAGAACTGTACAAAGGGCAAACTCAAACTCACTGACATTGAGTCCGTTCTGACTCAGAGCAAGGCTACATCCCCATGGGCTTCTGAGACTGTAAGGCTTCCGGTCGAAAACCTCATCTTTTTCCCCAGTGGCTGGTGGTTTCAAACCTCTGACCTTGGAATTAGCAGCCCAACAGTTAAGGACATACACGTTCTATATATTTTAGAAAAGGTAAAGCTAAAACAAAGCAATTCTCTCACTTCCACTGTGGACAACCAACAGTATCTGTTGAAGTCGATAAGTAAATCAATAAAATACTGCCTCACTGTTATGAGTTAGTTCTGACTCATAGCGACCCTGTAGCACAAGGTGGAGCCGCCTCCGTGGGTAGCTGAGGCAATCCTGACTCTTTTTAGGCACTGCAAAGCCTGGTATTTTGCTCTTAAGTTGGTTCCAACACATAGTGAGCGATCCTGTAGGAAAGAGGGGAAGTTGCTCCAGGTTTTTCAAAGATGAAGTCTTCAGAGAAGATTGTAGCTCACAAACTGCCATAGCTTTCCAGCTTGAGGCAGCTGATGGATTTGAACAGCCTAATTTTCTGTTACTGGCAGAGCATCTTAACCACTGAACCACTAGGGCTCCTTTCTTGAACTCTTAACCCAAGCCCATTGCCTTTGACTTGATTTGAACTCAAAAGGACCCTCCATAGACAGGGTTTCCAAGACTGTGAAGTTTTACAGGAGTAGGAAGCCTTCCTTCTCCCATGGAGAAGCTGGCTGGTGAGGTTGAATCACCAATTGCGTGATTAGTGCCTAACACACCAGTGTCAACAGGACTACCTGGTAGAAAATAACTCTGTGGTTGGCTAACATGACGTGGATTCCAGCTCATCGCTCTGCTATGTGCTCAGAATTGCACATTCCAAAGGATTTTCCAGGCTGGAACCTGGCAAACACAAATCACCAAACCTGTCTCCCAAGTCCCTTCCCGGTGGGTCTGAACTACCAACTTTTTAGGTCAAATCATAGTCGAGCCATTCACTGTCTGCATTACCCAGGTAAAAGCACACACCTCTGAGACAAAGCCTTGAACTTTCCTCTTAGGCTCACTGCTTCCATTTTCTAGTGTTTAAAAGAGTCCAACCATGGCAAGTGAAAAGTCCGTCAGGATAAATATTAGTTGCTACACACAGGAAACGAAACGTAAAATATTTTGAAATCCTCCATATTCTCTTAACTAGCCCTATGGATTTCAGAGACTCTAACTCTTTCTAGGACCAGACAGCCTCTCTTTCTTTCCACAGAAGAGCTGCTGGCTACAAACTATTGACCTTTCGGTTAGCGACCCAACACATAGCCCCATGGACCAGAGCTCAGAATCGATGTGATAGATGGCGGTGAGGGAGCCATATTCACAAACCAATCTAGACCAATGGGAAGTCATATTTGTTTTGAATATGTTTCTCTCTGAAGTTATGGAGTAAATATATTCTAACTCTAATTTGGTTTTATCAAAGGACATTTTATTCCTATTGAGCAAAATGCTCACATCTATAGAGACTAAAATCATTTATCTTCACAAAATTGTATAGGATGGATAAGTTTGTCACATTTGTTTTCATAAGGCTTTTTTTAGACACTTAATGTAGCTTATTTTTGAATAATCATTTTATTGTTGTTAATAGGATGTTTAGGTCATTTAAGTACGGTTTTTATATTTTGTAGACCGTTATTCTTTTATTTAAAAAGAAATGTGCTCACTTTATTGTGCTGGGCCCTGTTACTCATCAGACCCACCAGGTCAGGAGTTCAAAGTTGCCAGCCAATCCCAGGAGAAAGATGATGTTTTCTAATCCTGTAAAGAGCTACAATCCCCAAAACCCACAGGGGCCGTTCTAACCTGTCCTAGGAGGTTGCTATTAATAGGTATCAACTGGATTCTGCAGTGAGAGAGTGGGGCTCCTAAGCACAAGGTTGGAGTTGAAAGCCACCACGCACTCTGCAGCAGAATGCAGCAGCGGCCGTCCACTCCCGTTAAGACGTACAGTCTTGGGAACCCCATCCAGCATCACTGTGAGTTGGATTTCACTTCATGGCAAGGGTCTATGTATTCTCAGTAAGTCATAGATCTCATGCTCTGCTTCTCTTTGCTTTCCCCCATTGAAGGACAAGGGCAAAGTCAATGGTTCCCGTGTGGCCAAATATTACAGTGCTTCAGATTGATTAGAAAATTGGATAGAAAGGATTCGAAAAATGAAGCAATGTGTGGGTTGTTTCATTACTCTAATTTCATACAGGGTTTTCATGGAGTACAGAACTTTCATCACAAACTATAAAAAAAGGACTTTGTATTACTTTACTGTAATCATAAAATTCCTCATCCCTAAAACATTTTGAACATTTTCCAAATAGTACAGCATACATTTTCTGCAAGTAAACCGATGCTGAGATATCAACTTCTAGAAAATATTTTAAATAAGTTTAAGAGAGATTTAAAAGCACAGTGAGTTTAAGGAAATGTTTAATGAAGCACATTTATAAAAATTATATCAATTTTCTTCTACGTTGGTGTTCCCATGAAATTTCTTCACATGAAATAGTTTGAGATTGAATCAAGATAAAGAAAAATTCATTGTGCTTTCCCCACTTATCCTTGTCTTAAGTACAGAAAAAAAAGTCATAGTAATTATTGGCAATGGATTGGTAGATAATTAATTT
The DNA here is from genome assembly GCF_000313985.2 of Echinops telfairi. Classification (NCBI taxonomy): domain Eukaryota; kingdom Metazoa; phylum Chordata; class Mammalia; order Afrosoricida; family Tenrecidae; genus Echinops; species Echinops telfairi. The sequence goes on from NW_022111300.1 coordinate 17,652,641, forward strand.
CCACAAAATAAGTCCATAAAATACAATGTTTTCTTGATAAACATTATATCTTTTGGAATTTATAAACAGTCTGGTGAATTTTATTCATCATAAAATTAGCATTTTTATTTTGTATTTAAGTAGAGAATAAGTTTAAATTGCTTGAACAAGTTAAGAGACAGACTTCTACTATAGAAATACATTTTAATGGTATTTTGAAAGCATTTTAAATAGCCAACTTTGATTAATACAAATGAATTCCCCACATCTTCCAGTATTCGTTAATGCTTTCATAGTGTCTTCTCTTGTTGACAGATAAATCTAGCTTTGCCAATTGACAACACTTTACGTCTTGATATAAACTGCCTCGTCCACACATAAGCAAGCAGGTGAGAAAGATTAAGGCCTGCACGGACACATTAAGGTTAATGTTTGGCTAATGACATATTTTAATTGTTCAGAAAATATTCTTCACCTACATTCTAGGAAATAACTTATGGTGCTATTATGATTGATTTCTAAGTTCACAATAAAATTATACTCTCAAACATCAAAATTAGTGTCATTTTCATTTTCATCGCGTAAATCAGACAATAGATATAGCATTACCAAAATAAATTATTTGACTCACAATGGCAGTGATCCAAGACCTGAGCTCTGGAGGATCCTTGAAAAGGTAAGCAGTACTGGGAACATCTCCAAAGGGTGACAAATGTAGTGAGGAAGTATGTTCTTTTACTAAAGCAAAACGTCTACCTAAAAATACTGAGAACTCCTTCAATTCAGGCCCACTCAGCTAGAAAGGAAGCAATTTTCTGGCACCAAAGGAATAATTTTCCCCTTAAGCTTTGAGGAAAATATTTCATTTGCTTGTCTGAAAGGAACATTCACTTTTTGTTCACCTCCACAACACCCAGCTCTCCCACATACGCTGCCACAGCAAACGTAGTGCCATAAATTTTCAAGTAGGAGTTACAAGAATAGCAGAGACAGCCTTAAGAAAGCTTCCTGAGTCTTCAGGTAGGAGGTGCAAGATGGCAGAGTAGCTACTCCTAAGATGGAATATATATATATACATTTAAAAGGAAATTAAATGAAACCTTTATTTCTAGAAAACACTGAAGTTGCACCAAACAAGAAAATGTAAGGGGAGTCCCCCGTTTATATAAGCCTTATCTAGTCACGACTTGAAGTCTGCTTCCCCAAAACAGGAAATGCTAGCAGATGCCGCTAGCATTTCGCATTCAGTGAACTCCCTACTTCCCACTTACAGATGTTGCTCTATTAAAAGACACCTTTACTGCTTTACTGCCGTGGCTAATGTCCTAAATTTGGGTTCCAGATGATCAAGAAACTCAAGCCCCTCTTCGTCCTGCCGGTCACTGCAGCAGCCTACGGAACCAGCCAGGGACCCTTTTCCCTCATAGTTGTATGAACGAAGGTAGTCTTCGGAATGTTTCTGCTCCTCCGCTTGTCCACACAGATACACCTTCTGTACCAAAAAAAGAGCACATTTTATTATTATTTTTTAAAAACACCTAAACATATTAGCATAAAAATAATGTCTTTGATTTACCTTTTATTGTTTAATTTTTAATCAGAGTGTGTCCTCTAATGGATTCCTACATATAAAAAATGCACATGATTGGTCTGATTTATATTCATTCTTAAAATATAGCAAATAAATATATGGTCCTAGTGAACACATGTATGAAAATTACAGCTGCGCACACATCACACACTTAATGAAGAGCTTCCCATCTGACCATGAGATTTCAACCCTAGTTGAAGTCTACCTCTGAAGCATCGTCTTACATTCGGAGAAACAGCGTAAATTACGATTCTTATGTCTTTCACCACTCTGTAGCTAATCTGTGTTATCTATATCGATTAATCTGACCTTAAAGATAAGAAGGAGGAGCTAAAATCAAGAAGAAAAAGTTAAAAACCTGGCCACCCTTTACACTCCCAATGTGATGACCATCTAGAGGGCCCAGGAGCACTCAGGAGTATTTGTCATTCCATTACACATTTGCATCATTTGAGAACTGCACCTTACAACAAATACCTCCTTGTAGGTGGCTTTTCTGAGGCTTTCTGAAGAAGAAACTGCCCATCTTTTCTTTTTTTATTTATTTTATTTTATTATTATTATTATTTTTGCCCATCTTTTCTTCCTCCCTAAGTACATGCACCTGTGCTACTCCTAGACAGTGCTTGATCACCCTGAGTGGAAAGACAGAGCTTCGTGCGAGCGATTTTCTTTTGTGAGTTTGCACCTGGCTGGCATTCTCATCTATGCTAACTTGGCACGCCGGCAGGTAATATGAATTCTGGGTGTTTGAGAAGTAGAACTTTGGGGAAACCCTGACTTACAAATAGGATTAGACTTTCAGAGAAGATGAATTGAAGAAATTGGAACTTACTTCACCAAGACGAGGTTGGGTGAAACTATGCCAATCCGTGTATGCGTATCTGCCAGTGTCCGTTACCCCCTGCCCGACACCCTTGCAGGACTCCAAGGTTTGGTGTCCACCCCCTTGGTTGGACTCCATAGTGCAGCCTCCCTTCACCATTTCAAAACTTTGCTGTGTCTTGATTCCCTGGCCACCAACAGACAGGCTTGTGTCACAAATGTTGGAAGTTTGTGAGGGGAGTCGAATGTTCGCCTCCTAAAAAATTAGAGGTTTAAAAAGAATGAATCAAATTGAAACTAATGATACACTTTCACTTTCTATCCTACCATGCACAAATCATTTAACAACTCCGTCTCTCAGTTCTCCCTACATCAAACTTGGGTAATAATAGTAAGTGCGCCAGAGGAGGGTGTCATTTAAATAAATTAGCATATGCTGGGCACTGGGCACTCTGCTTCACACAGTAAGTCCTGAATGACCATTCTCCACCACGGTCCTGAAGTCAATACGAACTCACTGAGATCCTGTAAGACAGCACTGGCCCTTTGGGGTTTTGAGGTTATAAATCTTTACTGGAGTGGACAGGCCCATAGTTCTCCATGGCGTAAGCTGCTCAAAGTGTAACCCAAAGTCCTTCAATAAATTTATTAGTTATGATGACGATGATGATGCTATATCAAACTATCACCAGTGGATCACTAAGTAATACAAAGGAAAATTAAATTCAAGTTACCATCACTTCTTCTCCAGGTCCTTCAGTATTTGACACAATTAAATTTTGCTGGGCTACATCTTCTGGAAAGCATTTTTTTACTGTCCTCTTAGTAGTAACACAAAAACATGTAAACAGAATACCTAAAATATAAGAAAAGATTGAATTAAGATGGCTGCTTTTTTTCCCTTTTGCAGTAATACATTAAAGTGTTTGAATTGTGTGATTTTCTAAAGTTTCTCCAAAGGACTTTGTAAAACTGTTTTAATTAATTAAGAACACTTTAGGTCAATATTTTTTAAACGTAATATTATAAACTGTACAAAAATAGCAATCATCTCTGTTTTTGGTGAGATTGTGTCCCTAGGCTATGCAAATAATAAACCCATATAATGGAAGAAGGATGGAGTGAGCACAATTTATTGATAGCTTCCCTTCCCAGGTCCAGAATAAATTCATGTGCTTCTTTTATTTCCTCACATGGAAATAGTAACCTTCATTGTTGCAAGTTCAAGTTGTCAGGCAACCCTGTCCTGCATACATTTTAGCCCATGCTCTAATGCTCTAGTCCTGAGTAAGGCATGCTGCAAGCTGATATTAGTGATAGTTAAAATTATATCTCAAATGAAATAAAATAAAACTATATAGCACACACTTTAGTAGGTTTATAGCCACAAAAAATCATTATGCATAAATGCAAACAGGGACAACATTGTTTCCATAGAAAACAATATCCAGCGTAGAGAGTGTGCATCAATGACTGCAATGCTAAGGGGAACATCTAATTCATGTAGAAAGCTCAAATCAGTGAATTAAACAACAACTATCAGGCAAATCCACAGCCAACAAGACAGTTCTGATTCATAGTGACTCCATATAGGGTGTCTGAGACTGTACCTCTTTATGGGGCAAGCCAGTCTCATCTCCTGGGATAGCTGTTCCCTGGCTGAAAATGTTAACTTGGTGGTGGCAGCTCACCACTTACTTAGCAGCCCCACCAGGGCTCCTGCTAGGATACGGTAAAGACTATAGGTAACGTTTGGAAATGCAAATGCGTTCTATGGCATCAAATTATAAAAACTTCTCCAGCCATGCTTTCCATTTCTTTTGTAACAGCAAATGACAGTCCGCAGATGGAAGATCACAGTGACCTTTGCATGAATTATCTTTCAAAGTGGCCCAACAGACGGCCCTTTCCCAGTTTTCTTCTGGTTTAGTTAAACCGCTTTTTGTGTGTGTTCATTAAAACATTGAGGATAAGCCTCGAAGCAAATATAGGAGTTACTTAGTGACTCCTATTTTTTACTAATTTGGTTGTTGTTATTGTGAATCCCTACACAAACCTAGCTCATTGAAAAAATATATTTTATATGAGTGGTAACTTTTATGATATTTTCTCTACTTGTCATGTAGAAATAGGAACTCAAAGAAGAGCAAATGATTCAGCCAACATCTCAGAACTCATTAGTGGAAGAACGGAGGCAATAACAAAGTTCACTCTGTTTTCACTGGTATATGTGTTCCTGACTCCTTGACTCAGAAACCAAGTCACATCTTCCATGTTAGTAACTGTCATCAAATGAATTCTGACTCTTAATGACACTATAAAACAGAGCAGAACTGCCCCTGTGTGTTTCTGAGGCTGTAGAGCTTTAAGGGAATAGAAAGCATCATTTTTCTCCCGTGGAGTAGCTGGTGGATTTGAACTGCTGACCTTGTGGCTGGCAGCCCAACATGTCAGGGGTCCTTCCAATCACACAGTAGGTACAATATTCATTAGGTTTAAAAGCCGTAAATATCATTGATAAAAAGAATCAACCAAATTAAAAAAAATATATAGCTAAAAAATAAGTTCAGCAAATGCATTATAAATAAATAAACTTACATAACAACAATGCAGAACCCAGCACCATGGCAAGAATAGCCCATTTTCCAAGTATAACATTTGACATCTCAATGTCTCTCTCCTGTTTGTATCTCATTGTACATTCCGATGCTGTTGTGCAGTCACACACTCTTACAGATAAGACATGTTTTGCAGACAAACCATGTCTATCTTTTATTTGGATAGGCACAGAATAATAGTTATAACTAAGGGGATTGCGTTCACGAAGAATGGCAGTTTTGCCTAAAGAGAGAAAGACAGAATGAATGTATATTAATATGACCTTGCTTAAACAATTTTATTGGCATTTTATCCACATATCATATTGCTCAATAGTTCCACCATATCAAGACGAGCTGTACAATCTTTACCACAATCCATTCGGGAACATTTCTTTTTCCCTGTACTCTTTGTTATCCATCCATGTTATGCTTTTTTTTCATTTTTTCCAAAAATATTCACAACAAAGCATTATCAAATTCCACAACTTCTACATGTCTAGTTCAGTGCCATTGTTTATACTCTTTCTGTTGCACAACCACTACTGATATCCTCTCCGATGACTTTTCAGTTACAATATTATTTTTCCTTTGTAGTCTTGGGGGAGGGGAGTGGGGAGGAAACACTTAGAATGGAAGAAAATTATCTAATAGTGCATTTATGTCTTAAAAATGATACTGATTCCTTAGAAAAAATGATTTTGCTTGAAAGCTATTCTATACAAAGATTCATGTTTTCTTAAAAAATACTTCACATCTTAAGAGAAATATAATCATGATGATCAAAAACAAAGTTTTATCTTTTTCTCATTTTCTGTTCATTAAAATAATTTCCTCGATTGAGTCCTTATTTATTATAATGAACTAAGCTGAGAGTCAAGACCTGCAGTCCTCTCGAATCCCTATTGACTACAACACTTGGCTTCACTACATACCGTCTTTTGATTCCACCGTCCACAATTTACTGGCAGAATTATCTAAATGGAATTGAAACGGTGGCCCATTATCAGGCCCATCCAGATCAAAAGGCTCCAGGACAGCGAACTCTGTATCGTGGCGACAAATTGTCAGGTCTTTATTAATTTGTGGTGGGTGGTCATTTTCATCTTCCAAAAGAACTACCAGGGTTCCTGTGCAAGACCTTCCACCTGTGAAAGGAATAACAAATAGGTTATTCGTTCGATTAAATATCCTTCTGCTTTGATTAACGGATACCTGCTTTCTGCTAAATTCCTGAACTTGGATTGGCGCACACACTTGCTCTAACGGTTTCGCGACCAGAACAAAATAATGACGTCTCACTCTTCCCTGAAGATTGAGGGCTGGACCAGATGATCCATTTTTTTACCACCTGAAAGTATGAGGTTATCAGGAATTTCATTACAGAATCATCAGAAAGAAGCTAATCGCAGAAAGAAAATTAGTGCATAATCTCACTGTGTTAAACAGACCAGGCAGGTGTACAGAGATCAGCCTTTACGAGTGGTCGTCAGGGCTGGTAGGGAAGGGGAAAGGAATACCTGGGTTTGACTTGCCCAGACCGACTGTCCATGGGGACCGAAAAGCTGGGATGCTGCCTGGTGAGGGCTATCACATGACTGATGCAGTTGGTTTCTTTTCACAGTACTTTTGAAAAGTCTTGAATTGGCAAATGTGTTACCCATATTTTTCAACAATAATTTTAAAAAGAAACCTAATTTCTTACATGTTCTTTCTATATAAACAGCTTATACTTATCTATATATAGCCTACAATGATTCTACTTTCTCTCCATTACCATCACAACCCCTCCTGACCTTTTCCTTCACCTGCTCGTTACACCTGAAGCTAAAAATATTCCCTAAAATCTTCTTCCAATCAAGCAGAAGCTTAGCTTCACTAGTAAACAATGTTAGCTTGAAGCACTGTGCGTCAGAAAACCATCCGAGCGGGACCAAAGAGACAACAGCCATGGGAAAGAGGAGACCGGAAACCCAGGGAGCCGTGAGTTTATGTCAGTGTGGAGGCACAAATCCGAAAAGGAGGGTGGAAACAGCAACGTGGTTTGAAGACTGTAATCAGTGTCTCTGAGTTGCACATGCAGAAATCAATAGACTGCTGGATGCTCTGCTCTCTATATTCTCAACCACAGTAAATGGATTAAGGGGGGAAAGGCGTATTAGGAAATAAAGTGGTAGGTAACATTATAAAAAACAACAACCCACCCCACCCACCCCCCGCCCAATGAAACTCCTAAGCTCTCTTTTATGAGAGAGTTATCACTGCCAGGAATGTGTATCTCCTCCTCTCTGTCTGGCCAAACCTCCCAGAAGCTGCTCAAATGTGGCCTCCTCTTAAATATTGCTGCGACATCTACCAACAATTGAAGCCACTTTTCTCCTGTGGCCTCCCAGAACACGACTCATGCCTCGGCTCTCCTTCTAAGCCGTGCACATTGTAATAGCAGGATCTAAGTCATATCATCTTGAAAGGCTGGCAATATGCCTTGGAAGATTTAAAGCTTAATGGTAAGACATCGAATATAATACAAATATTATTTTGTACTTTGGAAAAGTTTGATTAAATAAACAAACAACTTTACTCACACCATACTGTCATTGAACTAATATGTTCTCAAAACATATCATATTACGCATCTCTACACTACCACTAGTATGGGTCTCACTCTTCACATGTAATTCTCAATAAACACTCTTAGTTAAAATAATGTCTCATTATTTGTATTTAGAGAGAATAAAATTTAGAAATTATGTTTGAATATGACCATTTGTGATAGGATAATAGACAAAAGTGCTATGACTTGAAATTAAAATAGATTGTTTTTCAAAGCTTTGAACACAGGTCTGAATTTGTAAATAGTTCGTCAAATTATCATAAAGACTGTTTTACGATCTATTAATAAACTATAGGCCACTATAATTACTTTTTCCGTCCTGCGAGAGGGAAACTTTGAGAATAACCAAAGTTGCATCAGCTAATAAACTTCAGGAATTGTGTTTTCTTTTGCCTAACCAAAAAAGAAAAAGGCATTTTCTCAAAACCCAAGCCCTCACGCACTGTCACTGAGTGGTTTCAGACTCGTGACGACCGCATAGGACAGAGCATAAATGCATCTGTGGGTTCCGAGGCTGTGAATCTTTACACGAACACCAAGTCTTCTTTCTTCTACGGAGCTGCTAGTGGATTTGAACTGCTAATCTCGTAGTTGGCACCCCATCAAGGAGCCCATTACACCACCAGGGCCCCTTTAAATGTGTTCAAAGTGACTTTTTTAATCAATTACTTATATTGATTTGTGTAAGCTCTTTAGAAATTATTCTATGGGAACAAGCTTAAAATATCTTGAAAGAAAAGCATGGCTCCTCTGAGGATAAATACATAATAGAAGAGAAAAGGGTGAGATTTCTAAAAATTTGTCCATAATTCTGAATACAACTCCAAACCCAGAAAACTAGTAGTGAATGAAATGAAAGTTTGATAGAGAAATTGAGTTATAGTCTCTATATATCAATTGGCATGTGTGCTCTGATTTTACTTTTTAAAATTGTAGTGAGGTCTTTTTCCCTAGGAAAACATTGAGAGAATTAAATATGCCATATATGTGGCTTATACATGGATATGTGACACACACACACACATATATAGCACATGTATGGCATCTATGATTTGATTAGCAATCAACATTTTAAGACATATATGAATTGAATATATGTGTATGAACATACAACATAATGGAAAAGTATTTATGAACATCAAAATGACATGCTCATGTGTAAATAGAAGGGATTATTAGGTATTTGGGTGCTAGAAGTTATTACTATGTATACTAATGGATAAAAATTCATTGAAATAAAATATTTATATCATATGGCCTTCCAAACAAATTTTCATGCCGTTATCTCTGTTTCTTCTTGAGCACACTAGTTACCCGTAACCTTGGGACATAGACTCATACGGGTCAGACTTTCGTTTTCTTTCCCTGTAGTATGACCATTGTACTGACACTGTCTTTTCGCACCAATACCAAACCTAAGCCCATTGCCATCAAGTTCGTCTGGGCTCACAGCGTTTCTGAGACTGTCAACCTTTTGGTTGTCCAAAGCTCTGGATAAGGCTTACAGCACACATTGTAAGCAGATAAATTTAGATTTCATTTCTTATGAAATAGTTGCTCAAAATGCATGCTCCTGTGGAGACTGTAAATGTTGACTGCGAAGTAGACTGCCTCCTTTCTTTCCTGCAGAGCAGTTGCTGGGTTTAAACCACAGGGCCACCAGGGCTCCTCGTGAGCACCCAAGGATATGTTCATTTATATTTTTATATTTTTGTACTCCATACTTTCCTTCTTACCAAATTGTATTTCATTTTCCTTGCATTAAGCCTCTGCATTTCTGTGAAAATTCTCTCTCTTTTAACCCAGGCAGCAACATACTCATCTCTACTTCTGAAGGTATCTATACATTAATTTTTAAGAGTAAGAAAATTTTCATACTATTAGAATCACTTATGAGACTACAGTATCCTTTCATATAACACGGAAATATCTAAACCCAAATAGATAATCATTAAACCATTACCATGAGAGAATTTAGCCTTGTCTTGTGATTCCTGGTTACCGTGGAAATTTGCCTAGTGCTTGGAATTTAAGAATTTTTAAAATAAGTGAATAAATATGTATCTTTGTTGACCACATAATTGTGTTCTTTGACCAATTTGGATTTACTTAAATTTATAGAAGAACAACAAATCGCCCTAGTAGTGATAAAATTAACATTTATCATCTGTGTTTCCCGTTCTTTAGCAAGTAGCTTTTACCCCTACCTTTTTGAAAGAGAGGAGCCCTGGTTAGGTAATGGGTTATGCACTGGGCTGCTGATTGCAAGATTGAAACCAGCAACCCCTCCAAGGGAGAAAGATGAGACTTTCAAATCCTGTAAAGATTTACAGTCTCGGAAACTCAAAGAGGCAGTTCTATCTGTCCTTAAGCTCGGTTATATGATGAGTGATTCAGTATCAGGATTGGAGGGAGGCTTATGAGCAACCTGTGATTTGCATATGACACAACCTTATTTCCTAAAAGTAAAGAGGGCTTGTAGCACTTGCTGATGAAGATGAGGATTGCAGCCTTTAATATTGATTTCAACTCAAAATAAAGAAAGCAAAAATCCTCATAACTGGATCAACAAGTGACATCATAATCAATTGTTGAAGGATTAAAGTTGTCAAGGATTTTGTCTTGGGTGGTTCCACAGTCAGTACCGTGAAAGCAAGAGTTAAGAGATCAAAGAATGAATTCCATTGGGCAAACCTACTGCACACAACCTCCTGAAAGTGTTCTAAAGCAAGAAGGTTACTTTCAATCACCTCATATGCATGTGAAAGTTGGACATACTGAGTAAGGAAGACAAAAAAACCCGCTGCATTCACATTATGGTACAGGTGAAGAAGCCTGAAATTACCAGGGACTGTCAAATGAACAAATAACGCTGTTTTGGAAGAAGTACTGCCTAAATGCTCCTTAGAGGAAAGGATTGTGACACTTCATCTCACATACTTTGAACGTGTGATAAGGAGGCAAGAGTCCCTGGAAAAGCACATCAGGCTTGGTGAAGTCACGGTGAAGTGAAAAAGAGTCCAGCCCTTGACACAATGGACGGACACCGTGGCTGCTACCGTGGCTCAAACACAAGAACAATGTGAGGATGGCACCGAGCAGGCAGTGCTTCGTTCTGTGGTGCACAGTCACTATGCGTTCCAAGCCCCTTGACAGCACCTAGCACCATAGGGTTGCTATGAGTCAGCATGGACTCAGTGTCAGTGAGCTGTTGGAGCTATTGCAAAAACTGCATTAAAAGCAGGTGGAACGTATCAAGAAGTAGGAAGGTCATTATACATGTAATAAAGTGATAATATTCACACCTAGGTTTACTCTCAGGAAGATTTGTATTTTGAAACCATATCATAATACATCAATTAATTTGCTTTGAACACTCAGAATATGTATATTCAAGCAGTGGAAAGTCCTTAAATTAAAGCATAGGCTTTGCCAGTAAAATCGATCTGATTATTGTTTTCCCTAAATGATTGTGTAATTACTTTGGGTAGTAGAATGATATATTGCACCTTTTATTTATATTTTGACCATACTCTATCAATATCTATTTTGTATAATCTTATGGCAAATATAGTGCACTAGCATAGTGGTATGGATGTTTAAATAGACATAATATTAAACGTATGGGGGCACATATTTAACTACGATTTACTGATGAGGCTGCATGCTCAAAGGGGTTTCCTGGTCATTTCTTCACGGCGATTGAAGGGCATTGCTTTGGGGTTTCTATTTAACCACATATGTTCTAGGATTCATTTGCAGGATTGTAGTACATAGTGAAAGCCTTGTTTAAGAGTTACATTTTGATCATTTCTTTAGGCCATGGGATCACTTTTTTTTAAGGTTGAGCGCAAACTTACCTTGAACACAATGAGGTGGGTGTGTTGCTCTGACTCAGCAAATCAAAATCATAATAATCTAAGCCTATGCTCCTGAAAAATCTGGGGATACTTGGGTATATCATTGAATTGCATTAACTTGTCACCTGGAAATAAGGAGATTTCCTTAAACCCTGTTCTGTAGAAAGTGAAAGAGGAAATGCCCTCCAAGACACCCAGGGAGGAGGAAGCGTTGTGGGCACAGAGAAGAAGATGCCAGTTGAATGCAGAAGTGTAGCCAAGGGAGGGGTGAGCCCCGCCATCCGACTCTACTTCATAGCTCATAGTAAAATATTGCCAGCATGAAAAAAATGCTATATTTACATTTTATTTTTAGAAAATGGTACTCACTTGCATCTCTTGCAATCACTGAAATATTGTATTGATCATTTTTTACAAATTTTGATTCTCTATCCAGTGTTTTTAGAGTTGTCAAGTCGCCTGATAATTCATTAATTTCAAACCAGTGATCTTCGTCTCCCATCTTCATATATCTAATTTTTAGAAATGAAGTGTAAATGATCAAGCCAAGGACAATCCAAAGGGCATAGTCTTTTTTTAAAACACAAACAAACATTGTTTTGAAAAACACACAGGGCTTGCCTAACTTTGAAATCAGGTTTACATTACACTTAAAAATAAGTGACATTTTGAGAAGTATAGTACCTTAAGCCTTCACTGCTGCGTGTTTCCGGATCCATTGCTTTGTAGCCATAAAGTTTTGACCCAGGTGCGAGGCTATCTTTAGTCTGAATCGTTTTTACTGGTGGCTGGCATTCGGGACCCTCGTCACTGTCTTTAATTTTAACAGTGACAGTTGTAGTACACATTGTAGGAGTCTGGGCGTTTGATGCTTTAGAGAATTGTGCTTCGTTTAGTACACCGACTTGCAAAATAACTTGTCGCTGAATTTCATAGTTCAATGGCTGTTCAATAAATATATTTTTATTAGTCTGTATACAACCGCCCTGCTCCAAACCCAAACCACTGCTGGTGAGTTGATTCTGAATAATAGAGATCCTATATAGGGAGGGTATCCAGTGTTAAATCTTGGGGGGAGCAGGGAAAATTGTCTTTCTTCCCAGGAGGAGCTGGTGAGTTTGAATCTCTGACCTCGGGGTTAGCAACTCAACTTTTACCCAACAGCACCATGAGACCTCTTCTCTGTCTGTCTATGTCATTATTTATAGAAGGTTTATATTTATAATGGGAAGTTTTAGCTCAAATGATAAAATTATTTTTACACATTAAATGCTAAGAAAATCTGGTGCTAATGTAATTAAAGTTTTTCTGGAATTAGAAACATGATTTAAAAATGATCGATTTTAACACTCAACCCATTTTTCTTCTCACTTTTATCTGAAAGAATCCTCCCTTCATTATTTTTCCTTCAATGTTAATAGAAATGCAAAATAAAAGTGACTACTAATCTTCATAATTTTATCATTTAACATGTGGGATAATAATGACAACCAAAAGAGCAAAAGTTCCTGCAAGTTAATTATGTAAAATCATTAGATAGCACATACAATATTTGGCCACAATAGTGCAGATTCTTAAGTATCTTGAGCCAACAAGTATAATAAACTTCATTTAGCAGCACCTATGAAACTTGTAAAGACTATCAATGGGTCAATTAAGATGTATAAAGATAACAAAAGACGGAGAAGCAAGAGAAAGAAATCTAGATGCACAATTATACAGTCGACAAATAAGTGTCAGTAGAAGAGTTAAAGAGCATCGTCCAAAACGGGTTGGGAAACACAACACAATGTCTGCAGCCAGCGTCTAAGAAAACACATAGCCTCTAAGTCATTAACGAGAGGAACGGGGAATCCATGAGCACAAGACTCATAAATGAATTATGTATCGCAAAAGAACCGTAATTCTTCTAATAAATAAAAATCCAAAGCACTGGCTTCCTCAAAACAGAGGGTAATTGATCTTAACCCTGGTTGAATATTTAACACAGGGGAGTCTATCTTAAAGAGACATTGCCAGCAAGTCAATTCCTGCTCATAGACATCCCTCAGGATAGAGTAGAGCCGCCTAGAGGGCTTCCCAGGCTGTAAATCTTGATTAAGGCAGACTGCCTCATCTTTCTCACTGGGAGCAGCTGGTGGGCTCGAGCTATCAAACTTTCTAGTTAGCAGTAGAATGCTTAACCATTGCACTACTAGGTCTTCCTAAGACATTAGCATAGATAGCGAATGTGAAAAAAGTTGAACAGTCAAGAGGTTTGATTTCGAAGAGTGATTCCTCCATTTCTCTACATTGTGTGTTCCCCGTTTATAAAACGAGAGTTTTAGAAATGTGACTGTCTAAGAAACTTGCTAAGGCTAACATGTGATCACTACTCTTCTCTCTCTGCCGTGGTTTTCCTCCCCATACAGCACGTTGGGTCTTGTATCTACCATGGCTTTCCCCTAAAAGAAGAAATGAAAGTAAAATAATAGGGAAACAAGTGTATGTGAATCAATGCAAATTCTTTCAGCAAGCTAGACTATAGTCTAGTCTACCAATGCCTAAACATACTAGATAGTCTTTAAAATATTGCTTTAATATCTTGCTTGTTTACCTTGACAACACACAAGACTGCTTCATTTGTCTTTGGATCTGTGGAAATTTTGAAGTTCCCATTTTCATTTCCTTGTAGGATCGTGTATACAGCCTTTGCGTGAGGAGTGTTGGGCAAATCCTTGTCAAACACGTTCATTCGTAAAATCTCAACATCAATTCTGTTTTCTTCTACTTCTGTAAAATACTAAAACAATGGTCTCCTATTACTATAAATTTTTAGGTTTAGAAATTTAATTTCTGCTCTGAAATTTGCATTTAAAGGGAAATTATGTAGAAATGTGCACACACCGTTAGGAAAATAATTTACAAATTTAATGGATGGCTCAACTCTTTCCACAATACACTGCTTTTTCCAATCTTACCCAGTCTTCAAAGACTAACCCAGCTTCTCTGAGACAAAATTCTGACCCTCACATTCATCCCTCAGACTTGTCTCTACTCTGAAGTCCTATAATATTTACAGTCTATCACTTCCTTTTGAAGCACAGGCATGGCTTAATCCATGGTTTATGTTATGATATTAAGCCCATTTCCATTGTTTCAATTCTGACCCTCCCCAGGGTTCCTAAGACTGTAAATCTTTATGGAAGTGGGCAGCCTCATTTTTCTCCCATGGAGCAGCTGGTAGGTTTGAAGCTCTGACCTTTTGCTTACCACACAGTGCCAACAAACCTTGGTTTCATTTGTTACTGGTAACTGATCACATCAGTATTTAAACATTGACTTTTGTTTAACTGGCAGGCAATGGAAAGTAAACATTTTCACTTTTTTTTGGATAAATTAAATCTCAGTTTTTCCCCCACCCCAAAATAAACAAACAAACAAAAACATGGCTACAGGGCTACTCCAAAAAGAAGCTGAATCTGTTAGGGGTAGGAAATAAATTTGTAGAAGGATGATAGCCATTGGATTTTAAGGAATCTAGATTTCATCCCGGTTTTTCTTTTCACATGATCTATTCAGAGAAATATTTTTCTCCTTATGTTATTTGTATGTGAAAGTCATACCAAAAAGTCATGATTTCATAGAGCTACCAAGTTCTTGATTTTAGTAAAATGTAAGTTCCTGGGTAGGGAAGTCTACTCACAGAATCCTCTGTGAAGTACGGTGAGTTGTCGTTTTCATCCAAAAGGGAAATAGTAATGGTTCCCGTGTTAAATAGGCCAAAAGGCTGGCCGCCCATGTCTCGAACTTCCATGATTAGCTGGTATGTATCACAATGCTGTGCGGAAAAGGTGACAGATGAACTGCTAAACACTTCCAGTTCTTATGACTTGCAATTCCTGTCACTACTGTGCTGACTCTGGTTATTTTGCAAACATTTCTTTTTATGATATGTTGAACAAAACCAAGCACCATAAATACAGAACAAGAGATTAAACCATCAAAATAAGGTGAAAAGTCAGTCTGTCTAATACAACATTTTAAGAGTTAAACTTATGTTAGCTTAAACACATCAAACCAGGACAATATTCGCAAGTGAGACCTCCTGTAATACCTTGTACCTTCCCAACATGTCTGGAGGTACCATAGCATTCTCTAGGTTCCAACATTAACCAAAGTCAACAAATAGAAAGACGTATGCTTGGAGAGCGGGGATCCCAGTGATTAGATTGTCACTTCACTTGACAGTTTACTATTGGTTTAAAAACAATTAGTGGTTGGGGAAGAAAATGACCCAAAGATTACTTCTCTGTCCAGTAAAGACGTAGTTGTTGTGATGATCCCCGTGTCTGGATGTATAGAGAAATGCCTCGGATGATCTGGGATTTGTTGTAAGATCTTGTATTTCAGACGAGTATGTAGGGTGTCAGGCTCATCATGGTCAATGGCAGTTACTTGTCCCACCGAAGTGCCTATTTAGATAAATCAATATCATAAGAAAAAATTTTAAACTAATGATATAAATGAATTACAAACACGAATAAAATCAAGACCCTGGTGCCTCTCCAAAAGTCACAAATAGCTTCGTTTTACAGACAAATCAGGGAACGTGAAAATGTTCTCTCAAACGTCTTTAACATTTTACCACAGGCCCCTAAGTTGACATTGAATTCTGGGGTTGATTCTCGCTTTTTGTATATGAGAAGGGTCTGTTTTTCCTGTGTCCCCACCTTGGTTCCCATACTCTTCCCCTCCACCCACTGACCTGACTCCTAGAAGCGTGTGGTGCAGAGTACAACTGCCCCGGTGGGTTTCTGAGGGCAGAAAGAATCATTTTTCTCCTCTAGAGTGGCTGGTGGTCTTGAACTGCTGACCTTGCCTCTAGGAGCTTACTGGGTGACTCTCTAGGCCGCCAGGGTTGCCAGGAGTCAGAAGCAACTTGATGTTAGTGGGTTCGGTATGGACCACTATTTCAGGTCACGGACAATGTTTGAGTAGTTCCTTCTCTATCTATCTTGTGCTTTTTATAGCCCACTTGATCATGTTCATTAGAAGAGGAGCACAGATTTGCATATGATGACAATGATTTTGCCTTTATTTTTAATAAGTCTGTTAATTTATCGGGATATGTATGTAATAGATACATAGTGTAATATCTCAGACACTGTTATGTGCCAGCCTACAGATTCCTTGTACATGCTTAATCGTCCCCAAATCAGAGTGCTGGAAATACTACTTTAGCAAAAACTTACTGTAGGGAGAGCAACATGTGACAACAGAATAGAAGAGACCATACGAATGTGCCATTTTGGGGATAATCAAAAGAACTAGATCACTGGAAAGGTTAGGTCAAAAGCTCATCAAATTAGTTTAAAATGTGTTTTTAGTTTTTGAGAGGCAATGTCAAACAAAACAACTCATATGTTGTATTAAATCCCATAAATATTTTTAAGCCATGATAGCATTCCGGTTCTTGAAAATGTATTAAACATTCTTTGCGAAGGCTCAAATTGTTTATCAGTTTACAAATTTGGTGTGAAACATTTTCACATAGCAAAAATCAAATGAACTGAAACAGCATTCTTCTCTCAGAACTTTTAGGTGCACTATTGAGTAACTTTATGTGAGCTGCCATCTACAAGTGCATAACAAAGTAAGCGTGCAGAGATTTGACTGGAAAATGCTTGATCTTGTAGGGCTGTAAAGGGTTACACGTTATTGTCAGTTGCCACGGAGTTGACTGCAACTCATGGGGACCCTGTGTGCGCAGAGTAGAACTGTGCTCTCTAGGGTTTCCCATGCTGCGACCTTTGGAAAGCACAGTACTAAGTCTTACTTTTAAGATGCTTCCAGTTGGCTTGAATAACCAACCATGTGGCTAGTAGTCCAACATTCAACCATTTGTGCTACCCAAGGATTCTTTCTTAATATGTTATATCTTTAAAAATCAAGCATTTAAAAATCCTTTACAAAATGGTGTTAATAATATTATTAAGGAAATCAATTGAAGCAAAAGTCTAGTGTTTCCCTAAAATTGTTATCACTGACTACAAGTTTAGTCAGAAAAGCAAATCGCTATTGGTTCTTCGATAAAGGGAACTCAGAGAAGCCGCACTGATGCCAGAACTCCACAGGTAGAGTCGAGAGTCTCAACACTCGAGGCCCAAGACTATCTATCTCTTTGAATTGCAAATGTGTATGAAGTAAAAATATTATTTGACACCCTATCATGTACTTTCATATATCCTTAATTGATATCACTTTCCTTTGGATTTTTCCTAAACTTAATCTTTCGAATGACCTTAGATAATAATAAAAAAAACAAATCAGCAAACTTTTAAAAATCGCTACAAAATGGTTCTTGGTCGATCCATGATCCCCCTTGCCATCGTCTCTGTTCTTTTCTAGCTCGTCCCTTTTATACTAAATAATTGATTTCCACAAGGGA
This sequence comes from Echinops telfairi, assembly GCF_000313985.2. NCBI lineage: Eukaryota > Metazoa > Chordata > Mammalia > Afrosoricida > Tenrecidae > Echinops > Echinops telfairi. Next base: position 17,670,537 of record NW_022111300.1, read on the forward strand.
ACAACTGAATTGTCCTCCCTATACTACAGAGTCCTAGGTAGGTACATGCAAACCAGACACTGATTTCAAAACAGCGTCCCCTCCCCCCCGAAAGAACTGAGTCAAGTGAACAGTGCTAGTATTATATCAGGTTACAAAAGGGAAATACATAAAATCTTAACTTATAAATATGACTACATTTAGCAAAATTTTCTCTGAATATCATAAGACCCTTAATGTGGTATCCTGTAACATCAGTTTCTAAAGGGGAAGTAAGTACTTAATAAAAATATACCAAAATGCTCAGCATGTAATGGTACAATTGAAACACTCAAGTGCCCAATACCTCACAAATGTCCACTTACCAGCTCTGCAGTTTTCAGGCACACTAAAGGTCGTCAGCTTGGTTTCAAAATATGGGGCATTGTCATTATCATCCTCAATTACAATGACGATAGGGAGTGGGTATTCGGGTGCATACCCATCTGAGGTTGTTGCATAGCCATAGAGCTGAAAAGGAGAAAAACCTTCAGGAATGTGTCCTTGAATGACAAACTATTCACATATTTAAACCCGGCAACTCAGAGAAGATGCAAAATTATAAAAAGCTTCCATAGAGGTATCTGAAACTAAGAGAGTATGCAGTATAAGTTAGTGTACTTTCTCACCTACTAATAAAGTAGATATCACATGGGTATGGGTGATATATGTTACATGATATGATTTTAATCTTCTTTTCCATGTACATAATTTCTCATTATTCTCCCACCAAGCACACTGTGCTACTGTTGAGTGAAGCTATTCTATTGTCTAAATTAATTACATACTATTACATTCATTATAATACAGGTAGATCTCCCCCTGTTGTACTAATAAGAAGTATATAAAATAATATTCTATTTATTTATATGTATGCATGCACATATCATGACTATCTTGAATGATTGACCTGTGGATCCTTTTATCTATTTTACTGAATTCTGTCCTTTTCTGTGATAAACATATATTTCTTGTTAATAGTAAATTGAATAAAATCACATTGAAAGTTACATGTCAAATTCTTCCTCTTTCACAATGATGTATGTTGCCTTCAAATGTTATATTTAAAATCCTTTTTTGTTTCCAAATCTATCAAAATATTTTTTCACTCTTCTTGTATGGTTTGCGCATATGAAGTGTTGATTAATGGCTTTGAATTAAACAGATTTCTTCATTGTCAGGACAAACTGAAACTGAGAAAACTGAAGCCTGTAGTTCATTCAGTTCTTCGTTTACAGGCAGCTCCTTACAAGTTCTCTGTTATAACCATTCTTTTACACACGCATGCTCTTTAGAAGCAAGCGTGGGGAGATTGCAGCTTATTCGGTTTGGATAAGTCATCAGGAAAGACTAATCAGTGGAAAAAAACATCACCTTTGAAGGTGGAGAGAGTGAGCGGAGAGAGGAACCCCTCAATGGGAGGGACTGACACCGCTAGATCGTCAGTGGCCTCAAACACATAGCCATTATGAAGATGGCAGCGTTAATGTGCTATAAATAAGATTGCCGTAAGCCAGAATCCGCCTGCAAATAACTAAGAAGAATAACGATTGTTCCGCAAGTTCAATATTCCTATATCTGACTACTCACCCCCTGCGTGCGCCACCCCCGTCCCCATCCACACACTGCATTACCTTGCAGTGATCACGACATTTTATGTCTTAATCATCTATCTTGTCCTTTCTATTCCTACTGCCCTCACCTTCACTAAACTCCAAGGTTATCCTGCATGCTGGTCTGCTCATCTTCCTACCATTGCCCTGACGTTCTTGCTCAAACCGACCTCGCAATGAGGAGACAGGTTCATTTTCATTAAGGACAAATGTAATCGTGTTCTTGCCTAATTGAAATCTTCAGGGATCCCTCATCATCTACCAAAAATGCTCCCCCCTAAATCTCCAGTCACCGTTGTGTCTTACTGCTCGTACAAAGCTGGAGGGAAAGGGATGACCACTCTGCTGTCCTGGAGAGGAAACATCAATAACTGTCGCCGGTCTCTAACCCTCACGTCTTCTCCCTCAAACCGCCCGGAGGGGCACTTTTTCTGTGTTTTGAATTTCATCAATTGTACTACTCTATTTTATTTCTTAATAGGTTCCATCTTCATGAACAGCATTCAGAAGTGTATCCATAGCCAGCGCCACCCTCCTCCTCATCACGATCACCACCCTCAACACTTTCATTATCAACAGCACCACTGTCCTTATCACCATCATCACGTCGAGATGCTGTCGACATTATGCAGCCTTCCTACCAGCCCCCTTTTTTCTCCTCATACAGAAGTAGGAACCCTTCTTTCTTATAATCCAACAAAGGCTAACACTTCCATAATTTTGTTCAGTCAAGAATCTCAAAACGGCAGCAGTTTAAATTGTCCTCAGGACAGGGCCTTCAACTTAGTAATCCCAGAAATAACTAGCAGAGTGCCTTAAATTGAGTAAGCCTTCAATCAATATTTTTTTTATTTCTGTATTCAATTGCATCTATCTAATTCTATTAGGGGGAAAAATTACCCTGGAGTTTGTCTCCTGTAAAAAGTGTCATAACTATTCTACTGAATCACTTGTAATGCAGACATATTGGTGTAATGTCCGCATTAAAAATATCTCACTGTTATTGCGTCAATTCTGACTCATCCTGAGCCTGCATGGGCCCACTGAGGCTTTGTAAATCTCTGCAGGAGAAGACGGGTTCATCGTGCAATCAATGGTCGTAAACAGCATTTCAAACACCAAGCTTTTTCCTTCAGGTTATTCTGCCTTCTTGGCATTCTCTTACTGCCTGTGGTTTTCTGTCCAAATCGTACTTGTTGTTCAAGTACTAACTCCTATCTCATTCCATCCATACAGGCATACCTCACATGTAATTAAGACCTTCGCCCACTCTCGTTGCATAAACTTTATATGAAGCTGATACAAGACAATAGAGTGACCCACCGCATACATTGATCTGTACCACATGATAATGATTTATTCCTAATTTTTGACTAACTAGTTGACGAATTATTAGACAGAAGTATCTGTCTCATTCATCTTTGAATGTTACAATGCCTATTAGAACGATCATTCATCCGTGTTTGTTTAATAAAATCTGTAAACCAAAACCATATCCACCGCTGTCAAGTCAGTATCAACCGAGAGTGACCGGGTAGGCCAGAGCAGAATGGCTTCATGCAGTGCCTAAACTACAAAACTTTTCAGAAGCAGACTGATTCTTTCTCCAGTAGAGTGACTGATAGTTAGCAGTGGTACACTAAATACTACCAGGGCTCCTTAATAAACCTATAGCAATTAGTAGACAAGAATAATCGCAACAGAACAAACAGACATTACGAGAAGCAGCGAGCAGTTGTCAAATAGTAGTTCAAATGAGTTCTGTCTCATACTGAGAGAAATGTGTGCGGTAGACTGGTGAGAGGAGAGGACACTAAGACTAGGTAGGTATGACATGTGAATGAACCGACAATGTATAGATTTGGTGTCAGGAAAAGAAAATACGTGTTCAAAGATTATAACGATGTAGATGATATGAAGGAACCAATGTAATTTCTTTACATTCTCTAAGTCAACTTTAAAAGGTATGAATGATCACCCAAAACTCAAAAAGCCATGGTTGAAACTGCCACTTTTCAGAGACTAGCTTGGAACTATTGAAAACTTATGATACTGCCATTGCTTGAAAAATGTAAAAGGGGAGTTATGTCAACCCTGGAAAATTAGATGACTGCAATACAAGATAAATTTTCCAACTATTATAATGGTGATTCATTGAAAAATAAACAAACCTTCATCAGTCAAGACATGGAGCAAGAGAGTTAAAAGAAGCTTCAAGAATATGTATTTAATTAGACTTTTGGCTTTTATCTTTTATTCTTACTAACGTATGAAGTAAAATTATGTCCAATATCAATAATCCATTATTCCTACTTAACATTTATATATAATAGATGCAAATATTTTGAAAAATTTAAGCAAAACTCTAGTGACAAAATTTAGGCTCTTGGCAGTTGGGAGACTGAGACTTGGAAACTGACGTGAAAGACTTTTGAAAAGCTCTTGTCTGAGACCAAAAAAACAAGACCTACTAGTTTCCCTGGAAATGAGCTTTTCCGTATAGAACAATAAGTGAAATATAATTTGATAGAAAAGTAAAGACATTTCAATTTCCACTTCTACATCAACAAAGAAAGCTTCTACTTCATAGTACTTCGAGTGAGCTTATATTTGCATTATGCTCACATTTGGATCTTCTACTTTTATTTATGAATTGTACAAATTTGTAAATAAACTTTCTAAAGGCCAATTCAATCACAACCAGGTTAATGGGAACTAGAAAAATGTGGGTAATCCTGAAATGAAACTAACTCAAATTCCTAAGTGTGAACATACTTTTTTAAAAGTTTACTTATTGATCTTTTAGAAGATGGGAACACAAGCAGAAACACTTATTTTTAGTTTTAAACTCTTCTCTTTCCCTTTCTTTCAGCAACAATCATAGCAAGAAGCAAGCTGGAAGCAGGATGGCCTATGAGAAATAGCTAAAACCTTGCAAATTCACAAGCAGGTCCTTAGGACACGATCTTTCTTTCAGCGGGATAGGAAATTAAGCTCATCCCAGCATGCGGTGTAGACACCATACATAGCAAGCACTAGTGCTGGATCTTTCCGTCTAGGGAAAAGCTGAAGACAATTATATTCTGTGGGGCAGTTTTAAGTCCCTATAAAACACCAAACTTACTGTCATGGAGCCATTGCTGACTCGTAGTGACCCTCTCTGGGTTTCCAAAACTGTAACAGTTGAAGAAAGTAGAAAGCCCAGTCTGTCTCCCTCGGAGCTGCTGATGGTTTCAAACTGCTGACCATAAAGATCACAGTCCAATGCATAACCACTACACCACCAGAGCTCCTAATCACAAAGATGAACATTATCCTAATGGTGGATTACATATATCTCTTGTAAAAGCTCAGGCAAGCTATAATTTTTAAACTCACAGTCTGGTAAAACTATGAGCAATCAATGTCTGTTGTAGAAAAATTGGGAGGGAACATGGACTTTTAAAGAAAATGCCTTGCTGTCAACTCACCATTGTATAAGTTGATTATAAAAATCCCTAAAGTTTGACATACATGTTGCATCAGATGCTTCACTGTCATGTAGACTACTTTGATGGGAATTTTTAGGATAGGACCCCATCTCTTTGGTACAACACATCATATCTTTCTCTCTGGTCTTTACATACCTTTCCAGTCTTTTAATTCATACTCTTCATGAACTTCGGTCTACACTCCAGTTGGTGTATTTTTTTTAAGAAAAAACATTACAGCTTTATATCATTGCTGTCACTTCAAACACTTAGCTATCCACTTCAATCAACTCCTCCTCATTTTGCAGATGTCTGCTAAGACATCTCCGGGCTGCCCAAAGATGGACAAGGTTTACCTTTGATAGCCTTCTTCAGCAAAGAGCTTCTTTACTACCTGTTTTTAAAGCTAAAGGTAGTAAGTGTTTCATGAATTTTGTTCACCATCACCCTGGACATTGACCATAAAGTGTTCCGTACATCAGAGTCGCACGCAGAACACCCAGGAAATAAGTGAAGCTTGAAACAGAAAAAAAGGAGGGTTTAATTTTCAGAGTAGTTCGAATTTTCTTTTGATTGGAAAAATTAGAATTAAAGAAGTGAGTAAACAACTGTGGATTACAGAAGGAATAAAATGCTGCCAAAGGATCCCATTGCTGCAGGACACCCCTAGAGAAGGAAAAAGGAGAAAGAAACTCGTGCCACATAACTGTACAGAAACTCAAGCAGAAGACTAGACTCTGTACTTGGAATCACCTTGGACCATCAGGAAAAAAAGTCCTTGAACTCTAACCTAAAACAATTAAATGAGAATTTCTGAGCATGCGCCCAAAGATCAACATTCTTACAAAGTCCTCAGATGTGTTTTCATGCACAGTAAGGTTTGGGAATGATAGGCTATTTTATTACATGACATTTTGGACTATGAAAAATTATTTGTTTTTCTAGGGCTCTGTAGATTAACATCAGTTATCTAAAATTCTGTCATTATTTAAAATCATTCATTATTTCCTTTGCCATCTTCCCTCCTTCCTTACCCTTATAAAGCCCATCGTCATTCTTCATCAATGAAACAAATGCCACTTTGAAGCTTCTGTTATTAGCCAGTAATATTTAAGAGATTAAATAACATCATTGTTTACCTCATTATGCAAAGACACACCATTGGGCAAAATGTAAACTATTCATTAAAAAAACCTCTATTCTGAATAATGGTTTAATGATCCTACCGAAAACTTTTGATATTGCTCACGGTCGATGCTTCGCGTACAAAACATGTCCCCCGTGTCTCTGTCTATGTAGAACACGTTGAAGGGCTCTTTGTCCACTCCTGGTCCACTTATGGAGTAAAAGATGGTATAATTCTGTGCAGTATCAGACTGGATCTAAAATAAGTGAAAATTGAATATTACAAAAAAATAAAACCAAAGCCCAAACTCACTGGAATTCTGATATTCCAACTCATAGCGACCCCATAAAGCAGGGGGGAGCTGTCCGTGGGACTCTCTGAGATGAACTCCTTACCGGAGCAGAGAGCCTCCTCTTTCTCCCGAGAAAGTGTTGGACATTTTGAACCAACTATGGTTCTCAGCCAATCGCATATGTCATGATAAACACTTTAAACCGAAATTCTCTTCATGGTATTTTTTTAAATCACTTCTCTCCTTCTTCCTCATTTATTCTTTCTTTTTTAAAATAGCTACTTACCATCCCTCACTACATTCTGCAATGTGCAAAGTCACAAGCTGTCATTTCTTTGATTACAAATTTTTTTTGAATGACCTAAATATTTGTGGAAATTTTGTGGAGTTGATTATATATTTTTAATTTGCACCTACTTTTACTTCATTTTTTCAGTGATTGTGAACTATTTAGAATAAAACATTGTATTATATTAAAAAGTAGAAATAATGCAAGTAGTTTTTCAAGAATGTATCATTTCATAGTTGGACTATGTTTACATTCTGGCTATGTGATGGTGACATAATTTTATTCGGTAGTAAAATACTTATTCTCTTTTGGGAAAATAAACCACGCTTTAAGCAAGAGTTGAATTATGAAAACTGTCCAGAAATGCTCTGTTTGTGTGAGTGCTAAAGTCTGGCAGTGTGTTAGGAAGAATCTGGAGGCAGAACTTAGGGTATCAGAAACTCAAAGTATGAAAACATTTCTAAATGTTCAAATGTAATTTATGGAAGACAATGATAAAATGCACTGCTTTATTACATTATGACACAAAGTGGTCACTAGGATAATCATTATTAGTATCAATAGGCGAAAGCCCTGATTCGATATACTAGGCAATTCCAAATGGAAACTTTATCTCTATTCCATAAAAAATAAAAATGAGACAAGTTGATATTTACCTGTTGAATATGTAGTGGAAATGGACCTAATGAATTCTCCATTAGTGAACACGGAATAGGAGCCCATCGCCTCTTGCTACGCTTGAGGCCAGTGTCTTTAATATGTCTCTTCTTAGGAGCCTGTATTTTGTGCAGGATGACAAACACAGGATTGCTTATCATTCTAAACACTGTGCCTTTCACTTAAATCTTGACCTGGAGAGGTCAAGAGTCAGAGCACATCACAATATCATGGATAATCCCCAAATGATTTACATATTTTTACGACACACACGCACACGCACACATACACACAATCTCAGACTACCTTCTATCCTTCCAAAAACTCCTGGTGACTCACAGTGACTTTCCCTGTGAGTATCTGAGACTGTGTCTCTCTACAGGACACAGTCTTCTTTCTCCCTTAGAAAGGCTGAGAATTTTCCTCGCTGCCCTTGCAGTAAGCCTCCCCAGGCTTCCCCACTATGCCACCAGAGTGCCTTCTGCTATCTTACTTACGTCCTAGTTTAGTCAGCTATTCAGCCAGAACTTTAGGGTATTAGTAAAAAACACTATCTTAAGAAGCTTTAATAAAAACCAAACCTATTGAGTCAATTCTGGCTCATAGTGACTCCTTTGGGTTTCTAAGACTGTAAATATTTACAATAAGCCTCATCTGCTGACCTTATGGTTGGCGGCCCAATGTGGAACCCACTCTATCTCTTTTGAGAAGATTTAGACTCCCTAAAAATAGATTATCCATTAACTAATAGTTAAGAATTGATTTTGCTAACTGACCCATGGCTTGGGTCAAGAATACCTTAGTCCTGAAAATGATAAAAAATTCTCAAAACATTAGATAAAGCTACAGGTGTATGTATATGTATACAAAGACAAAAGTCAACAATTGTTCAAGTATATTTGACTTTTGTAATGCAGAGCTATTTTAACAATTTGGATATAAAGTGGTATATTGTATGCCTTAGTCATATCCCTAATTAGGTGAAGAAATTGTCTTGTAATCAAAAGTAATTTTGTTGGAAAATCCTTTTACAGGTTGAATCACTTATGAATAAAGGGTTTTATAAGATTAAAATTACTATGCTGAAGGTGTATAAAGTGAGCTTTCAGTAATCCTCTCGCCTCCCATCCCCCGACCAATCCAATCGCCCTTCTCACTGCAAGACAATGAGCCTTGTTGAGGACTTGCCACGCCTCCACTTAGAAGACAGAGAATCCATGGAAGTTTCCATTAACCTATGAGTAAGCCTGAGACAGTTCTTTCTGCTCCAAGCAAGACTCAACCCACAGTCAGTTGGGAGAAAGCCACTCAGGGTGGAGTGCCCATCTGTAGCCTGAATCAAATTTCACAGAGCTCCAGCCCCACCCTGCCTTGTATTTCAAATAGGTTGTCCTTACTGCGCCAAGCCTCAAGACATAATCGGGAAGCTTTGATATTCTTGGCTCTCTGGAAACCAAATTGTTGACTTTCATGAGTTTCCCAGATAACTCTGACACGTTCAAAGTGGGACAGATAAACGAGCATTCAAGAACACTGATTTTTAACATGGAAGGATGGACTTCGTGAACAAATTCATAGACCAAGCTACTTAAACCTTTGCCCCTTGTACCTTAGTTTCTCTTGCAGCCACTACGAGCTCTATCTCTATTTGCTCCTGTCTCTGGCTGTCTGAGAGCAAGATGAAAAAGCTCTTGCTTTTAGAAGGCAGAATGAGGTCATTGGTCGTGTATAAGGAACCATCTTCTAGTATTTTGAAGTCAGGATTACTTGACCGGAAGCTGGTGGCAGACTTGAGACATTCCTTCAGATTCACTGTGGGGGAAGGAATTTCACAGTCATGTATAAGATGAGACAGGAGTAGAACAGGTTTTTCAAGAATGACTACTGCTACTTAGTGCACAAGAAGCAGAAAGTGAGGTTGCCCTCCGGGTTTGCTGAGGACAGCCATTCGAAAAAGGGGAGACCGTGACAATGAAATGAAACGAATACTTCCATTACTTTTGTTAAAGGTTAAATTTATGATAAGATATAACATATTGTCTAGTGTCACTGAACTTACTCTGCTTCTACGTCGATTCTTATTTATTGCTTGTACACATACATACATGCTTGTATATGCAATTTTGCTGTTTTGCATCTTTCCTGGTAAAAATGTATGAAGTCTGTAGGCTTTGAACTTCTGTGCATTATTCTTTGGATATGTAAAACTGTCTTGTAACAAATAAGAAGACTAGTCTTTTCTTAAGTAATGCCTTTCAAGTATAGTAAGTAGATTGCAAAGAATCTGACTGTACTATCTTTGTTTTTTGGAGGTTTAATTACTCCAGAGCTTAATATGCCCTGTAGCTGGTATCAAAACAATTCCTTTATGGCATTTATTGTGTTTTTATAATGTTGACTTTCTATCTTTGACATGCCTCAAGGTGTAAGGGATAAATGAACACCACACAGAGCGCTACAAAACAATTTTATTTTGAAAAAGGGATCACTTCTACTCTCAAAGTGAATTACTGTAAATTGAGAACCAGTGAAATACGTTGGAGAAAGGAATGCTGCCTTTGGACTCAGAAGAACAAGCAACCCATCAGTCGAGGGCGATTACGGCCCTAAGAACCATCACTATTTCATTTGAATTTCTCATGTTATTCCGTGAAGTTGATCACATGTATATTGTTGTCAGGTCAGAGTAATTGTTCATGCTAATCGACCTCAGATGCAAGTTTTATTCAAAAGGATTTAGAATAAATAGGCAAATTAAAGTGTTGACATATATCCACTTTATCAATTAAGAAAACTGGATGTCAATCATTTAGAAGCAGTTTAGTTGCTATGGATTAAAAGATACTTCTGTTTAGGGTGCCTTGTTCTGTTTGTACTAAGCTAAAATAATTTATCCCTCTGTTGTTTACTAACTTTTTTTCTGGCAAGAAAAGCATACAGATCACTCTGGTGCTTTAATTGTTTCCAACCCCTACCAAAAACCAAGTAGTCCACTTTCCATTATGTGCTCGATTTTAATGCCAGAAATCTACCAAATCACTATTATCCCCCATTTTATAAGGTTAGCCTGAAGCCAAATGGTTGAAAGTACAACTCTGACCCTCTTATTAGAGTTTCTTACCTTGGCCTACGAGGGTTTCAGCCTGAAGGTGAGAAGGCACTCGAAGAGAAGTTTTCTTACAAGCATCACAAAGTAGTGTTAGGGCCTCAGAGGAAGAAGAAAAATCCTGGAGTTACATTCGATTACATTTTCACTCGACTGGTCTGTCTTATTCACTGAAAACCTATCAATTTCTGAAACAAATCATCTTTCACACCTCCAATTTTTAAAAATCCATTTAAAAAAGAAATGTGGCTCTCAGAGCACTAAATTCAAAGTGACTCTCAGAGCACTACAATCCTTTAGTTTCCATGAACAAAGTGGGCATGAACAGTAGCTCATAGGACTGGAGTCATACTGCATCATTTTAAGAAAATGTGCTATGAACTATTGATTTTATGCAAAGATTATCATCTCGAAGACCAAGTTTCATTTCTTTATTTTTAAATCAATTCCTAAATGCCACCCTGATGGTTAGCATGGAGGGGAAAAAGCACTTAGCACTTGATTCTGGAACACAATAACCATATGTTCATACTAATTTCAAATCATTATTTTCACAGCCCTTAACTAGTTCAGGGTATGGTGAGAAAGTCAAGGAAAATTTTAGGTTTTCTTTTAATCTCATTGAAAAACATTCTTCAGACTGGCCTGGCATAAACTTCAAAGTCTAAATTAAACAACTAGTCTAAATAGCAATATTCTACAAGATACAGGCAGTAATCTTCAAAAAGGATATACAGATCCACATGCAGACACACACACACATAAATGCAGATATACTTCACAAAGCTTATGGAAATTTATATTATCTTCTCATTTCCTTTTTCATGAAATTTTTAAAGCATATCTGTGTATGAATATATATGCTTGTGTATATATGCATACAAACACACACACATATGTGCATGTGTGCATAAAGATAGATATCAAATTCACTGCCATTGAGACAATTTTGGCTTACAAAGACCCTATAGGACACAGTAGAACCACTCCCTAGACTGTCCAAGGCTGTGATTTTTAAAAGGAGCCCAAAGCTTTGTTTTTCTGCCACCGAGCAGTTTGGGGTTTAAACTGTTGACCTTGCAGTTAGTAGCCCAGTGCGGAACTACAACAAAAATCCACACTCCCTGGCGTTGAATGGATCTGATTCCTAATGACTTCATCTTAAAGCCTCATCTTTCTCCTGCCGAAGGCTGACTCACCACTACTACATTTAGGTCCTTGTATACTTCCTATTGTCGGACCAACAATTGCTAAAAATCAATGTAGTTCAAAGAAGAAAATGGGTACTATCTGGAAAGTAAAATTAGGAAATGTCCATACATTCAAAACATATTTTCCTTATTTTCCTGACTTTTCATCATCTTTGCTTTCTCTTCTCTTTATCAGAATAACCGTGGTCTGTATTTAAATAAAAGTAAAGCTGAACTAAACATTTTAAGACGCACTCAACTTTCCCCTCAACTTCTCTAATTGAGGGCAAACTTCGAGATGTGAAATCCACACCTTCCAAGAGAGAAAAGAAGAGCTTAACACCTGTTTGGATACATTGTAAGAAGCTATAAAAACAGTTTGTGATTCTACAAAAACTCTTGGCTAGATAGATTCACCATCACACATGTTGAATTTAAAAGCGACATCTGTATTCAATTTTAATTTCAATAACAATAAACACGTTTGGTTCATCTTGTTTGTCATGTGTGTTCATTTCCAACAGCAATCCAAAACAGAGCCCATTGCGTTGATTCGGAATCACAGCCACCCTGTCGCACAGAGTGGCCAGGAATTCACTAAAATACATCTGAGGAAACTTGTAAGCAAAGCACACTCCTATTAGTGATGGTCTAAATATAAAATGTGGGCAGGGTATTTTTTAACTAGAAAAATCTACCTATATACACACACCGTAGATACTCGAGTATAAGCTGAGTTTTTCAGCACATTTTTAATGCAGTTTTTGTGGTAAAATGAGGTGCCTCGGCTGATATTCGGGTCGGCTTACACTCGAGTATATACGGTAAATAGTATAGTAAACCCAAACCCATTGTCTGTCATCAAGTCAATGCCAACTCATAGCAACCCTATAGTTCGATTCTGGGACTGTACATCTTAAAGGGAGCAGACAGCTTCATCTTTCTCCCTCAGTGATTGATGGGATTGAAGTGCTAACCCTTGCAGTCCAATAGTTCCGGCAGAGCCACACACACACACACACACACACACACAGCATTATTCTCATAGGACACATGCCACACTCCTGCTCCTCTTGTCATTTCCCAGCTTCTGTCCTGCTTGACCTAGAACGCCATCTGGCAGGCCGTGTCTCTGCAGCTAGTCATTGCAAGTTTCCACTGACCAGTATTCTATTTATCCGTGAAGTACTGACTTAGAGAAAGCAGAAGGGATGTGGGCCCGGCAAACTTTTAGCCACTATGTGGACAGGTAGTGGCTGGGCAGGGGTGAATCAAAGCACAGTGGAAGTGTTTTTAGTGGGTAAAACAAAGGACACCTGAATGAATCGTTGGAGAGCTTTTATGACGTTTCACCTAGCTAATGCTATTCAGTCTCTGAGCTCTCTTCACTCCAATCAGGTACAGCATGGGAACCCGACCATCTGCCCTGCAGTATGAATTATTAATCCGGTGAACATATGTACAGTAAGACTTCCAATTCTGAAAATACCATTTGAAGCCACACTATTATTAAAATTTTAAAATATTAACAATAATAAAGAAATTCCCAAGAATGGACAGAGGGACCAGAAATGTTAATATCCTGGTACATGGTTACAAACCCACTACAGTCCAACTGGACACCAAGCCAACGTTTTTATTGAATGACTGTCATATTTACACACCCATTTCCCTCAAGTTAAACTCCTCACTTGAATGAAGATGTCTGCCCTTCTCTTAGCGCTTCTTGGGTAAAATTAAGAAAGTACTGGATAATTCACTCTCCACCCAGAATCCTCTTCCTCTTCTGTCAGCTCTGTGGAGCTACCCATGCCAAGTAATCAGAGATGATTTAATGACTAGTAGCAAGAGCAAACCTCAGAACCTTCTGGGCCAAATGCCTGAGGAATGAATTATTCTGCTACTCCTTATAAAAACACACAGCAAGAACAAGGAATTCCCTTGGAGGACAGGGGGGGGCGGGTTAAGGGGCACTTGGTGAGTCTGTTAAACATCTCCCACACAAGTCTCTCAACTCCTCCTGGGATTTGTCTCCGCTCTGCTTTCATTTGCTCCGTCTAACAAACTTCTGAGCTTTTCACCCCACCCCCTGCTCTTTCAAGTCTAAACTAGAGGAAGGACACCCTGGGAACACGCTTGAATTCCCTAATCCTTTGTGTTGTTACTCACCAGGAGAGAGAAAAGGAGCTGCTTACAGAAGGTGCTCCCTGGGGCAGCGGAGGCCACAGCCATCAGAAGCGGTCCCAGTGACCAGGGAGGGTGACCGGATACTACTGCAGCCTGAGATGCACTGAGAGACCAAGCCAATGCCCCACAGCTGGCACGCGTGCAGGGTGTTCGGCTGCCTGCCCCCTTGGCCCAGAGGAGCTTGCTTGGAGAAGGGTCAGGAGGCCAATGATAAGAGGAACAGCAGCCTGAGAATCACTTCTCTCCCAGTCCCTGGTTGTCTTCCTGCTTCCCATTCAATTACCTCTTGTGAAGAGATTTTCCAACAAGTGGGGAGGGTGGGGTACAAAACACCCCAAAACCTAATCACTAGCTCCTCCTCAAAGCTTTCAAAATTTCTCCTGCCACTTGAGACATCAGTAGAAGAAGGAGGGAACACCCTCAATCCTTAGCCCTCCTCCCTTTCCCCCCCAGGTTGATGCTATGATGCTCTCCCCAGTTATTACCCACTCCCACGTCCTCCCCTCCTTCTTGGCCTTATTAACCTATTTTGCCCCCAGGTACAAACATAAATTGTGCACCAACTCCTTGCAAGCCAGTGAGGTTTGGAATCACCACCCTCCCTCTGTGCAGCTGTCATTGGCCAACCAGGGGACAGAAACACGTGTAATCAGATCCATCAGCAGTTATCTCTCTATCTCAGCATTTGGGTGTAGGCCGCCCCATGTAGCGCTCCAGCTCCCCGCAGAGCTGGCATTTCAATATAGAGCAGTGCCGCACATGTGCCGTCTGTCTATCCCTGCTATCAACTGTCCGTCTCAGCTATGGCACGAGGGAAATTACCCGAGTGCGAAGACCTCATCATGGTCAAATTCTATTTAAATGCGTGCCTGAACTGAGCAACGTAAATAAATAAATAAGTAAATCCTCGGGGTGTCCTCTTCTTGTAGGTATATTCTGGAATATCTTTATTCAAGGACGATATTCAAGGACAACGACTATCTATGGGATCACAGCTCCTCAAAATCATTACCTTCATCATAACTTGCAAGTCATATATCGCATACAAATGACCTTCGCGTGCAAAAACAACCATTCCATCAAGTTAGGGGTTCTTAAGACACGAATGAGCTGCACACAGGAACTTAATATTCTACATGAGAGAGAAGAAAAGTCAAAGTGGGACAGCGTGAGCTATTAGGAACTGTGATAAGTAGTTTTAGTTGTTGAATACAAAAGTGATTATCTGGAACGTAGCCCTCTACCTAGCTCACAGTAAAAAGTTAAAAACAAAAACACAAGGACTGGAGCATCATTTCTTCTGCCAAAATTCAGTGAGTGCAACAGTTGTCAATTGCACGCAATAACAATAATGGAAGTTAGGGGATCAACATACATATTTCCAAATGCTAATTGCTTAATGTGAGGTACTGAGAGGGAGCTAAAATTTATATTTACTGAGCCACTGTTATGAATCAAAACCTATGAGTGGTACATTGAATTACTTAATGGGGTTCTTTTAGCCATTCATGATTTTCTAATTTGCTTAAGATAATTGAATGAGATAATGCAAATTAAAGTGTTTGTGGCCCAACAAGGGAATTGGACACTGTGCTAAGAATGCCAATAAGAAAGTATGAGGGACTATGGAGGGATGTGACCATGCAATTAAGGTGTATGGGAAACGAATGCAGGGACTGGTCCGCTTTGGCAAGGACCTTACTACCATCAAGGACGAAGAGGCAGGAGCAGAGCGCCTGCTGCTCGAGAACCTCGGAGAGCCAGGGCACAGAGGGAACTGTGTCAGCCGAGGTGTGGTGGCAGAGAAATGACAGGAGTGGACCCAGAGACCGAGGAGAGAGTTCAGTGGGCTTCCTGGAACAGGGAGCAAAGCAGTTACACTGAGACAGACAGTTGAGCCTCTGGGAATGCACTGCTTTCAATTCATTGAAACGGATTTATTTTTAATTTATCATGCCAGGCATCATAGTCCATAGGATGATATGATACAAAATGTCTAATAGCAGTCCTTTTTCAGTTCACCTACTCTGACCATGTTGTCAGGAGAGACCAGTTCCTTGAGAAGGACTTCATACTTGGTAAAGTAGAGAGGCAGTGAACAAGAGGGAGACCTGTGGCAACCTGGAGTGATGCAGAGGCTCCAGCAAGGCCTCAAACAGAAGAATCAGTGTGAGGCTGGTGGAGGACAGGGCCATGTTTCCTTCTGTGGAACACAGGGTCCCAAGGAGTCAGAACCAATTCAGCAGCAGCTAACAGCAGCAACAGTGCGCAGGAGACCGATCTTTATGCATCACATTTGATTTATCCAATCAGTTAGATTCCTATATACTAACAAAGGGAACTCTTCTACAATAAACCGGACAGGTGAGCATCAGAGAACTTTGGGAACTCTGGGTAAGATGCTATGGGAGCTTATTGGTGGGACTAAACAGCTTTGTTCCACTTGTGTGAGCTGGGCAGGGACCTAGTGAATTCTTGGGACAGCCCAATGAGGGCTGTAGGTAGGGGAGTGCTGTGGATGAGACAGCTGGTGTCAACGTTGGTGCAAGGACTGTAGAGCACAGGTCCGTCTGACATGTACCTCGGAGGCATGAGCCTGGAGCTATGCTGACGGAGATTCTTCTCCAGCCCCACCATCATCCACACAAACAATTTTTACACCAACAGTCAAAGGAAAACTCTGTTTAGAAGCCACTGAACCCTCTGGAGAAGAAGTCAGCATCCTGTGCCTTTAGACCTCCAAAAGGTCAAGAAGGGGATGCTTGACCCCAACTATATCTGCCACCCAAATGAAACTGTTTCCACTCCGTCACGCCATTTCTATGACAAATCAATACCAATATATTGCAAGAAATGAGGGTCAGGTATGTGAGAATGCTGGTCTGCTAAGCAATAAGCCAATTGGAGGGTAATACAATGCATTCAGAAGCAGTTATAACCCACAACTAGTAATGGCAGCCAATAACACTGGAATTCGGTGAATTGTCGGAACTGTTTTCTGAGAGTCATTCTGTGGTCAAATAAAAGGACTGTTAAGCTAAGTGCTGCATACGTTTTTATGAAAGGAATTACTCTTCCAGTTCTTGCTGCTTTGATTTCTACATCATGCTTCTCTGCAAGGTAAAGGTTCCACCCAATACTCATGCTATTGAGAAAGGAAAAATGAAAATATTCTTTCGCATATTTGACCATAAGAAAATATTCCTTTTGTAGTCAGATGCAGAAATAGTAATATACCTTTTTTAAAATCAGAAACAAGGGACTTTGGAGTAATAAGTGACCTTGGAACAAGTACTTAAAGACACCAGGCAACATTTTATTGCCAAGACCACACTCACCAATAAATACATTTATTATCTAAATAGGGATTTGCTCTGTCAATCAAAGAAGAAAATCACTGCCTTTGAATATGTTTATGGTTCACAAATTGAGAAAAGAATAGGATGGAAAATAGAAATGAGTGTAATAATCTAAGTGCCCATGTATAATGTGTACTGTAGCTGTAAGTATTATTAAGAGGTGTTTAAGGACAATTATCTAAGTATATATATTTAATTACATGTGTATACTCCTGTAGCTCAAAGAACTAAACACTTACATTTCCAACCTGGTCAGTGGAGATAGAGTTTCAACTACTGAAAGCATCATTACCTTGTCCTTCCTAAAAGATGCCTTGAAATAAGTAAATTCAAATAAACAAAAATGAGTTTTGTTTCTGGTTTTGTTTATTTTTATGTTAGCAGGTATTGGCTTGATGGAAAGATGCCATGCACCAGTAAGCTCAAGAGAATTCATACTCTGCTCCATGGTTCTGGAAGGTGAGTCTCTTAATCTACTCCATTAAACCTGCCTGCTATGTGCTCTCTTCTCCCTTCTCTCTCTCTTTTCCAGACATACCAGATGAACCACACACAAACTACCTCTACAGCATTGGTTTGAAAATGTGTCACATCCATAATATCACCCACTTTTGTCACTTCACATAAAAGTTCCCCAAAAAGTACTTCAAAAGAAAAGAATAAGTTATTATTATAATAAAATGGACCCTATTTTGAAAAATTAGGTTTAATGAAAACAACATAGAGGTTTTTCAATTTTCTGTCATCAGATTATTTTGTAAGACCTCTATTTTGATTTTATCTGCATTACTGTTGTACTTTTAAACCTGTCTAACTGAACAGGTGTAATTGGAAGATTGATATGTGGCTAAAAGTATGGTTTCTTGAGTTAGACCATTTGGATTCAAATCCTTCTTTACTACTTCTTAGCCTTTATTATTAACCTGAGGAAAGTTATTTAACCTCTCTATGCTTCGGTTCCCTCATCTGTAAAATGTAGGTAATAATAGTTGCTAATTCAAAATGATTCTAAGGATTACACGTGATATTACATAGAAAGGACTTGGAACAAGATTCATAACAAGCACTAATGTTACACATTTACTAATGTTAACTCTTTAAATGTCTAGATAAAAATACTTTGCAAAAAAAAGTTAAAGAGACTGAATTTCAAATTAAACAAACACGACATTATTGCAAAGGCAAATTCTTTTGGTAGACACCATCCAAAATGAGGCATTTCAAAAAGTTTGTGGGAACATTTCAATGCCTCTTAATTCCATTTTTCATGAGCTTTTGAAAGATTTCTTGTATATATACTGAGAAAATATTTATGGAGTCACCTACAGGGTTCAAACATTTATTAGGAGATGGGAACCATAAAGGTTTTAGGGAGAAAAAAGAGACAAAATACATGATTTCTACCACCACAGATATGTGGTCATTCAAAGAGAGATGTGCATTTTAAAAGACCCTGTCACTCTTGTACTTTTTCAATTTCCAGCTTCAGTCATATTGAGAAAATTTCAAAGAGTGTATCTCATTTAAAACACAGTGGAGTTTCATAAGAAATGCTTCTGCACAGCTAATTTGCAGCAAAAGCTCAGGGTCTCAAAAACTCCAGTCGCCCCAAGTGGGGCATAAGCAAATGTGGTGAAGAAAGCTGATGGTGCCCGGCTGTCAAAAGATATAGCATCTGGGGTCTTAAAGGTTTGAAGATAAACAAGCAGCCATCTAGCTGAGAAGCAACAAAGCCCACATGGAAGAAGCCCACCAGCCTGTCTGACCATGAAGTGTCGATAAGATCAGGTATCAAGCATCAAAGAACAAAAATCATATCATTGTGAATGAAGGGGAGTGCAGATTGGAAACCCAAAGCCCATCTGTGGGCAACTGGACACCCCTTATGGAAGGGTCCTAGGGAGGAGATGAGCCAGTCAGGGTGCAGTGTAGCAACAATGAAACATACAGCTTTCCTCTAGTTCTTTAATGCTTCCGCTCTCCCACTATCATGATCCCAATTCTACCTTACAAATCTGGCTAGACCAGAACATGTACACTGGTACAGATAAGAACTCGAAACACACAGAATCCAGGACAGATAAACCCCTTAGGACCAATAACGAGAGTAGTGATACCGGGAGAGTAAGGGGAAGGTGGGGTAGTAAGGGGGAACAGATTACAAGGATCTACATATAACTTCCTTCCTGGGGGACAGACAACAGAAAAGTGGGTGAAGAGAGATGTCGGACAGTGTAAGAAATGACAAAATAATAATAATTTATAAATTATCAAGGGTTCCTGTGGGAGGGGGAGCAGGGAGGGAGGGGGGAAATGAGGAGCTGATACCAAGGGCTCAAGTAGAAAGAACATGTTTTGAGAAAGATGATGGCAACAAATGTACAAATGTGCTTGACACAATGGATGGATGTATGGATTGTGGTAAGTGTTACAGGAGCCCCCAATAAAATGATTTTTAAAAGAAAAAAAAAACAAAAACGCCTCCAGTCACCAATAGCTATTGTCTGTCAGGTGGTACAATTTCTTTTATGTTGTTTGTTTTGGGCACAATTTATTTTTAAAACTCTGGGTTGGTAGGAATGTGATGTGCACTGTTGAAGTCAAAAGAAGGCACTTTGTGCTGAACAGACATGACAGAAGATAGCAGAATGAAATGGGTCAAAACAGGCATGTGATGTTTATTAGTATGAACTGCAGACAAGCTTGAACAAAGAAAAAGGAGGTTTAGCTTTCTGGGTCCCCTGAGTTCAATGGAATGCAGTGAAAAGTCCCTTGGATTCCATTGGACTTAAAAACAGCTTTTTACCCACATGGAAGATTTTGGAAAAATGAGAAGCAGCTCACATAATAATGACCAACAATAGAATATTGATTAATTTTTGCAGCAGATGATCTCTCTACATTCTTGCCCAAACTGTGGAAGATCCTGAAAAGAGATCACAGCATACATCTATTTCAGAACTCTCTCTATCACTACGCACCACCTCAATCAACCTTGGCTGAAGCAAAATAACCGTGTCGAGGAAAAAGACACTTGTGAGGTCCTGCCGTTAAAAGCCTCGGAAAAGCCTAGGTTCAGGCACAGCCGGAGCCTGGTGCTCGAATGCTGCTGTCATTCACTGTTTATTTGACTCGGCCAAGAAGCGAAGAAGAACATTAGGGAAGTAAGCACTCTCACACAAGCAACCGTTTCAGGCCCAAGGCCAGCATTTGCTCCAGGAAAAAGTCGGGAAGGCAGGGAGGGGGAGGGAAGGAGGAGTGGACCTGAGAAACATTGGGATGAAAGGGGATAAGTGGATCTATTTCTTTGTTACTAAATATGATAATGGTACGCAGTAGTATTGTTACCTTTAAATGTCATTGAAGCCTTAATCTCTCCTGAGACATTAATGGGCTTTTTCTTTTTCTGATGGAGCAACCATAACACTCACCCAGAATTTTACAAATTGATTTGTTGGCAAGACTGAAATGTAAATGTTGTCATTTTTACAGCAAATGCAATGAATATTCAAAGACACATTTTTTCCTCTAACGGCTCCTGTTTTAGTTGTAACAAAATGAATATTTCTATTGATCCACCACTAGAGAATACTTTGGGAAAGACTCTTGAAATTTGATCTTACCCAAGAATCAAGAAGTAAGCTGTTTCTTGGCACATCTAAGACAAAAGATGAGTTAGTTAGGATCCATGGTCTTTTCAGGTTTTCTGTAGAACTGCTACAATGGCCGCTAAATTGGTCCCTGCTCAGAGATCCTACATGCAAAAGGATGAAATACCGCCCAGTCCCACTAAACTCTATTAAAGAGTACATATGTGTTTATGTTGCCGGTTTGGATAAAAGAAGACCACTAGAATGTCCAACTAGAATGAGCGAAGAAGTCTTTCAATATCAGGCTCGCCTGGCTGCAGCGGAAATGTCCAAAGGGAATGTCTCTCCAGACAGCCGCCCCCTTTTCCCTGGCCGTTTTCCTTTTATATCATTCAGGGAGGGTAGAATACAGAAGGCAGAAGAAAAGGCAAGTCAAAATACATCTACCACTAAGTGGTATTGACAGAAGTAAAACAAAAGTCTATTTAGGTAAAGTTTCAGGCGCTTTGGTTTATCACCCCATTCCTGGATTTCTTCTCTAGCTTGTCCTCCTCCCAGGGGTAGGGAATGGACATTCCTGTCCTGGAGAGACAGACTGACAGCATCTCTTGATAAGGGGAGAGAGAGGGGTAGTTTAAATAATAATTGCTCTAAGGGCACTTACACACCTGCATTCCACTGTGATGGGGCCATCTGAGGGGGCGGGCATCAGGGGGAGGGAATGCTGTCAGGGGAAAGTGCTGTCGGGACAGTTCTGCTTAAAAATGGTGATGTGCGCTTATCTCTTTCATTTACACTTTGCAAATGTATTAACTGTGGTTATTCAGTCTGCCCGGTCAGTTATGGCACCAAGTGATACCGCATGGGAATGTTACACCATCTGCTCTCCCGCCATCCTCACAACTGTTGCCATAGCTGAGCTCATTGCTACAGCCACAGTGTCACTCCGTCTCCTTGAAGCTCTTGCTTTTTCCAGGCCCATTCCTTTAACAAGAATGATGTCTTCTCCAGGGACTGGCCCCTTCGGATAGGATGTCCTAAGTACTGAGCCAAAGGCTCACTCTCCTTGCTTCTAGGGAGTGTTCTGGATGTACTTCTGCTGAAAGATGCATCTGCTTTCTGGTAGTCCATGATACAGCCAATCTTCTTCACCTACACCATTCAAAACCCTTGATCCTTCCGTTTTCCTTAGTCAATAAGCAGCGTTCACGTGCATGAGAGGTGGAATAACCATGGCTCCAGTCAGTGGCATCTTTGCTTTTTAACATTTTAAAGAGTTTTTGTTTTTTAGGGTGTTTTTTTTTTTTTTGGGGGGGGGGTGTTGTTTGTTTTTCAACAGATTTATTTGCACAATGCAATATATCATTTGATTTCTTGATTGCTCCTTCCATGGGTGTTGATTGCAAACCTAAGTAAAGGTTACTGCGGTTACCTTTATGTGGATGGATTAAGAGTGATTAACTTTAAACAAAAGCAGCTACACCCTTTAAAGGATGTTCCCTTTAAGAAATGGTCTACATTGGCCACTGGGCACAAATTAATCGTTGCGTTAGATGTGGTTCTGCAATCAACTGGTAACAGACAATTCGGCTGCACTAGGATAAACCATTCGGCTGCACTATGACAATTCTGGGTAACTAAGACAACAAAATGCTGACTAAAAACTCCTAGATACCATTGTCAGGGCACGGATTTAAATTGGAAGGAGTACAATATTTTGCCAGATCCTCCCATAATGCTGGTTTAGAATAAGCCACTAATTATTCACTAACAAGTAACTATTACATGTCTGCTGTCCGGCCTTCTACCAGCTGAGTTGTCGAAGGGAACACACAGGGAGTGGCCATGAGTCAGAATTGACTCCGTGGCAAAAAGCTTGGTTTCTATTGTGTGTCTAGCTCCCTGCTGGAGACCATGAGAGAAACAAAGTAAATAGGGGAGAATAGTTATGTCCTAAAAGAGCTTATAAGGTTGTTGCAGGGATAAAATATGGATGTACCAAAGAGAGAAGAGAACAATAAACAAACATTCGTGTGCGAAATACTTTGGTACAAAATATAAAGAAATCAGAGACTCAGTACACGGTAGGGAGTCAAATATTAGGTGACCTGGGAGGATGACAAGCCTCACAAAAGACCACCACTACCACCAACAACTCACCGCTGCTGAGTCAATTCTGAGAAGCCAAGGGCCCTGAACGACGAGAATCGAAAACACCTTTAAAGATGAAAGACACATTAATGGTGTTCTGATGGCAACTGAGTGTTCAATAAAGACTACTGTAGTCTGCAGATGGAGCCCAGAAAGTTAGGTAGGCACGAAGGTAATAGAAGGAAGAGTGGATGACCCCTGAAACAGAAGAGGCTCAGGAGTAAAACAAAAACAAAATGGATTGGAGAAATCCGCCCATGCAGAACCAACCGCAGTCACCTGATACAAGGCTCCCCGTTCATACAGCCAGTGTATTTTCTAGGTTTTCAGGACATAGTTATGTCCTCTACAAAAAAGTATAATGAAATGAAGTTCCCAGGCTGTGACAGATGGATGGGCAGTCAGCTTCCAGAAGGATTGACAGTCTTAGAAACTCTAAAGAGCCATTCCACTCTGTCCTAGGGTTGCTGTGGGTTGGAATCAACTCGATAGCGCTGCGTTTGGTTTGATTATTGAGTAATGCAAAGGTTTGTCCTCGTCTACTAAATGACACTCAGCAATGAACCCACTCAACAGCATCGTGAAAGAAAGGCCACACAATCTGCTTCCCTAAAGCTTACGGCCAAGAAAGCCTTATGAAGTGGCAGTTCTATTCTGGGAAACACAGGGTCATCGGGATGTGGAAACCACTTAATGGCAACTCGTTTGATTTTTTTTTTTTAATGATGAAATAAGCCCTGCATACAAAGAGCCATGAGATCAGGCACAAGAGAACATCAACTTCAGTCCAGGGCATAACGACGGTAATGTCATTAGATCTGGTTCATCACAGGCTGTAGGTTTGTCACGTTCTGCCGTCCTGAGAATGAGGAGCACAAGGGAACCGGGAGAGGGACTGGAGGAAGGCTCCATCTCTTCAGAGCAGCAGGTCATCGAAGGCAGTCAAGCATGGAGGAGCAATGGTTCTTCGGGAAAGGATGGGGAACTCCCAGGCTGGAGGCCCAACTTAAGGCTATATCATCCAAATGATGGGTCAAAAAATAAATAAAAAAGGTTATCCAACAAAAGAGAGAATTCAGTGATGACATAAGAATTATTTTTGAATACTTAACACATTGTCAGGGAGCTTGTGTGTGTTTTTGGTGGTTTTTGTTTTTAGCAAACTCTGTTTAGATTTTAAAACTTGCGCAGATTATAGTGGCCACATAAACCTCACATCCAGTTTTCCCTATTATTAGTAGCATACACTATTGTGATCCAATCAACGAGACAAACTGACATAGCCTTAACTAACGTCTATACTCTGTTTGTGGAGTCCCTGAGGATGCAAACACTGAAGCACTCAGCGATCTGCCCAAAGATGGTGGTTCAAAACCACCCCAGGGATTGGCTTTCATAGCTTTGAAAATCCTACAGAACAGTTCTCGGCATAGATGGTTTTGTCATGAATCAAAATCAGCTCAACAATCGCATCATGTTATTGACATTTCTGCATTATTATTGCTATTACCTTACTTCGCTTTTCTATTCTCGGATTCCCATCCAGGGTCCAACTTTTAAGGTTCATTCGCTGTGCCTCCTTAGCCTCCCCTGGCCTGGACTTGATTCTTAGACTCCTTGATTTTGACGGTCTTGACAATTTTGAAACAGAGCAGGTTGCAGTGAGTACGAACCGACACGGTGGCCGTGCGTTGGAGTGGTGGAGTCAGATGTCTGGCAGGTGCACGTCTATTGACATTTGGTCAATGTTGTTCTCTGAAGTGAAGTGCCGCTGTCATCACCTCGCATGAAGGGCACATGCTACGAATAGGACATCACTGTTCCCTTGTTTTGAAACATGCTGAGGAGAGAATAGCCAATCAGAGGTATAAAGGAGGAGAACATTTTAAATCCATTATTAAGAAGGTCATTGCTTGCTTATTTTCAGGTCTACGAAGAGAAGTACAGTATTGCTTTCCTGAGTCACTGCCATACATCTGAAACCACATAAGGCACTAGCCGGAATTCATTCGGCTAATAAGTAGCCATGCCAAACTCAAACCTAACTCTCAGGATTGTATATTTCATGTGTCTTCTTCTCCTTCACTGGGTGGTGATGCGCGTTACAGGAGACAACTCATGTGAATTCCTACCACAGCGGACTGAGGCCACTGGACCTGATTGGCTAGAACGAACTGTGTGCAGCGCTTCTCAAATAGTCACTCAGAGGCATCGTGCTGGAGTTAAAGATCCATTCCGGTCTGAGTATTTTTCACGCCATGAGAATTACCAACCTGCCGGCCATCTAGCAGGGAAGCAACACACCCCACATGGAAGAAGCACACCAACCTGTGCTATCATGAGGTGTAGATGGGAAGATGAGTCAGAAGTTCAAAATCAAGCAACCAAATCGATGTGACGTGAATGTACTGGAGACCCCAAACCCACTTGTAAGATAATTGGACAGTCCCTCACAGAAAGGCCGCACGGATGAGATGATAAATCCAGGGTGTAGTATGGCACTAATGAACCATATAATTCTCCTGTGGTTCTCTAATATATCCTCCCCTTACTATTGTAACTTTCATTTGTTTAACCTCATTAAGCATGTTAGATTTGCATATGTTCAACTGTATATTTAAGATCACTCAGCACGTGAAAGTCAAGATAGATAACCCTTCAGAAACAGTAACAGGAGTAATGGTTCCCTGAGGGTACAGAACGGGGGTGAGGGGTGGGGAGAATGGGGAAGTGATAGCATCAATGACTGTATAACCCCACTAGATGGAATCAAACATCAGAATTGTATGTGAATAGATAGATAGGATTGTGTAAGATATGGCGCGCACGCACACACACAAACAACTATTATAGAAAAAAAAGAATCAAGGTTCTTGGGGGTATGGTGGGGGAGGGAGTGGACAAAGTGGAGCTGATATCAAGGAGTTTAAGAAGAAAGGAAATGTTTTGCAACTGATTGTAGTACCAATTGTATAATCCTGCTTTCTGTGACTGAACGGTGGAATGTTATGTTATCTGTAAGAGCTTTTAATAAAATATTTTTTTTAAAAGAAAAGAAAATTAGCTCTTAAAATCCCCGCCCCACAAGAGTCAGTTGTGAAACTTTTGTCAGCATCACCATGAATATTCTGTTGTTGATCTTCGGTTTTGTTTTTTTTTAATGTACCTGAATCATTTTATGCTAGCTCCATTTGCAAATAACAATAACAATCTATTTACTCGTAGAAGCATTAAAACTAAAGAAACATTGAGTTTAAGTAAATGAAAAAAATCTACTTTGGAAATCTAAAGGGAAATGTCAATGGAGAAAAAGGTGAAAAACTGAATGAAAGAGAATAAAGAGTGAGAACCCCAATTATTGTCAGAAACTGTGTTTTTTTCCTTCATTTTTGTGTGTTTTATTTGCTTGTTGCCTGTGGAAAGTCTTCCACGTGGGGAACAGAAGCCAGATAGTTTACCTTTTGAGCCCAGGTTCCAGAGAAGTCTTTCTGGGTGAGATGTGTGTTTCTAGAATTCATGTGGCCTTGAGAAGTGCAAATGCGCATAACAGAAACCGTGAATGAGAATGTTGCTTAGAATATTTAAATGATGAAAATATACCCCACCCCTACTTAGTAGTTGCTATTTGATGCCTGGCTGAATGATGCCTATCCAACAAGATGGTAGCTTTGTAGGAAGTCTCCCTGGGTGGGTCCACTTGAAAAGGCTGGTCATCAGAATGCAACTCCTTTCCCACACCCAATTAGTGGTGTTATCTCCCACAGGAGGGTGAAGATGGGGTGTACTGGCAGGAAAGACCAGAAGTCACTCTGCTTGATTACACGGCACACGAAACCCATTGCCACAAGGCTCCTGGGATGCCAATTAAAAATGCCAGATTCATTTGACTGGAACATAGTGATTCAGAATTGGTGAGAAAAGCAGTTGGTCATGAAGAAAGACATGCTTACAAAGAAAAACATCCTTAGGAAAGATGTCTACACATATTGTTTGGAGTGGTTAGATAGATGCACTTTTGGGTTGGCTGCTTGCATAGGGTCTACATATACATAAATGTACACAACATATATCTGAGTACATATGTGCGTGTGCTATAAATGCATTTAATTGGTTCTTGAATGTTCCGAAAGGTATAAATAGATAACTAAACCAAACACACACGTATACACAGACTTAAAAGTAAAAAATGATAACGTAACAATGTGTTAAAAAGATTTCATCATTAAGCACAAAACAGACTGGTCTAGCTTGTTGTGTATTTTTATTGGATGTCTCGGATCAGCGTTTCCTAAACTTGGCCAATTGTCAAATCACTGGCTGTGCTTGTGAAGGGCACAGCTCCCTGGGAGCTCCTCAGACTTCCTGAATCCTATTTTGAGAGTGACCTCCATTTAACTGGTGCCCAAGAGGTTTGAAGAGTAGCCCAGCCTGAGATATACTTCCTAAATCAGTAGTTCTCAGTCTTAATTGGACACTTCAATCATTGGAGATGTTAGGGCCCATCCCAAACCAATAAAATCATCATCTCTATGATTGAAGCTTACACACATGTATTTTTCAAAAAAGACTTCCAAGCGGTTCTATGTTATTAAGACTGGAAACCACTGGTCTAGTGAAAAAACAATGTAACAAAACTTTGAGCATTATTCTAAAACAAGATCCAATTAAACCATAGTGAGAACATACCTGTCATCCAATACGTTGGGATTGCCAGAATTTTTTTTTAAAACAGAAAATTTGGGGCATTGCTAGGCTTGTGTCTGACTACAGAGGGATGAATCTAAATAAACTGGATGTGTTCTTAGCAATTAAAAATTTCTAAGGACATCTCATTTATTTATCTAACCATTAGACTTGTACACAAACGTATTAGTTATTTGAGAATTCCTTTAAAAATATTTCATTATCAAAATTGATCAAATATGCTCCTTTGATTTGAATAATTAAAACTGAGTAAATATAAATAATTGAGATTAAGATTAATATTGTTTGAGGAAATCTTATATTTAAAAATATCTTGTTTTACTTGCCATATAGATTATCAATAAAATTGCTATTTAGACAAAAAAATACAAGATTAATAGAATAATCAACTGCAATTTAGAGCAGATATATTTACCTATAATAATTTATTAGCTGAAACAGGAGGGATATAATATTTTTTAGCTTTCTACATTAGACAGATTGACATTGCTTTGAAATGATCTAAGATCTCTTATTGTTCATTCTATGTGCAGGGTTTCTTAAACCAGGCATTCTATTTTTGTTTGCGTTTGTCCTTAGAATGAATTGTCAGGTTGTAAGGAAGTATCTACAGCTCTATATATTTATATCACCTCGTATAATATTGTAGATATTTGCATTTATGTGTATAGACGGGGTTAAATGCTTTTCCCGCATGAGCTCAAGTGGTGCTCATAACAACCTCATGAAGTTGGTACCCTTATTATTCCGTCTTATAGACAAGCAAACAGACCTAGTCAAAGAGCTACTAAGTGGTGGGGATCGAATATGAATGAATTTGAAAGCAGCAGGACATTCCGAATAGGATGAAATATAGGAATTGAAAAAAAATAAGAGTTGGAAAGTAGGTGAAATATGAAGGGACTTCAAGAATTTGTGGGAAAATTCCAGTATCTTTCCATTATTTTTCTATGACCTTTTTGCAGCAGCCTCACTACATGCAAGGCCGTTAGCAGACTGAATGGACAGAGAATTGTTTATAGTCAGATAATAGAATAGTTGGGTTTCCTGTGCTACCCCGTAAGCAGTTCTGAGTAGCAAGGGTCATTATGCTGGAGTGACACTTGTTGTCCATGCCTGCCTGTTAGGAAAACATAATCTTGCACAATAGAGGATGTAAGCTGATGGAAAATAATTCTCCCTTTCATTGCATGACCAGAGAGCTCTGGGAGATAGTTCATAAAATTCCTCAGAAGCCCATGTGTATCAGTCACCTTAAGTGGTAATGAATCCAATAATGTAGCTGTGTCTCAGCCTTTCCTTTTTCCACGATTCTTTCCCCGCCCTTCACTACTGTCTCCTTGGGTCCCTTCTCAAGTAAATTACCGGTCTCAGGCTTTGATTTTAAGGAAACTTGGGCTCAGAATAGAAAGTAGTTCAAGAAGATAAACCTTTGGGATGGGATGTTCTTGATGGAAGAGACCAGTTTCTCTTTTAAGCTCTAACCCCATCTCTTTTCATGGCCTTCAAGTATAGAATCAAGTTAAGCTCTCAATTTATACCCAGAAGGAAAAGTTAATATATGAAAGGAATTACAATTGGTGTCTAATCATACTACATAAGGAATTATATGTGGTGCTGGACAACAGAGGATTAAAAAAAAAACCTACATAGGTATAATTTTTAAAAATATAAAAACGCCCTTCTATGACTAAGGATTTAATATGTTGGCAAGAACACTCAGAGGCAATACTGCTGAAATGTCTTCTTGCAAATCAAACTTGGAACTTGCCTACAGTCAAGGAAGTAGAGAGATTGGAAGTGGTCAGAAAGTTTGGAGAAGTGGAAATTTTTTAATGAATTCATCATGTGAGATTGTATTTCCCAAACCTCAGAGGGCTAAGAGACACTACTCCAACTAAACAAATGAGGAATGTCTTGAGTGGGGCCACAGGTCACTTTGTGGGGACTGATGGTGGCTTTTCTCTATAGGCTGGAGCTAGTAGAAGAGACTGCCACCAGGTGAAGAGGCCACATTATCTCTTCACTCTCAGTGGGAAATATTAAAGAATGGCAGAAGCTTTTTACAAAGTTGACATGATTATTATTTAATGGATAGCTAAGTTGAAGTGATGACCAAGGTGGCTGGATCCACAGGTATCTGTGTTGATGATCAGTAGATTTTTAAGGGCAGAGATAGATGACCAGCTATCACAGTACACTTTTATCGAGAGATGGTATATAGAGGAGGGAGGGGTGGAAAGGGGGAACTGATTATAAGGATCTACATATAACCTCCTCCCTGGGGGACAGACAACAGAAAAGTGGGTGAAGGGAGATGTCGGACAGTGTAAGATATGACAAAATAATAATAATTTATAAATTATCAACGGATCATGAGGGAGGGGGGAGCAGGAAGGGAGGGGGAAAATGAGGAGTTGATACCAAGGGCTTGAGCAGAAAGCAAATGTTTTGAGAATGAAGATGGCAACAAATGTACAAATGTGTTTGACAAAATGGATGGATGGATTGTGATAAGAGTTGAACGAGCCTCCAATAAAATGATTTAAAAAAAGAGAGAGAAGTTGAGTAGCAAGCTGCTGCCAGCCATCAGAATGGAAAATCCATGGCTCCTCATCTAGTTTCCAGATGGGACTTTCTATCCACAGAACCTGTTGGGTAAAGGGTAGGTTGAGAGTCTTAAGATGAACTCTGCCATGCAACTTGATCACAGTACCATAAAATCCACCAACGCGTAAGACTGAGTAAGAGTGTGAACAGGTCCTTGGATTATAGAGATTGACATTGAACTAGGGTCCACTTGGAGTGCACCTGACCAAGCGATGGTGATTTCAGTCACCTTACATGCGTGTGAAAGGGAGGCATTCCAGCAGGAAGCGCACGGGAAAGGTGATGCATTTGAATGACGGTGCTAGTGGAGAATACTGAGGGTGCCATTGCACTACCAAAAGCACACACAGGACGGCCAGAACGCTCCTTAGAAGCCAGGATGATGAGACTCTTTCACCTACTTTGGACATGTTATAAGGAGGGACCAGTCCCCGGAAAAGGACATCATGCTTTGTAAAATAGAAGGGCAGTGAAAAAAGAGGACGACTTTGGACCAGTAGATTGACATAGTGCGTAAACACAACAACAACTGTGAGTGTGGCAGAAGACCAGGCAGTGAGTGTTTCGTTCTGCATTCCCCAGGGTCGACAGCACAGGACAAGAAGAGGAACAGTTTCTTGGATGGTAGAAGTTGCTATTTGAGACATGATACAAGAGGCATCAGAGGGCAAAATAAACTATATGATCAAATTCACACGGCCTCGACTTTTGCTTTCATGTCTTCCTCAACTCACATGTATGGCTTCTTGGAGGTGTGATCCTATTATGATTTTGGAAAAACAAAATAAAGCAAAGCCTGGTCCTGGGTTACAAATCCATTAGCACAATGTATAGGAGCAAATGGTTCGTAGGCTGCTGCCACATTATAGCCCCCTCAAGGGTGGACCTGGACATAGGGTGGTAAAGGAAAATCTTCCCCGTGGGGGAGGTCAAGAGCAGTGCATTCATGCATCTGGAGGAAGTTATCAATGTTCATGAACTCCTGAGCAGTGATGAATAGGGCTAGGCTGGTTGGTCAGAGGATTCCAAGAGGCGATATTAGAAAATTTGGAAAGTATGGAATGAAAAGTGGGGCAAAAATAAACACTATTTAGAATTATCTTCACATTAGTTGCATCTCACGATGTATCTTTAGTTACCTTAATCTATTTGCAATAAATCTCAAACTTTCAACTTCCTGCCTCCTGCCCTTGTGGTACGACTTCTCCATTTGAGAATCGACATCAAAGAGTTGGGAGGGCAATGGGTTTTCTGATCTAAAAGATACCCTTTGGGTCTCTCTCCGTGATCTCTGCGGCAGAACCCAGTATTTGGGGTCGAGATTTCTAAAGTCTGCAAATATATGCACGAATTGGTATCTTTATGATAGTTCCTCGTCCCAGCCACACATCGTTTAGTATTTTATATTGCTTAGTAAATTGGTTCCATTATCTTCCTTTGGATGCTGCATATATTTGCCTAGGGTCCCATCAAACCACTTTATATCTTGGTGTTGTTTACAAGACTTCTTTTCACAAATCTACTGTACACATTATTTCAGTTTGTCACTGAGTAAAGGCACCTGAAGAGCACTCACAGGCCTCTTGGATCAGGCCAGGTGCCCCAGCATGAAGCTGTGTCTGCCGGAAGGAAGGGTGTCTTTTTCGATTTCACACAAGGGACTTCTTGGATACGATGTCTTGTGCATAAGTGTAAATATATATATTTAACTTTTACGACTGCCATTGAGCCCATTCTGATTCTTAGCGACCCTAGGAATGTTAATGCTTCAAAATAGGTTTATTTTACATACGAATTTCCTTTTCTCTCATTTCATTTCACAAAACTTTAAAATAACCATTTTGCATTAACGCCTAGCACACTCACTTGAGACAAATGTCCGCTGAGACATAAATACATGCTTGTGTTCTTGTGTCACCTACTATGGGCATCAGTATTTGGACTTATAAAAAATGGTATTTATAGTTAACAATGCCTCAAGGGTTCAACTTAAAATCATGTCAAGAAGGCAAAAGGGCTTATTTAAAAATGACAAAACCCATATTCTATAATGAGAACTGTAGCCAGTTGTCAACAAATATTTATATTAAGTAAATTATAAAGCACTATCTCACAAAGGTTTCTATTAAACACCAATAAACAACCTTCTAATTTTTTTATCAATTCCATGCCCAATAATGTATGGACTCACTTGTTATTTGCAGACACCAGCAATTCTCTACTTCTCCCCAGGTGTCTCATGTTTTGTCATCTGTCTTCAGTTTTATTCTATTTGCCAGAATAGCAAGTTGCCATCAGTTCTGTTCTGGCTCCCGGCAACCCCACGGGTGTCAGAGTAGAATTGTGCTCCGGAGTGTCTTCAACAGCTGATATCTTGGAAGTAGATCACTCTGTCGTCTTCCAAAGCATGTTGGAGTAGACTTGAACCTCCAGCCCTAGCAGCTAAGGGCATTAACTGCTTGTGCCACCCACTGACTCCCAATAATTGTATTGTTCTTCCATTTCTGATTTTAATTGGAACACTCATGTTGCATAGTTCAGTATTTTCCACTTCTACATGCTTTAAAAGGAGCTTCACATCAAACACAGTGTGCTACCAGGTCAAATCTTAAGTAGGAGCAAAAGTTCCATCTATTATTGCAGACATTTGCTCTGGCCCTCACTGTCACTGCCAGGCCCACGCATCCAGCTGGGGCCCTCCTTTGGTACACTCATCATTTCAGCTTCTTCCTCTCAGGCCATCCCACTGAACTTTGGACTTTGTGGCCCTTATGCATAGCAGCTATGATCCTCCATCTCCAAGGTCAACCAAGACATCTAGCACCGTGGTGAAGAATGTTATACTGCACTCTGGTGCGGACAGGGGCTAGCTCTATCCGCTTCAACAAGTGAATGAGCCTGTTCCTGGCTTAGTTTCTTGTCCCTTTCAAACTGGATAGGTTCTGGTGAGGCTAAATTGGTAACATATGCAGACTGCAAAGATTACTGGACTGCATAAGAGGCCTGTGAGCTATGAAAGAACCCTCCGCATATTAAAACTAATTCTTTCTGATGTGTCTGCGTCCAGGGGTCAAGGCAGAATGCGTTGTCCTTCTGTTCAGAGCGTAAAAAGATGAAGTTGGGCAGGCATGACTTTGAGCACCTGATGGACCAGTTTCCATCTGTGAAACCAAGGAGAGTGCAGTTATTTTTGTGTATGACCCTAATGTGTGAAGTAAAAGATGAACAAACTTGCTGTGCATTTGGAGCGGAGATGATGGTGAGGTTATCTAAAAGATGGGTGTCGGATGTTTGGACAGGCATGCTATGTTCCATAGGTAAGCCTCAACATGACGTGTAGTGCATGCTCCATGTATGCTATGGACGAAGTTGAAGAGAAGAGGGTGCAAAGGCGATGCGTCCTGCACCTGCCTTTAGCTACCGCTCTGTCTTGCCAGTCTCTCATTATCTTCCTACAGTGCACCCCCTGCAGGTCCTTAACCACGCTTCCTCTTGCTCTTTATGTGTGGTCTGGCTCATTGCCCTTTAGAGTGCCACCCTCTATTTACCACACTCCGCACATCCTCCCATCCAGAAACCTAAGGGCCTATCAGACCTCCCTTGGTACAGATTTAGAGATAGAGTGAGTAAATTGCAGGAACGAGCAAACAAAAACACCAAAGCACTTTATATTAGAAGAGCCAAGATTGCTTAGCAGCTCCCTCATCCTTCGGATGTCAGGATGTGGTTCTTGTTAGGTGCCCTGGAATGGATGCCCAAGCACAGCGACCTTGGGTACCAAAGAATGACCATCGCCTGGGCTTGCGCTGTCCCCACAGTGGTTGTTTCATTGGAGCTCATTGTGAGGGTCACTGTGTCAGTCCATCTCCTTGACCATCTTCCTCTTTTCCTTGACCTTTCACCTTTTGATGCACAAATGTTTCTCTCCAGAAACTCAAACCGATTCACAGTGACCTTATAGGACAGGGGAGTGATCCCCGTGAGTTTCTGAGCCTGTCACCGTCCACTTGTAGAAGCCCCATCTTTCTCCAGAGGGGAAGCTGGCGGTTTCCAATTGCAGCTCTGAAGGTGAGCAGCCAGCCCACATGTCACCAGGATGC
The DNA here is from genome assembly GCF_000313985.2 of Echinops telfairi. Lineage (NCBI taxonomy): Eukaryota > Metazoa > Chordata > Mammalia > Afrosoricida > Tenrecidae > Echinops > Echinops telfairi. The sequence continues at coordinate 17,704,999 of NW_022111300.1, forward strand.
CACCAAGGCTCCTGTCCTCCAGGAACGCACTCCTCCTAATGACATGGCCAAAGCACGTGAGCAGAAGTCTGGATAGCCTTTCTTCTAAGGAGCATTCTCACTGCGCTTCTTCTAAGACGGTGTTGTTCTCTTGTGGCAGTCCGTGGGACTTACAGCATCCTTTGCCTGAAAATGTGGCCCTGCTTCAATTGCCTCTCTTTTCTCTTTCTTTTCTTTTCAAGTCCGATTTGTTTCTAAGGTAGAGTGAGCTATCCCTAGCTAAGTTTCCTTATCTCTCCCAAGTCCAGGTTTAAGTCACTAACTCTCCAATCACCTCATTTTCTTCAACGATGGCATTTCCTTTTGAAGATAAAACTCTGGTGTCAGATGCTAAAATGAAACCTCACTGCAAGGGTTAACCAGCCCCAGGCAGGTGGTGGTGAAGAGAGGGGAAGTGGTGGTGAAGAGAGGGAAAATGGTGGTGATAATAGAGTAGAGGCATGTGTGTGTTGTGTGTGTGTGTGTGTGTGTGTGTGTGTGTGTGTGTGTGGGGGGAGTGGGGGGTTGGGGAGGTGCTCATTAGGCAGACAAGTGGGGGCTGTGAAGACAGTACTAGATTTAAAAAAACAATAATGATCATTTTATAAGGAACAGCTGTCAAATTATGTCAAATACATTCTGAGTGTCTTCTGAAATCTGTATTATTGCTATTTTATAAATTTAAATGTGGCACTCAACTTCATTCATATATTATTTTCACTGTTGGTATGCATGTGTGTAATGTAGAGAAGCCAGAATTTCCTGATGATTACTTCAAAGAATAGTCCTTATTTCTCTACTTCCGAGACTCAAAACCTTGCTTGAAAGTTACCTTAAATCTTCCTACTTAGGTATTTTGTAGCCAGGACTAACCACAACAAATAACAAGCAATATTTATATTACTTTATTGATTTAAGTGGTTTACCCCTGTTAATTCATCCTCATAACAATTCTGTGCTGTTATTATCCCTCCTTTAACGATACACCTGCGATATAACGTGACTTATCTAAGGACACAGAGCCAGTCGATAACAGAGGCAGGGTTTGTATCCAGCTGATTTAACCAAAAGGCTAAACTTCCTCTTGAACAAGGGGAGAAACCGTGGATGGGAAGCTATTTAAAGAGAACCCTCCTAAAGTGATAATACCCCTTGGGAAAGAGGGTCTTCCTGTTGGCTCAAGTCAGTTCTCATTCTAGGAAGATGAGAAGTTGGGCTTAATCACAAAGACAATTGACTTGATTTGGGGAAGCAATGTTAGGAAAGCAAAATGAAATAACCTTACAGAAAGTTTATTCTTTTCGTTCTCATCACTCGTTTCTACTCTGCTGTCCCGGAATCCCCGAACATCCTCTAGTTGCCTTTGCTATGCCTGCCCTAACTACTCCTGTGGGTCTCTCCCCTGATGACTGGGGTGAGTTTTGCTGCAAAGTGAGGGCCTGGATCATCAGCACGGGCAACTCCCAGGTGCTTATTTAAGTTGGAATCCCAGAGGCTGACTGCAGAGCTGACGAATCTGCCCTAGAGTAAGGGTTGGGGCTGATGAAGGAAAGAGCACATTTAGCAGGTAGAATAAAGTTGTGGGGAGGGAGGACTTGTTATACAGCTTTTCTGTATGTGATTCTCTTTCCACTGAGACGACAGGCCTGGGTAATGGGACACTATCAGAAATAACTATCAGGTTTCCCTTATGGGTTGCTTTTGTAGTTGGCATGGTAAACACATTATTTAATTAGCCCAAAATCTCTTTTCCTGCCAATAAGAGCCAAACAGTAATATACTTAAAAAAAAAATCTGACTGACCGAAACCTAATGAATCTATATGCACAACTTCACAAATGGAAACATCCGTTCCTATATTCTCCATAGATTCTGCTAGCATTTTATAAATGTTTTTAATTATCTCTATTTTGTCAAGGAGTAAACTGGAGTTTCTATGAAAAGAGAAGAGTTTGTTAATCATTTTATTGGGGCTCGTACAGCTCTTATCACAATCCATCCATCCATTGTGTCAAGCACATTGTATATATGTTGCCATTATCATTTTCAAAACATTTTCTTTCTACTTGAGTCCTTGGTATCAGCTCACTTTTCCCCTCCACCAACCTCCCTCCTTCATGAACCCTTGATAATTTATAATTTTTTTCATGTCTTACACTGACCGAGGTCTCCCTTCACCCACTTTTCTGTTGTATGTCCCCTTGGGAGGGGGTTATAGGTAGATTATTGTGATCAGTTCCCTTTCTCCTCCCACCTTCCCCTTCCCCCCTGGTATGGCTACTCTCATTATTGGTCCTGAGGGGGTTATCTGTCCTGGATTCCCTGTGTTTCTAGCTCTTATCTGTACTAATGCACATCCTCTGGTCCAGCCAGATTTGAAAGGTTGAGTTGGGATCATGTTAGTAGTGGGGAGGAAGCATTAAAGAATTAGAGGAAAGTTGTATATTTCATCCATGCTATATTGCACCCTGACTGGCTCATCTTTTCCTCGTGACCCTAAGAGAAGAGATTTTTGATGGACCAAAATAATCCAGGATCAAGTAGCACCTCATAAGGATTCACTCGACTACCACCATGAAATATCATTTTAGCAGAGTTTAAATACAGAAGATCCAGGAACTTATGAGATGAAAATTCTCATTGGTTGGCATTTCCAAAAGCATGCTTTACAGCTACAAGACAATAATGAGACCCATTAAACATGATTTTGCTAATCATAAAGTTTGAGTCATTCAGTAGATATTCTGTGGATATTTCCAGGGCCAGCCTGAATGAACACTCTTTCTGGGAGTATGCTGGCAGAGAAAGCAGGAGGAAGAGAGGAAGGAAAACTGTAGGTTTCCTTACTGAAATAAACTGGCTAGCCAACTTTTGAAAATCAGCTTAGAATAAGCAGGGAGGGTGGGAGGGAGCTGGGGGAGTAAACCAGTCCTGCGCCTTTGGCAAAAGCCTCTTCCAATGACAAGTACCAAGTTCTTTTGAGATCCTTCATAATTTATATACATAAATATTTGTGCAAGCACCTCATCGAACATCCTTGAGTGGTATATGGCATGTTTTGTATCTCAAAGCCTAGAGCTCACGGGGGGAATGTGCATTTTTAAAAATCAATAGATCAAATGTACCCAGAAACAAGTCTAACATTTGAGGCACTAAAATATGTGTTGGCCAGTGTAATTTGTTTCATATCATAAAGTCACTGTCACTTTAGTTTAACATAAACAGATAATTCTTCAATATTCCCATTAAGCCTTGCAAATTTTAAGATAAAGTAAAAGTACACACGGTTCCATTTGTTTTGCATTTTCAAATCTGGAATTGTTTGTGATAAGACTGAAAGGCTTAGAGTGTACTTTTCTTTGGTAGTTGGCTCTTAGGACGCATATATATTGAACACGTTTCCACCTGCACTGATAATGCTTCTCCTAACATAGAATGTAATTCTATACATGTAGAACAAGTTTTAGTTTCTTGTTAAGTAATGATCACAGTGAGTACTTCATGTATGGGTTAAACACTTGCTGACACCAAATCATGAAAATCATTAGAAATGACTAACAAGTGGCATTTCTGAAGTTCATCTTCTGATAGGGTGTTTGCTGAAAGGGTATAGTTTATAACACCCTAAGTAGGACACAATTTGGAGTTTGTTTTACTATAATAATATAGTATACTATCAAACCATCTCTCATCAGGGACCTCAAAGGGATTCCATAAATACTAATTTGACCTTTTCCAGAAGTATGTTGGGTTAGCAATTCCAGAGGACTGGACTGAGAGATGGAGAACAGCCCCAGCCTATTTAACCCTCGAGAACGTGATGAATGGAAGGCTGACAAAGAGCCTGTTCATGAGTGGCAGGAAGAGTGGGTACCATGTAGAACTAAATTCTATTTCATTTAGTGTCCTGGGAGAGTTCAGGAAGACCTCTTCTGTTTAGAATTTTGTTAGGAGCTCAAGTGGATTTGAGCAAAAATAGATCCCTTTTAAGACCAAGAAAATTTAACTTCTGGAGTGGATCTTGTTATAAGAAGGTACTATCTTACACTGATACTGTGACTAAGATTATGCCTGTCACTTATACAGGCATCCAATCACTGTGATCTGGTCCCCAAGCTACAGTGCTCTTAACTAGGATGACTTGGTGACAGTAGTGACAATAAATTACAGTGATCATAGGTCTCTGTTTACCCAGCTAACTTAAATGTTTACCTTTCATGGAGCATAATTACTAACATTGCCCCCTTGACACTCTGAAAAAGGTCCTGGATTGTGTGAGAATGTATCTGATCAACCTTTGTTTAATTGCATGGGACGACACTTGAAAGAGGAGTCCCCAAGTGGTACAAATAGTTAACGTACTTACAACGAACCAAATGGTCAGAGGATCAAGTCTATCCAGCGGTGACTCAGAAGAAAAGTCTGGTGACCTACTTCCAAAAAATTGGCCACTGAAAAACCTCCAAAGCAGAATTCTGCTCGGATACTCCCTGGGTCATCATGAGTCAGAATGGATTTGACAAGCAACTGGTTAGTTTTATACCTCAAAGGACTTCTTTAAATGAAACATTGAAAGCCACAGGGATTGAAAATAAAGTGTGAAGTTTGATTTTTCGGTTCTAAATCTCAAGTTTCTCAGGAAAAGTACAGACACTGAAACCAACTTCACAGCGTAGTTGTGAGGTTTAAATGTGATAAAACACGTCAAACCTTTCTGGAGGTCCTGGAACTTAGCAAGCTCTGAAGATGTTCATATCTCGGTTCCATTCCCCCCCCCTCTCCCCCTTTTTTTTTTTATCAAAAGGAACCCATTAGAGGAATTCTGATGTTTCAAAGACATGTAAGATCATTAAAGCATACTCCTCGCTTGTGGATGGAGCCTTGGTGATGTAGTGGTTTGAACTTTTGCCTCCTACCTGTATGGTTGGGGGTTCAAACCCATGAGTTGCTTTATGGGAAAAAGGCATGGGAGAAAGGTTTGGGAGAAAGTGTTTCTGTAAAGCTTTCTAGTCACTGAAACTCTATGGGGCAGCTCTCCTCTGTCCCACAGGGTGACGACACATTGGAATCAATTCAATCGCATGGAGTTTGAATTTTTTATTTTCTTCAACTGTGGCGTTCTCTGCGGCTCGGGGATTTTCATATAATTCCAGGAAACTTCAAAGTCTTTAACAAATGTGTGTGTGTGTGTGTGTGTGTGTGTGTGTGTGTGTGTGTGTAATGTAATATAAAATAAGAAAAGCTTGACTCCCCCTGACAAGGTGGCAGGATGTCTTTACCCACATACGACCTGTAGATGATAGAGGGCACAACTACCAAATGAGATGAACTTACTCTTAAATACATGGAGGAACCTTCTAATTAGACTGTCTAGGTTATAACTAATGGCCTCACAGGTACTGAGTTCCTTGTCACTGGTCAGTTCAAATACAGGCCAGTGAATCACTTGATCCGGGGACTTTCTCTGGGACCATTCTCACCTTCCATGTGGGACACTGAGGTTTGACTCCTTGCCTGTGAACCACATGTGTTGCCACCACCTGTCAGTGGTGGCTCGCATGCTTCTATGATGTTGACCAGGTTCAGCTGAATTTCCAGACTAAGACTAACTCGGAAGAAAGCTTTGGTGGTAGACTTCCAAATTCAAGCCAATGCAACTCTGTGCCTCCCAATGATCAATCATGGTGGCGGCTTCCTTTCCATTGTACTTGGAGTTGCCATTAATTAGGGGCTGAATCAAAGGCAGGTAACAACATCATCCATCATTTAATTCCATTATTTGAAGGGTTACACTTCAGATGGGTGGTTAGACCAGTCTCTGAATGGCATAGAATGCCATGTCTCCTTTAGACCTAGAATGCCTTGTCCCCTTTAGACTGTTTCGCATATATCACTATGTATTTGGCCTATGTCATTCCCATATTTTGTAAGAAAACAGATCTAGCTTATCTTTATCCTCCTCTAAATTTCTAATGGAATTCACTTAGTGTTCCGGCCAAGGTACTTCCTGATTGTATTGTATGTATTCAATTGAAGGCGGTGAACTCATCTTGAATATTCTAGGATTCCTAGCTCAAGCTCTGCATTTATAGTTAACCACCCAAAATGAACTGACTCTCACTGAGTGGATTCCTTCTCAGCACAACCTCATATTTGGTTCCCAGTACTATAAATCTTCCTGGGAGCAAAGGGGCTTATCTTTCTCTGGAAGTGCATTGAAGCCACTGACCTTTTTGATTAACAGACTAATATCTGACCCACAGTTCCACTCGTGCTCCCTCCACCGACGAAGAAGCCCCCAAAGTCCTGCTTCCTCTCACTGCCATTGAGTCAATTCCAACGCATAGCCCCCCCTATAGGACAGGGTAGAATTGTCCCTGTGGTTCCCACAAGACTGTAACTCTTTAGCTGAGTATAAAACCTCTTCTTTCTCCCCATGGAGAAGCTGGTGTTTTTGAACTGCTGACCTTGAGGTTAGCAGCCCAACTCATAATCATGAAGCCTGCCGGGCTCCCTCAAAATGTACTTAGTGACTCAACTGCAGACACATTCCTGCAGTCATAAATACAGACAAGCGCTAGAGTCAGCACTACAGTCAGCATCTCAACACATATTATACATGCTTTCACCTGACGCAAGAAACGCGGTAAAGGACAACCTCTGAAAATATATCAACCCTTTGATTATTACTGAAACTTCTGACAATGGAAACTGGAACTACAAATGATTGTGTCAACTAAGCTGGTTATGAACCAAAGGGGGGAAAAAACCCCAAACCAATCAACTTGCATAATGTAATAAATACTACATGTAAAATCTGGCTCCTAAAATGTGCAATAATTGAATTGTTCACAACTTAAGGCCATTTGGGGAATTCTGATTGTTGGAAAGTATAAAATGCTTAATATGACTAGGTCAAATATTAAAAAATTAAGATTATAGGTATAAATAAATGGAAGTGACTGATGCTATCAAGAACATTGACCATTTCAAATTGCTTAGAGAATTTTTTAAAAGACAACTAATTTATAGATTGGATATTTTTCATTAAAAGAACAACATTCTGAGAAGTGGATAGGGGAGACGGGGATGGGGTAAGATATGATAAAATAATAATAAATTATAAATTATCGGGGTTTCGGGGGGAGCGGGGAGGAGAGAGAAAAATGAGCTGAAACCAGGGGCTCAAGTGGAAAGTGGGTGTCGTAAGAATGATGAAGTCAACATATGTACTAAAGTGCTGGACACAGATGACGTATGTACAGATTGTGATGAGTTGTATGAGCCCCTAATAAAATGATTATTTAAAAAAAAACAACAACATACTATCAGAAAACATGATTAACACATAGAATGGCCACAAGCAATGCATTATTCTCTAAAATCACATGGTTTTAGGGAAATGCGGCTCCCACAGCCATGAAGAGTGTTCGGGTGAGTGCACCCTGGCTATCCATGACCCTGAAAAATGCCCAGGAAGCTGAGAATCGGGCTCTAGAACTTGAAACAACTTGAAATTGAAAATGATCAGGTACTCCAAACTTAAATGTTATCGTTGTGGTCCTTAAGTACCGGAGTCCCTTTAGCCACCTCTCTATAAATCATCTAATGTATGAGACAGAAGAGCTGAAAGCAATCCTGTTCCTGTTTGATATCCAGTGTTTCTTAAATACTGGTTGACAAACAGAATTTCAGACATCTTTGGGGAGTTCTTCGACTACTTCCTGGTTCCAGGCTTACCAGATTTTGAATCAATACAGCTGGGTTGGAGCCTCTAATGATGTGTTTTTATTTCCTTAGTGATACAGACACTCAACTGTTTTGGCAAATCATAAATTCATACCCAGATGCTCAAATCTCCTACAGATGTCATCATGAGTACTACTCTGCAAAAAAGAAATACAGTTCTTAAAGATCAGAGTATTAGTTGCTGCTGCTGTTGCTGGTGCTTTCTAAGAGGGTAAGAGGCATTGTGAACTTGCACAAGAGAGGAAATAAAAACCCTCCCTGGTCCTGCCCCATCCTAACAACCTCCACTGTCTTTGGGCCCACTGTGGCAGCCACGGTAACAACCCGTCTCCTAGAGGTTCTTCTTCTGGTTTGCTGACTTTTCTACTTTACAAAGGATGATATTTTTTTCCAGGGACTGGCCTCTCCTGACAACATGTTGGAAATATGTGAGAGGACGTCTCACCGTCTTCGCTTCTAAGGAGCACTCTGGCTGTATGTGTCTCCGCCAAGACATGTCAATGTATTCCTTTGACAGGGCATGGTACTTTGAACATTCTTTGCCTGCACCATCATTCACACGCCCATGAGGCTATTGAAAACACAGTAGCTGGAGTCAGGCACACCGAGTCCTTGCTCTTCAACACTTTAAAGAGGTCTTGTGCAGCAGTTTCACCCAATGCAATGTGTCCTTTGCTCTCTTGACCGCTGCTTCCTTGAGCCTTAAGTGTGGATCCAAGAAAGATGAAATCCTAGACAACTGTCATCTTTACTCTGTTTAGCATAGTGGTTCCGTTGTAGGAATTGTGGTTTTCTTTACCTTGAATTGTAGTCCATACTGCAGGCTGCAACCCTTGATCTTCATCAGCAAGTGCTACAAGTCCCCACTTTCAGCAAGCACAATTGTGTTATCTGCATATCCCAGGACATTAATAAGCTTTCCTTCAATCCTGCTACCACATTTTTCTTCATATACTCCAGATTCTCTGATTACTTGTTCAGCACACAGGTTGAATAAAAATGGTGGAAAGATATAACCCTGAAACACACTTTTTCTGATTGTAAACCATGCCACATTCCCTTGGCGTTAGCTCCCCCCCCCCACCCCACCCCGCCCCAAACGATTGCTTCTTGGTCCACGTGTAGGATCTGAAATAGCACCGTGAAGTGTTCTGGAATACCCACTCCTCTCAAGGAAATCTGTAGTTTCTTATGACCAACACAGTTGAATGCCTAGTCAATGCATAGTCACTAAGACACAAATAAACATTTTTCTGGTAGTCTCTGCTTCAGCCAATTTTTTTAAATGTCTTTCCCCCCATTTTTTAATGACCTTTTTTCCCCTTCATGTCCAATGTCCTTGATGCCATCCTACCATTTATCTGGTCACTAATGTTCAATGCGTCAACTCTCTTCTTGAGATGGTCTCTACATTCGAATGAGATATGTCCAAAGTCACATTTTGGCTGTTGTGGATTAGTCTTCATTTCCCTTTGCTTCAACTCGAACTGGCATATGAACAATCACTGATCTGGTGGTCAGCCTTTGCTTTGTTCTGACTGATTATATAGCCCTTCTCCATCAGTTCTTCATAGATGTAGTTGTATTCTATCCAGAGAAGTCTGTCATTTATGTTGTTGGAAAATGTCACCTCCAATGTTTAAGCCATGGGCGTCACAAAATTCTAATTCCGTCTATCAGAGTGAGATTTCTCCAACTACTGATTCATCTTGTTTCCAAGTTTTGCATTCTAATTACCAGTATTATAAATGAATGTTGATTGAATCATTGATCAACTTTAGACTTTGGAAGCTGGTAAAAATCTCCTTCTTCATCTTTGGCATTAATGATTGGTGCATACATTTGAAGAATATCTATCTTAACTCTTCTTCCTTGTTGGTAGGTGCCACAGCATTGGTTCCAATTCATAGCGACATTATGCAAAACAAAACAAAACATTGTCCACTCCCGCATCAACCTCACATTTGTCATGTTTGATTCCACTGTTGTAGCCACTGTGTCAATTTATATTATTGACAGCCTTCCTTTTTTTAGCTGACCATATAATTTAGCAAGCACAAAGTCCTGTGACATCTTTCTGTTGCACCTAGGGTCATTGTGGGTTGGTACGGACTTGAGGGCATCTAACAATAAAAACCACAGCAAATAACAACAACGGTATCTCATTATATAATGTCTCAAGTACACGAGATGAAAATTTGCCATACTTTCTTTGAAGGAGCATTCTGGCTATACTTTGTCAAAGATAGTACAGACTGGTTTGTTCTTTGGTCAGTCCATGATACTTTCAGGATTCTTCATCAACATCATAACATTCAGCTAGTAACCTATCACTGATATATCTTGAAATGCTCTTTTAGATGATGAGCGTGTTACCGTCTCTCCTCAATTTGTTGTTCCTGGCATTCTAGACCAGATGATAATCAATTCAAACTGGCCAATACCAATCCACTTTGACTTACTAGTACCTAAGATATCTTCGAACATTACATTTCATTTTTGACAACTTCTATTTTCCTTTGATTCATACTTCCTACATTCCATATGATGATTATTAATGGCTATTTGCAGCTTTTCTCACTTTGAGTCATGTCGCATTAGCAAATGAAGGTCTTAAAAGCTTTACTCCACCCACGTCACTAAGATCTACACTACTTGAAGGAGAAGTACTTTCCCTGTCATATTTTGAGTGCTTTCCAACTTAAGGGGCTCATCTTCTGGTCTTATGCCACAAAATGTTTTGTTGGTGTTCATAAGGTTTTTGCTCATCAATTTTTTAGAGATATTCCTCCAAGTTCTTCTGTACAATCCATCTTAATTTATAACTTTTTAAAAACTTGCCCGTCATGGCCAACTCTCCTGGCATTTGAAATGCCTCTGATATAGCTTCTAGCATTACAGCAACACAAGCCTTCACAGTATGAAAAATTGACAGATGAGCAGTGGGTGAAAGGTTTAGAGAGGCCAATTTTGACAAAGTTACATGTAACCCCATTGATAAAGACGTGAAAGAGAAATATAAGTAGGACTACTTGTTATAGTTTTAATTAAAAACACATACAGACCTTATAAAATGCTGGGAAAACTAGTGATCAGAAAAAGTCATAAGTAAACCAAAGTTTACTTATTTCATGAATTAAAGATCTATAGTCATAGCTGAATCAGTCTCCAAGGCGAACATTAAAGTCGTGTGATGAGTTAAACCTCTTTGGTCAGCGTTTTCAGAGAGTTTCCTTGTCAGGCGAGAAAACGCTTGGTGACATGTCTAGAAAGTGGTTCTCAGTGTGCTGAGTTGGGCAAAGAACAGTTGCTAGGGTGGGTGGGGTGCTGAGTTGTCACGCCTACTTGATTAGGACGCTGTGAATCACTGTGCATTTGGCATACTGTCAACTGAAACATACCTTTTCTTCTTTCCCCTCTGGACACACCCTACTTGTCATCATACAAAAAGATAAAATTCACAAACGATAGGTTGAGATATTGCTTCTCAAAAGAAACATCCCATTTTGGAAGCCCAGTTTCCCTTCTTAGGACCTCACACTACATGACTTGTCTTCAACCTAAAAATCGCTGTGATAGAAGGCCGTACAGTTTAGCATCTTTTTTGCTATAGATGCTGAATAAGATTATTCTCATCTTATTATTCTTAAGTTAGACTTGATGCCCATATTTTAATGTTCCATTGAAAAAATTTTGTAAATTAAGCATTAAATCGTGGTTTGTAGAATTTCAGATAGTAAAATTACAAATCATGTCAAACTGTGGACATCATTTTTGTTTTTAATCTCTCTCATACTCTTAAACACTTACAATCTTACCATACTTCCATCCTATCCTTACTTACTATTATTGTACAGGTACTTATCTTGCAATGAAGGAGAATGTAGTGACAGCCTTGTGTATATGAAGGATAAACAACTTCCAAAATTCTACAAAATGCTTGCTGCTGGTAGTCCCAATTTTCATGTATTTTATTTTTGTTTGATGGCACTGTCAGATAAGTGTTGGACTGCAAATATCAAGGTCAACAATTCCAACCCCACAGCACCTCAGAACAAAGATGAGGCTAACTACACCTATAAATCTTTACAGCCTTAGGGACCCTATATAGTATTAGTAAGAGTCAGAATCAACTTGGTGGCAGCAGGACTTTGGTTTTAGGTGAGAGTTTACATAGAAAATTAGTTTTCCGACCAATAGTTCATATACAAAATTCTCCATGACATTGGTTGCAATCACTGCAGTGGGACAGCAGTCTCTGTTTTCTCTCTGGGTTCCCAGCTTCTATTTAAAACATTCCCTGTCACTGGTAGGGAGTGACCAAGGGCAAGGTAACTGAGAGGAATTACTGAAACCAGAATGAAGGCTGAACATGGTAGTGGGACAAGAGGAAAGCGTAAGGAAATAGAGGAAGGGAGTAGGAGGCAAAGGGCATACTTAGAAGCCTAAATACAGACATGTACATATGTAAATATATTTATGATTATGGGGGGAAAAGACCTATGTGCATATATCTATAGGTTTAGTAGTAGGGTAGCAGGTGGACATTTGGCCTCCTTGCACGCATTCCCTTAATACAAGAGCACCTTGCTCAACTAAACAGTCATTTCATGATACTCACCTTCCCGACATGATCGTTGAAGACAGATGTGTGCATAAGCAAATGTGGTGAAGAAAGCTGATGGTGCCCG
>NW_022111300.1:17718126-17730435 GCF_000313985.2 Echinops telfairi
GGTGAGAGTGGTGATACCAGGAGGGAGGGGGGGTAGAAAGGGGGAACTGATTACAAGGATCTACATATAACCTCCTCTCTGGGGGATGGGCAACAGAAAAGTGGGTGAAGGGACACACCGGGCAGTGTAAGATGAGATAAAATAATAATTTATAAATTATTAAGGGTTCGTGAGGGAGGGGGGAGGAGGGAGAGAGGGATAGGGGGGAAAGGAAAATGAGGAGCTGATTCCAGGAACCCAAGCGGAAAGCGAATTTTGAGAATGATGAGGGCAACGAATGTATAAGTGTGCTTTACACAATTGATGTATGTATGGATTGGGATAAGAGTTGTATGAGCCCCAATAAAATGATTTAAAAAAAAACAACATTCCCTGTCCTTCCCAGTTTTCTCATCTTTGGTTTTGGGGGGAAATATTGCCCTTTTAGTCTCAGAAAGTTGATTTTTCTAAGGAGCACATTCTACATGGGGTGTTGTTACTTGTTTTTGGTCTCAAGTGTTATTTCACTGAAATTTGGCCTTTCTGAATGTCTTCCATTTGAAATGAGAGGGTTAACTTACGTTAACTCAAGGATTCCTCTACTTCCTTTCAAGGCAATAAGTGTAACCCCTTTTAATTGGAGTTTTATTCCACATGTTTTATTTATTTTAACCAGGGGCTTATATTGTGGTCTGGGACAGAATATTTGCTAGTGGTGGCCAGGTACCATTTAGTTTTTCTGATCTCAGGATAGAGGAGGATGTGGTTGATGTGGGCATTACCTTATTTTACCCATATAAGACACCCACATAAATAGCATTCACATGCCTATAATTTGCAGAGTGTGCCTAAGCATATAGGATAGGAATATGCAAGTGGGTTTCAAAGCTTGCCACAGCTATGTGATACAGATGTTATTTGTTTAACACGATGGTAGTCCTTTGGGCCAATCACTTCCTTGGGCCTGTCCTTGTTCCGGTTCTCCTCTGCTCCATAGCAGATAGAAAGAGACCAATAGCAGTTCATGTCCTTCAGAAGAAAGTCTAAGCCACGTCCTTGTGAGTCATTTAGCAACGATCAGATTTGCTTATCTCAAATTTAACTTTGGAACATGGTAATCCTTTCCTCCAACCAGACGATCTCTTTGAAAGTATTTTTCCCCACCCACTGATGCGGCTGCACTGATCTAAGATCTCCTCCCGTGATGTCAGTGCAGTGCCCATCACTCGGTCTCCTGCTATCTGCTCTCGGCTCTTCATTCTTCAAGCGCAGGTATCACCGGGCTGCAAGAGCTCCGAAATGACTTTAACATTTAAGGAAGCAGATAAAACAGGACTTCTTTCCAAGGCTCCAGGGATGAGTCCGATGCTCCTTTCATTAATGGTCAACTTCATTACAAAGCTCTCGCAGAGGCAACAAATCTAAGGCTTCCATATCTGAAAAATAAGCCACCTCAGTCATCGAGCACAAAATAATTTGCTGACACATTGAGACTCTCTATAGATATGGATCTCCTATGAAGAGGTTTCAAGAAATCAGGAGAAAATTCCATTTTCCCACAATTTTTTGAAGCCCCCTCAGATTTTGGTCAATTAAAAAAAATGCGTATCTACCTAAAATAGCTCACTTGTAAAAACCCTTCCAAAAGCAGAACGTGTAAAGATGTCCCTTAGGTTAGCCCATCTGAAAGCTAACATGTCTGGTATAGTTCACTTGTCAAGGTTTCAGAATCCGAAGCAAGAGCAAGTGCGTGATTAACATTTTGCACAAGGGCCCATTTGCTAAAGAGTAAAGCACTAACCAGTTTGTCGTGTAACCTTGAGATAGCTCCAGGTGTTCTGCTGGGGCAGTTTCTATGCAGCCATCTATGTAAAATTCTCCACCCTGGTCCCAAGCTCACAGGTCCTCCTTGTTGAGGCTTGCCCATTAGTCTTCTGAGGTCAGACTTATCCCAGGCAAAAGTCCTGATTGCTGCCAGAGATGTTCTTGAATAACTTGATTACATTTTGCAATTTCTCAGCTGGGCGTCGGTGGTGGTTTAACATTTACAATTGAGGCGTCCCAGAATGCCTTCCAAGTGCTTGGTATCCATATCAGAAACCCTTATGTTTGCCTTCACGCCAATGATTCGTCTTGCATGTTTAAATCCTGAAAATGTCAAGAAATCTCTTCTCATACGTTTTTGAAAACTGTTTTACATTAGCCCTGATTCACAGTTTAACACGAAAATGCATTTCTTTATTGCAGTCTCTAAGAAATTAATCTCATGTGAAAATGCTTAATCTTAGTGAAGTTCATGGTCCACACTGGAGAAGTTTGTTTCAAATCTATTGCCATCTGTGACTCAACATTTGAAGACATTTCTTGGCCTTTAGTCCAGACTTTCTGTGTCTTGGAAGTATGGACTGGGAGGCTGTTGTTAGCTGGCCTCAAGTCAGTTCTGATTCATAACAGTTGCATGCACAATGGAACAAAACTTTTCCCAGTCTTGTGCCATCCTTAAAATAGTACGTACATTTCAGCCCTTTTAGTAGTCTCTAGCTTTATCTAGTCTTTCCCTTTCCGATGGTCAACTACCAAGAATACAGACCTTCTACAGGGATTTGTCCATCTTGATATTTCCAAAGTAATCGAGACAAACTCTCAACATCTTCATTTCTAAGGGGCATTCTACTGTGTTTCTTCTATGTCAGATTCATCTGTTCTTTTGATTTCCATGGTACAGTCGATATTCTTTGCCAACACCATAATTCAAAGACATCAACTCTTTTTTAAGTTTTCCTTATTCATTTCCCAGCTTCCACATCCATGTAAGGGGATTAAAAAATATATGGTAGGCTAGCATCAGGCATACCTTAGGCCTCAAAGTAACAACTTTGCTTCTTAAAACTTTAAAGAGATATTGTGCAGCAGATTGACCCTATTAAATCATAGAACCAAAAACCCAAACAACAACAACAAAAACCCCTCAAAGCCATCTAGTTGATTCCAGTCAAAATCCCTCTGTAGGATTTTGGAGAATCTAGATTGTTATCAGAGCCCATAGCCTCCTCTTTCTTCCACAGAGGGGCTGGTGTGTTGAAACCTTCCACCAATGGTTAGCAGCCCAAGGCTGAGACCACAGGGCCACCCATTCGCTTTCTTGACTGTCGCTTCTTCCATGGTCATATTTTGTGGATCCAAGTAAAATGAAATCTTTGCCAACTTCGATGTTATCTCCATTTATTGTGATGTTACTTATTGGTCCAGTCGTGAGAACTTGGGTTTTCTTTAGGTTGAGGTGTAATCCATACGGAAGGCTGGAGTCTTTGATCTTTATCGGTAAGTCATTCCTATCCTCTTCACTTACAGTAAGCAAGCTGTGTCATCTGCATAGTGAAGGCTGCAAATAAGTCTTCCTCCACTCCTGCGGTCACATTCTTCTTCAAGTCGTACAGTTTCTCAGATGATTCTCAGAGTTTAAATAAGGATGCTGAAAGGATCTACCAGGAGCAAACAATATAAACTTTTAAATATTTAAGGTTCATCCAGCAAAAGTGGCAGCGGTACATTGACCGGGAGCTGCCAGAGGTTCAGGCCCGATTAAGAAGAGAACATGACTCAGGGATATCGCTGCTAACATGAGATGAATTTGGCTGAAAGCAGGGAATACCAGAAAGCTGTTTAGTTGTGTTTTGCTGACTATG
This sequence comes from Echinops telfairi, assembly GCF_000313985.2. Classification (NCBI taxonomy): domain Eukaryota; kingdom Metazoa; phylum Chordata; class Mammalia; order Afrosoricida; family Tenrecidae; genus Echinops; species Echinops telfairi. The sequence goes on from NW_022111300.1 coordinate 17,721,792, forward strand.
GAAATGCATTAGACTGTGTAAATCATAAAAAACTACGGAAAGCCTTGAGAAGAATGGGAATTCCAGGACACTTCGTTGTGCTGTTGCAGACCTGTAAATGGACCCAGAGGCAATCATATGAACAGCACAAGGGGACCCTGCACCATTTAGACTCAGGAAAGGTGAGCGACCATCAGAATAAAAACATGGCATCGGGACTGCAGGACGGCTTATTAACAATCTGTGATGTGCCGATGACACAATCTTTCGTGCTGAAAATGAGGAGGACTCCAAGCATTTGCTGATGGATTCAGTAATGATTACAACTCAGTGGAAAGGAAACAAAAATTCTCACAACTGGACCAGTAGGTAGCATCATGATAAACAGGGAAAAGATTTGCATTGCCAAGGATTTAGTCTTGCTTGAATCCACAATTAATGCTGATGGAAGCATCAGTCAAGAGATTATATGACACTTTGCGTTTGGTAAATCTGCTGCACAAGATCCCTTTAATATGTTCAAAAGCAAGGGGGTTACTTTGGGGTCTAAGGTACACGGGACCCTAACGACAGTGTGTTCAGTTCCCTCATATGCAAGTGAAAGTTAGACATTGAATAAGCAGGACTGAAGTAGAATTGATGCCTTTGAAGTATGGTGCTTGGAAAGAATATTGAGAAGTACTTTGTACTTCCAAAAGATTCAACAAAAGTACAGCCAGAGTGATCCTTGGAAGCAAGGATGGTAAGACTTTGTCTCAGTACTTTGGGCATGTTTTCAAGAGAGACTGGACCCTGGGGAAGGACATCATGTTTGAGAGAGCTGAGCTGCGTCAAACAAGAGGAAGACTCTGGACAAGATTGATTGACAGCGTGGCTGCAAAATGAGCTCAGATGTCAGAATCATAGTGAGAAAGGCGCCAGTCCAGAGAGGGTTTGATTCTGCTGAGCACAGGGTCGCCATGAGCTGGAACAGAGTTGAAGGCATCTCACGACAACACAGATCGATGTTCACCTCCCTTCTTTTCTATATGCCAAGCCCCGCAAGATTGCTGATTTGTAGAATAAAGATAAGCCCAGATGCTGGCTTAACATGCAGATGGCTCAGGCATAGCAAGAACTTATTACTTTAGACACATTTACTTAAGTATATACTTTTCTGAAAAGTATTGCTTGACAAATAAGAACAATTATAAATATCTTGGGGAGGAAGAGGCACATTCTGCAACCAGAAATAAACTTTCCCCCCAAATTCACCAGCTGGGTATTTATCAGTTTCTATTACTATGTCTTGAAAATCATTTCTAAATGTAAAGCATATGTAGAACATAACATTCTGTTAATTTTAACTTAGGAAATCGCCATATTCCCCTTCTCCATTTTAAAAGCATTTCCTAATGATACTGTTTTTAAAACAGAAATTACCAAAGCCATTTGCTTCTAGTCTGTTTTGATCATAACCTTTCATCAGGAGCCATCTACTGTCATGTTTAATATTATGTGGATTTCAAAAAGTGCTGCAAATGCTCAAGATGTGCCAAAATAATTATCTTTGAAAATCAAGAAATATAAAGATAATAAATGTAGGCTCATAGTGATATAATTAAATTATAAGTGACTCAAGAGCTCTCCAAAGAAAATCCATTTTCTTCCTAAAAGGCTGACTTAAATATATACATACGCACACAATCACAGACATAGATCCAAAGGAGCTTCACATCGCTCATGGAAAAAGGCAATCGTAAGAAAGTGGATTTTTTACAAATGTATTTGAAGATACTAAATAGATGTACATATTCTAAAAAGGCTGCATGTATGTGTGTATGCACACTTACACAGACACAAATGTACAGGTGTGCACCAGCCATCTAGCCTAAATCTCCCCCATCTGGTTGAATCCTGGGAGAAGGCAGGGAGGCAGGCCAGGCTTCAGCCATAGAGAGGTTGGGTTTTATCTGGGCTGGAGGACAGGTGGGCAGCAGGCAGGGAAGCTGTGTATTTTGTCTAGCTCTACAGCTACCGCCACCCTCCACACTGCCTGCCGCCTCCAGGCCTCCCCTCACATCTCAGGGACTGGTAATGATATATTTAAATGGATCTTACACTCTCGCAGAAACACTGAGCTCCTTATCTAATTCATCCTTGTAACCCTCACAATATTTTGCCTATGGTTGGTGCTCAATAAATATTCTTCGAATGTTTTTTAAATAAACCATATAGGTGTGGTTGCTTCAAATAGTTTATGGAAAACTTTTATTTTATTTTCATTTTGTTTGTCCATGAAATTTTGGAAGCCTCCTCATTCATATATATGCATACACATGTACATATACATGTACATTTCCTATACATAAACATATATATACTCATACACACATCTACCTATACTTTCATGTATGTATTTACTCAATTAAAAATATTTCATATGAAATATGTTTCTGCGTACCAGGTAATGTATTCGGCCTTGGAGAGACAATCATGAACAGCATCGCAGTTGTGTGATGAACTTCACGTAGGGAGTGGCACGTGTGCCTTGGGAACATACCTCAGGGACCCCTGACTCAGACTTCAGGAAGGAGCATGAGGAAGGCTAGCTGTTAGAAATGAACTTCAAGCTACCATCTTCAGTATACGAATTACTAACTAAACTGAAGAATTAGACTGTCCAGAAGGATAGAGCATGGCTCCCAAGGGCAGACAGTATGTCTGAAAATCTACAGGAGACAGTCCACCACACATGAGAAACTGAGAATTGTGTTTAGCTTAAGCCTGTAGTTTGAGGTGCAGCGGGCCTAGAGATGAGGTTAAAATGCTCAAGAGCCAGCTTTTGCTGGTAAGATTTTAAAATCTGGGCTTTCTTCTAAGGACAACAGGCTCAAAGCAGCCCAATGACTTATCTGGAGTAGAGGAAACATTTGGAAACCATGAATGCTCCGTTTGCATGTCAAATTTTCTAGAATAGGTGAGACTTCTAAATATCTAGAGACTTCACAAAGCTGTCTGTCATCCTCTATGTGGGACTTCTTGGTTAGAATTTGAAGGACTTCAGAAAGATGATGGGAAAACTCCCTTCTCCTTCAATTCCATTTTCCTATGACCTTTTAGAAGGCCCCTCCCCCTAGTACATTCTACTCACTACAGCCTTTTTATAGGGAAAAGAAAAGAAAAGGTGCCTTTGTAGGCAGCTGCCTGTTTTCCAAACAAAGGGCTGCAACAAAAGACGTTTCGGTGCTCTTGGCACACCTATACTTCCTCCTCTTGCCTATGGTCCACGTATTTCTTGTACAACTGTCTCCTAGAGCACCCTCTTTTTAGCAAGTGAAGCAGGAGTATTGTTTCCGATATTCAGAGCTACAGGGGAGAAAACACTGATTGATAGCAAGGTTCTTAAGCAAAATGAACACCACCACCACCACCCAACACAATCTTAATCAATTCCTTTCATAGTTAAAAGAGGTGGTGCTTTGGGCATTGAATTGTGAATCGAAACACTAAGCTGAATGAATTATCAGCAGCAGTCTGTTTCCGACTTCACTGTGTCTTTGCATCGTGCATGGAAAGGTCACTAGAATGGCAGTTGACAGACTGGATTTTAATGCTGACTTCTCGGCCCATAAGCTTTATGATCTCAACAAGTCCCACGGTAGCTTCATTGTTTTTCTCTCTGAAATGGGAATCACGCTCCTGCCTAGTGACTTTCAACCAAACCACTGCCGTCGAGTCAATTCCGACGTATTGCCACCCAATAGAGAGTTGCTGACACTTTCAGTACATCTTTACGGGAACAGACTTCACCTTTCTCCCCCTGAGCGACAGGTGGGTTTGAACTGCATGCTTCTTGGCTGGCAGTGCAGTGGTTACCCAACAGTGCCGCCCATGGCTGAGAAAGGTTATATGAAGTGGGGAAGAGTATAAGGAAAGGGACCTAACAGAGAAGTGCCTTGTTAATAACGGCTGTCATGTGTCATGTACACTGGGCTGGGTGTGTTCCATGCCTTATTGAATCCCCAAAACACCTTTCTGATAGCCATTGCTTTCCACTCTCTACAGGTGAGAAAAATCAAATCTAGAGAGATTAGGTCATTTACCCAAAACCACGCAGTGAAAGGGTAATGGTGGGACTCGGGCCCAGTTTTAGCTCTACTGAAGCCGTGACCATTGTTCTATAAGGCGTTCTTTCTTCCTGTTTCCTATGTGTCAGCCAGATAGAGATATAAAATACTAAATGATAATATACTATATCCTCCAAACCTAAATATATATTTATGTATGCACATGTACATGATTTCAGGAGCAGCATTGTTTTTTTGCAATATAATTAATCCAGGTAATAATTCTGTCCCACCCTGATATTATTATTCCTGTTTGCATCCAGGTTTGGGAGATGTGCAGTCCTGCTTGTGCTTGCCCACAACTGCTCTCTGCCATTCACTCCCTGAATGGCACGAAGGCTTCCAGCTACCTGGAGTGAGTAATGCAGTGACGAAAGTGATTCAAGCCAACGCAGAAAGGCCCCAGTAACAGCGCCACAAAATAGAGGAAGTCAGCTCCCGCAAGTAGAGAGCCCCGCCCCACCAGGACCAGCAATTTCCCCTCGTCCCTTCCCAGCCCTGCCCCTCTGGTCTCCACCCTCCTGTGCTGGCCCTTCCCAGAACCCTCCTTCTATTTATGATGACCATGGCCTCTCCTGTGAACAGCTCACACACCACGCCCTGCCCACGGTACTGGCGCCGGCTCTAACATAAACGTTCTGCTTGACCCCTCACCCCCCTACTTTCTGTTTTCATGAGCCCCCCCATTAATGTGTCCCCCACCCCCCTTCCTCCACAGACAGTTCTTCCTTAGATTCCTCAGCCTGTCTTCTGACCCGTCCCTTTTCATTTGATGAATCCTTTTCAGGTGCTTTCAAATCACAAGCAAACCAGTGGGTCAGGTGACCCTCTCAGAAGGCTGCTCCCCAGGACGGAGCATTTTATATGATAATTTTTCTTGAATGGCTTGCTAGTCTCTTGTTTAGTCAGGACAACTCCCTAAGTCATGAGGCAATGCCTTGCATAAATGCTACATGATGCCCATTCTACTATAGACAATCGGAGGCTAGTCATTAATAATTAGGGCACAACTTATCTTTACAATGCTCATCATCATCATCATCATCATTATAATCCATTTATTCTTCTGGAACACGCTGTATGGCAGGTGCCTTTCAGGCAGTATTTCACTCAATGCGACCTGTCCATTGTGGGTTCTAGGAGAAAGACTGGGCTTTCTACTGTCTTGACCCACCCAACGAGGCAGTTCTACCTGTTCCGTGTGGTTGCTATGAGCTGCAATCCTCCCCAGGGCAGTGGGGCAGTGCGTTTGGAGTCCTGAAGTTGCAGAGTCGATTCAGACTCGTGGTAATATGAATAGAACATGATGGGGGGTGAGTTGAAGAGTCAATCTGATATTATGTTATAATGGAAATGTAATACGGTTAGGAGAATTATATACTTTGTTTAGATGCAATTGAACCAGAAGCCCTCCATAGCCATGACTGAGTGCAACTCCTCTATCTTGTCTCACAGAGGGCCGGTGATCGTGTCCAGGCACAAACCCTTGAGGGTTTAAACTAAGACACTGACTCTAACATTATTTTTTTTTAAATAATTAAATTTATTTATTTATTTTTAAATAATTTTATTAGAGGCTAATACAACTCTCATCACAATCCATACATACATCAATTGTGTGAAGCATATTTGTACATTCATTGCCCTCATCACTCTCAAAACATTTGCTCTCCACTTAAGCCCCTGGCATCAGGTCCTCTTTTTTTCCCCTCCCTCCCCGCTGCCCTCTCCCTTACGAGCCCTTGATAATTTATAAATTATTATTTTGTCAGATCTTGCCCTGTCCGACGTCTCCCTTCACCCACTTTTCTGTTGTCTATCCCCCAGGGAGGAGGTCACATGTAGATCCTTGTAATTGGTTCCCCCTTTCCAACCTACTCTCCCTCTATGCTTCCAGTATCACCACTCTCACACCACTGGTCCTGAAGGGATCATCCGCCCTGGATTTCCTGTGTTTCCAGTTCCTATCTATACCATTGTACACCCTCTGGTCTAGCCAGACTTGCAAGGTAGAATTCGGATCATGACAGTGGGAGAGGAGGAAGCATTTAAGAACTAGAGGAAAGTTGTATTTTTCATCTTTGCAACATCACACCCTGACTGGCTTGTCTACTCCCCGAGACTCCTCTGCAAGGGGATCTCCAGTGGCCTACAAATGGGTTTTGGGTCTCCACTCTGCACTGACCCCCTCATTCACTATGGTAAGATTTTTTTGTTCTGATGATGCCTGATACCTGAGATTCTTATCTGAGTGTTATGAATCTTCGAGGCTTCCTCCCTCCCCTCACTAAGGGCCAGGACCTGTATCCCCAGTCTGTCTCCTGGAGATTCCAGGTCCTTAAGTCATGGAAGCTCGACACCACAGGAGCTTTGTTAAAACAAAACATTGTTTTCCTAATTGGTACTTGCCATTCATTCCAAGATGTGTGTGTCTGAAAAAACTGCTTCACTCAGCCTGTGTATGTTTCTGTGAGCACAAAGAGAATGCAGACCAGCATTCGGAGGATGGAGATCCCCTGTTCCCCTTCCCTCTGCATGTGAAAATAAATTTGCAGTCTTTCAAATCAATCTGGTTTCTGTAATATGGCAACACTGACTGGGCAATGCATGCCCTCTTGGTGCCCAGCCTACAACAAACTGAGCTTCACTTCCATGCCTAGGTATAGGCACTGGTATATGTGTTTGAAACACCAATCTTTCTCCCACATCAGTGGGAGAAAGCAAACTTTGCTCTATCCAAGGCCCTCCTACTGCCCTTTGTTGTTAAGTGCCATCTCAACGGGTTGTAACCCATAGCAACCCTCTGCACAACCAAAGGAAATGCTGCCCCGTCCTCCCAATCCCTCCTATATTGGAGCCCAGTGTTCCAGCCAATGCTCTTTAAGTAAGTCATTTTTATCCCCCATGGAAAGATGGGAAAGTTGAGGCATAAAGAAAATAATGCATTTTTTTCATTACAGACAAAATCAGAACCCCAACTCTGAGTATAAAGCCTACTCATGTCTTCTTGAGACTTCCCACAATATCTGCCCTACCTTTCCACCTGGGTTTCCATTATCATCGTCACAGAGACTCATAGTCCTTGGGGACCCCTGCAAGCTCTCACTAAGGATATTTCTTCAAATCCTATCATTCCTTTCTGTATGAAAGCTTTTTTGTCCATCTCTGTTTTTTCCACCCCTCTACGATTATTCGTGTTTACAACATTCCCTTTCTCCTAAACTATAACAAAGCCTTCTGATTGGTTACATGATCTTTGTTACTGCTACACATAAATCTAGTTTTCACACTGTTGTGTATTTCTGGTACTAAACAAAACAAAAACAAAGGAGGACCGTCATTTGCACATCTCCTAGTTGGATCTTGCCATCTGGGACCAGTTCGGAATTCAATGGATGTTAAGAGAAACAAAAGATAATCAAAGCCATGTCATGGTGCTAAACTTTTGAACAAGGATTTCATTATCAGGAAGAGATGTGCTAGTCAGTAGATTCTTGGCCTAAAAGAATTATTGGCCTAAAACAGTTAGCTATTGGTACCAAATTACAGTGCACAGTTCTTTGCTGCACACTCCTTTTCATAAATGTCACATCCTTTCTGAATAGAACATATTTTTATTTTGTTTTAAATACTTTTATTGGGGGCTCTTACATCTCTTATCACAATCCATACATTCTTCCAATGTGTTAAGCACATTTGCACATATGCCGCCATCATCATTTTCAAAGCATTCTCTTCCCACTTGAGCCCCTGATATCAACTCCCCATTTCTTCCTCCTCCCTCCCCAACCTGCCCTCCCTCATGAACCCTTGATAAATTATAGATTATTTTTCCATACGTTACATCGTCCTCCATCACCCCTCACCCACTTTTCCGTTATTTGTCCTCCTAGGAGGGGGTTCTAGATTGATCCTTGTGATCGATTCCCCCTTTCTCCCTTCACCCTCCCCTAATACTCCTGGTATCTCTACTCTCCTTGTTGGCCCTGAGGGGTTTATCTATCCTGGATTCCCTGTGTTGCGGGCTCTTATCTGTAGTAGTGTGCATGTTCTGGTCTAATCTGATTTGTAAGATAGAATTGAGGTCATGATAGTGGGGTGAAGGAAGCACCAAAAAGCTAGAGGAAAGTTGTGTATTTTATGGGTGATATACTGCACCCTGACTGTGAGGTATGTGCAACTGTCTACAGATGGGCATTGGATCTCCACTCCATGCACCACCACCCCTAATTCACCTTGGGTATGATTTTATCCTGGGTCTAAGGTGCCTGATACCTGATCCCATTGACACCTATGATCACACAGGCTGGTGTGCTTCCTCCATGTGGGCTTTGTTGCTTCTCAGCTAGATGAGCGCTTGTTTATCTTCAAGCTTTTAGGACCCCAAATGCTATATCTTTTGATAGCCTGACACCATCAGCTTTCTTCACATTTTCTTATGCACCCACTTTGTCTTCAGAGATCATCTTGGGAAAGTGAGCATCACAGAATGCTGGATTGTTAGAACAAAGTGTTCTTGTGTTAAGGGAGTACTTGAGTTGATGCCCAATGTCCAT
>NW_022111300.1:17730810-17739242 GCF_000313985.2 Echinops telfairi
TCCTTTCTCCGACCTCCCCTTCTCCCGTATTCCCCTGAAACCATTGGTCCTGTTCTTCACATCTCTGAATTATTTATCCCGCCTATCTTATCTAGATAGACAGCAGATACATTAATAAGTGCAAAAACCAGGCAAAGCCAAATAAAACAACAAAGGAAGTCAAAACCAACAAAACAATAACAACAGCAAAAAGCAACATAAAATAATAACAAAAAGAAAGCCACTGACAAAAATGAAAAAGCCTGTAAATAGTTCAAGGTCTGTTTTTTGGCCTTTACGAGTGTTTTCCAGTTGTGTCTGATAGGGTGCCACGCTCTGTCTCCCAAATCTATTTTTGGTATTCCCTGGGGGTTTCATCACTCTGCTCCCCCTGCTGCTCTGCTGCATGCCCTCAGTGCCTTGCCCCAGCTTGATGGGGCCAGACCGTCACTATATCCGCACTGTGTCTCCAGTGCTGTCCCCTGCTGTGTCATGGTTCAGTGAGGGACGTCGTGTCCTGTGGTGGGGCCAGCCCTATGGTCCTCCCCATGTGTTATCTGCTCCAAGCAGGAACATCATCCTTGGGGTTTGCTGGGCCAGGTTGTTCCTTCCACTCGATCCCTTTGCTGTGTCTTCTAATCCATCCTGTGTGCTCAAATCCAATGCACCCCTCTCGCCAAGCGGTAGCCCCAGTGCTGTCCTCTGAAATGCATTCTTCTGGGGGCGAGGGGAGTGTTGGGGGTACACATAGTCGGAATTGGGGCCAGCCCCACAGACCTCTCTGTTGATTCCCTGGTACATGCTGGTATGTTGTATTCATGTCTTGGCATCGGGTTGAAGCTTGGACTCTCTCCCTCTCCTGTGGAGATATAAACATTACCCTCCCTTTGGGTGGATTAGTGCCCTGCTTCCCCCAACCCATGTCTTTCTTTCTTTTTTTTCTATCTCTCTTTCTTTCCCCTTCTTATTTAGCTGGCTGCCATATGTATCCCTGGATTGGGTTTGGCCCCTGTCATAGTTGCTGGACCTCACCCCAGGGATGTATGCATATAGTAGCTTTTCCCCTATGCCCTGTTTTTTGTTTGTTTGTTTAAGCTTACCTCAGGGGACTCATGTTGTACTTGTCCTTTTGCGCTTGACTTATTTCACTTAGCATGATTTCCTCCAGTTCTTCCCATGCAGCAATGTACTTCATGCGTTCATCATTGCAGTTTAGAGATGCGTAGTACTTCATTGTATGTATGTACCACAGTTTTTTGATCCATTCGTCTGTTGATGGAAATTTGGGCTGTTTCCAACTCCTTGCAATTGTAAACTGTGCCATGATGAACATTGGAGCAGATGTCTGGTATGGTTTGTTTCTTACCTCTTCTGGGTATATGCCCATTAGGGGGATTTCTGGGTCATATGGTAGCTCAATTTCCATCTGTTTTAGATATCACCAAATCGATTTCCATAATGGCTGTACATACTTACAGGTCTACCAGCAGTGGACAAAAGTTCCTATCTCCCCACAGCCCCTCCAACACTTGTTACTTTCTTACTTTTTGAATTGGGCTACCTTTGAGGGTGTTAGGTGGTATCTCATAGTTGTTTTAATTTGCATTTCTCTTATGGTTTATGATCAGACATATTTTCTCATATGCTTATTGGCCATTTAGATTTCTGCCCATGTGAAATGTCTGTTCAGGTCCTTTGCCCAACTCCTGAGTAAGCAGTTGGTTTTTTTTCTTATCATAAGCTTGCAAAGTATTGTAGATTTTAGTAATAAGGCCTTTGTCTGATGTGTCATTGCTAAAGATGTTTTCCCAGTCTGTGGGCTGGCTCTCTTATTACTTTCTTGGTGAATTCTTTTGATGTACACAGGTGATTTATCTTCAGTATATCCCACTTGTTCAATTTGTGACTCCTATGTATTTGTATCCTTCCCTATTTCCAATACCCTATGTTTTCTTTGTGCCAAGGTTCTCAGTTTTGTCCCAATTCCCTCAACGATGGCCCTAATAGTTTGGGGTTTTACCTCAAGGTCTGTGATCCACCTTGAGTTTATTCTTGTGCATGGAGCGAGATAAGGTTCGTGCTTCATTTTTCTCCAAGTAGATACACATTTTTTCGAATACCACTTATTGAAGAGAGTATCCGCTTCCCATTTGATTTTTTTTAGGCCCTTGTCAAAATTCAGTTGCCTGTATGTTTTTATTTCTGGGTCTTCAGCTCTTTTCTATTGGTCTGAATATCTGTTGTTATACCAGTACCACATTGTTTTGACTACTGTAGCTGTATAATAAGTGCTAAACTCAGGGAGAGAACGTTCTCCCACTTTGTCCTTCTTCTTGAGGAGTTTTCTTCTAATTCTGGGCTTCTTCCCTCTCCATATGAAGTTGGTCATCATTTTTTCCAATTCTCAGAAGAAGGATGATGGTATTCATATTGGGATAGCATTAAACTTATATAGTGCGTTGGGCAGAACTGACATCCTTACTTTATTAAGTCTTCCAATCCACAAGCTGAGATATTCTTCCATTTGTTGAGGTCACCCTTGGTTTCTTGGAATAGTGTTCTATAGTTTTCCTCGTACAAATATTGTGTTTTTTAAATCAAGTATATCCCTAGATATTTCTTGTGTGGTTGGCTATTGTAAAGGGTACTACCTTTTTAATTGTCCTTCTGTGATCTTGTCTGATGTGTATAGCAGTCTGATAGACTTCTGTTTGTTGATCTTGTATCCTGCCACTCTGCCACATTCCTCTATCAATTCCAACACTCGACTTTTGGAGTTTCAGGGATTTTCAATATATAAAATCATAACATCTGTGAATAATGCTAGTTTTACCTCATCCTTCCCTAGGCAGATACCTTTGATGTCTTTTCTTTGTCTTATGTTGTTAGGTAGGATCTCCAGTATGATGTTAAATAGGAGTGGGGGCAAGGGTCATCCTTGTCTGGTCCCCTTTTTCAGTGGAATTGTTTTTGTCTTTTCTCCATTGATTCCCACGTTGGCTGTTGGTTTTTCATATATAGCTTGTATAATATTGAGGAATTTTCCTTCTATTCTTATCTTTTTGAATATCTTAAACAGGAATGGGTGTTGATGTTATCAAATGCTTTTTCAGCATCTATTAATATTATCATGTGTTTCTTATAATTTTTCGTGTAAGTGTGGTTAATAATACTAATGGTCTTTTGTATGCTGAAACATCCCTGCATCCCTGGTGTGAATCCCACTTGGTCATAGCGAATTAGTTTTTTATATGCTTTTGTATTCTATTGGCCAGTATTTTGTTAAGGACTTTTGCATCAATGTTCATGAGGGATATTGGTCTCTAGTTTTCGATTCTTGTGGGATCCTTGCCCCCTTTAGGTATCAGAGTTATATTAGCTTCATAGAAAGAGTTTGGGAGTTTTCGGGTTTTGTTTTTTTTAATGTTTTGGAAGAGTTTGTGTAGGATTGGTGTCAGTTCTTCCCTGAATATTTGGTAGAATTCTCCTGTGAAGCCATCTGGCCCAGAGGATTTTTTGCTGGCAATCCCTTGATAACCTTGTGTATTTCTTGTATTGCTATTGGTTTGTTGAGGTTCTTGACGTCCATCTGGGATAACCTATGGAGGGATTGTTTTTCCAAGTATTTGTTCATGTCTTTCAAGTTGTTGAATTCGTTAGAGTACAGGGCTTCATAGTACTGTGTAATTATCCTTTTGATTTCATTAAGGTCTGTTGTAATGTCCCGTTTCATCCCTCAACCTTGCTATTGAGATTTGTTCCTTCCTTTCTTTGGTTAGGTTTGCCAGCAGTCTATCAAAATTCTGTTAATCCTTTCAAAGAACCAACTTTTAGCGGCATTTATATTTTTCCATAGTTTTCTCTCTCCTGTATCTCAGTACTGATTTTAATATTTCTTTCCTTTTGCTATTAGTAGGATTGTTCTGTTGACTCTGCTCTAATTGGTGTAAATTTTGTGCTAGCATATCAACCACAGGTCTCTCTTCCTTTTTCATGTGTGCATGTATTGTTATCATCCTTCTTCTGATAAATGCATTTGCTGTATCCCAAAGATTTTGGTACGTTGTTTCTACATTCTCATTGGTTTCTAGAAATTTCCTGATTTCATCTCTAGTCTGTGCCAATACCCACTCCTTTTTCAATAGAGAATTACTCATCCTACAACTGTTTGCCCTTGTTTTCTTCATCGTCCTTCTGTTGATTTCCAGCCTTATGGCACAGTGGTCGGAGAGAGAGATCTGTATAATCTCTATGTGCTTGAAATTACTCAGGTTTGACTTGTGTCCCAACATGTGAACTATCTTTGAATATGTGCCATGTGGGTTTGAAAACAATGTGAATTTTTTTGCATTTGGGTGGAAACTGAAAATATATATCAGGTCAAGTTGTCCAATTGTGCTATTTAGATCTGTAGCTTCCTTGTTGAGTTTCTTTCCCTGTGATCTTTCTGTTTCAGAGAGTGGTGCAATTCTCTGCCTCCTCAAGTCTGTTGGCAAAGTCTGTTAATTTGCTACTGGATTTTATTATTTTATCCCTTAAGTCTAGTGTTTTCCTTTGGTGCATTGCCTTTATCTCCTCTATCATTTCATCTGTTTTATGTATTGCTTCCCTCATATCCTGTATGACTCCAATCAGCAATCTGAAATTTTCTTTCTGTGGCAGGTCAATGTCTGCTTCTTCTATGCATATTGTTAGGTTCATGACTTCTTCTGGCATTGTCTTCTGTTTTTCATGCTTTTTCGTTGAGTTTGTTGGGGCTGGTTGCTATTTATGTGTTGTTTTACAGGAGCCTTGCGCCATCTTCCAAGTCAGAGGGCATTGGGCTCTCTCTTGGAGGACTCATATGACTGCTTCGACTAACTACCTGCAGATAGCTGCACTGGAGGGTCAGGCTACTGCTGGATCTTCCTTTGATTTCACTATTACCCTAACCGACCAGTATTCCATTAATTGGAATGTGAGTTGCATAGTCCTCTCATAGGACACTTGTCAGTGGTTGTGGACCCATGAGGGTGGTGTTTCACCAGCTGATATCTAAGTAGGCCATTGTGGTGTGTCTCACAGTGCTTGGAGCGCTTCAGGTGGTGTGTATTGTTTCCCTCTGAAACTGGAGTGCTGTGGAGTGCATGAGGTGTACCCTCCTTGGTGTAGAGCACCATGAATGGGAGGCAGTATTACTCTAGTTGGAAAGATCATCGTGTAGGTTGGGCAAATGTTTCCAAAGCAGCATGGAACACCACCAACGGTGGGGAGAAGTTCCCATAGTCAGTTGTAAGGCCTTGGGATGTAGGCTGGAGATTCCCCAGCCGATTGGGGTATGGTGGTGGATTGGTGTGATTTCCCCAGCTGCATGTAAAGCCAACAAGTGCAGGTTGGAGCTTCCCCAACTGGGCCATCAGGGTTGCCCTGGGCAGTGGGGGGTGGCCTGGAGGCTGGAAGTGGCTTGTGAAAGGAAAGAGAGGGAGAATAGAAGAAAAAGAGAGAAAGCAGAACATAAAGACAAGATCAAAAATAAAAAACAACTAACACACACGCAAAGACAAAAAAAGTAAAAACAGTCAAAAAAAGAAAACAACAAAAAAGTAAAATAGAATCTGCTGAAACTATGGCGGGTAAGGGAGAAGAGATAGTAAAAGGGGAAACATAAGAAAAAGCAAAAGAAGTAGATAAGAAAGGGAAAAAAGAGGAAAAAAATAGATGAAGAGATATCTGAGCCCCATGCCATGCCTTGTGTAGCACTGCCTTGTGCCGTGCACAGCACTGTCACAGGGGGAAGGTTGGAGCTCTCCCCATGGGTGGGCAATGTTGCCCGAGGCAGAGAGTAGGGGGCTGGAAACTAGCAGTGGCATGTGGAAGGAAAGAGAGGGAGAGGAGAGAAACAGAAGAGAGAAAGAAGAAGATAGAGAAGAAGTAAAGAAAGAGAAAGGGAATAAAACACAACTGTGCTTGCTAAGATTGTGGTGGGAAAGAGAAGAAAGATAGAAGAAAAAATAAATAGTAAAGACATAGTTGATCCCTGATCGCCTGAATGTGGTGCCAGAGGGGTTTAAACCCTGCACCATGGTGGCAGGTTGGTGTGCCTTTTTAGTGAAGGTTCTCACTGGTGCTGGGCGGAATTGCTGTAGTTGGCAAGATCACCGTAGAGGCCAGACTGAGGTTTCCTCATCAGCATGGAGCACTGTACATGGCTGTCACAGCTGCCTCGTGTGGTGTGCAGCACTCCCACAGAGGGCAGGCTGGAGTTCCCCCTGCTATTTGGGTTGAGTTGCCCTAGGCAGAGTGTAGTGGCCCGGAAGCCAGCAGTGGCATATGAAAGGAAAGAAAGAGAGAGAAGGGAAAAAGAAGAAAAAAGAAAGGAAAAGAGAAAAAAAAACTGGGCCTGTTGAGACTGACTTCCATGGGAAAGATAGAAGGGTGAGAGAATAAAGAAAGAAGAAAAACAGTAGTAAGTACGGAGATAACAGGCTTGATCACCTGATCGTGGGGATGGAGGCATTCCAACTCTGCCTCAAGGTAGTGGGGTGGTGTGCCCACTTGGTGTAGGGTCCCAGAGATGCTGGGCAGAATTACCCTCGAAGGCAAGATCACAACAGAAGCCAGGTAGCAGTTCCCACAGCTGTGTTGAGCACTGGAGTTCACTGGTATAACTGCCTTGTGCTGTACGTAGCACTGCAGTGGAGGGCAGGGGGGTTTGTTCCCTGAACCACATGTAGGGCCCCAGGATAGGCAGGACTTCCCCAGCTGTGTGTAGGATCACTGAGAGCAGAGTTGGGTTTGTTGTCCTACCTTGTTCCAGGACCACTGATTCCCTAATAAACTCAGAGGTTTGTTTGTTTTTGCCCCCCTCGCCAGCTGGAATTGAATTAAGTTATTCTGAAATTGAGGCTTGCTCCAAGGGGTCTTTGTTATGTTGATAGCCTCTGGGATCTGTAGCTAATTTCTGGCATTCCTTAGCACGGGCTCCCTTATTATGGTAATATATGTTAGAGGACTTGTTCTACCAGTTTCTTTGGAGCTAAACAATGAGCCTGGCATTTGCAGTTTTTACCAAGAAAATATTTTTCTCTCTCTTTTATATTGGGCTTATGGAGTGCCCTTATTTGGGGGCTCTCACATTGACCCCCAGAGGAGGAGATCCAGGGTATCAGACAGGTTGTTTACTTCTCAGCCAACTGGAACTGAATTCGCCCCCTGGAATATGACTATCCACTTATTTTCTGCCACACTGTGACTTGACTCAGGTAAATTTCCTTACTTGTTTTCCATTGTTCCAAATCTATGGCTACCCACCAACCCCGGCCCTGATCCCCAGGCTATGAGCTCAAGGCAGCTAACAGTGCAGGGAGCTCTGGTGTGGGGTCCTGTGACTAGCCTTTCAGAGGTTCTCCTCGTGTCTGGGATTATGTCCCTTTAGGGCATCAACCTGTGGAAATCACTACTTGCTTCCAAACTAGGGCAGAGGTAGCTGCTCAGCCTGAGCCCATGATCCCAGCACGCTGAACCTAGAGTGATTTAGTGTGTTCTTGGTTTAATTTGTGAGTGGAAATAAAAAAATGCAGGGTTCAGGACAGACCCTAGTACTCTGGTTTTAATTTCAGGACTCCACCTCCCAATCTCCTTCACCTTACTTCCCACTTTTCTGGCCTGGCAGCAGGAGCTCCAGGCAGGCGAATCTAACTAGACACCATCTTCTTCTGTCTCTCAAATCTAGAACATTTCTTTTTAATGAAGCAAGATTTGTTTTAATTTTAAGGAGGGTAACGGAAAGGATTGAGAAAAGTTAAAGGGAATGGCATTGGTAAATTTTGCTTATGCAGAAAAGCAGAAAGCACATGGCTGAAGAACAAAACAAAGCAAAAACAAAACTATTTGATGAATTTATCACGTTGAATGAGTTTGAAGTAGCTGGTCTCCCCTTTGTGATCGGCTTCATTCCTCTTGAGAAATCTACTAAAAAGACAAATTCCAACATCCTCACTATACTAGATATTCTTAGTCAATTGATCAGGTAAATCTAAAAACCTGTATTCTAACAAACTGCCTACTTTAATATGCTGTGTTTTTAGATTTCGAAACTGCCATTTGATTAACACAAACTAAATCCACTGCTTTTGAGTTGAATCTGATTCATAGCAATTCTAACTCATAGGCTTGTTCCATAGGATTTCCAAGACTGTAAATCTTTATGGAAGCAGGCTGTCTTATCTTTCTCCCACAGTGTTTGGTGGGTACAGCCCATCAACCTTTCAGTTAACAGCCCAACACTTACTCTCCCCACTGACCACAGAAGAAAAGGCCCCTTAACCATGTTTAAGACTAATTGAAGTATAGTCTTGAAAATACTTGAGAACACTAGAGAAGAATAAGTAGTTCACAGAAGCCAGTAAAGGCTATCTCAAAGGTGAAGATAATAAAATGGGAACAAAGCCATAAAATGACTCTTTTTTTTTTTT
>NW_022111300.1:17740713-17791761 GCF_000313985.2 Echinops telfairi
CCTCCCCCTCTCCCATGTCCCCCCGGAACTGTCAGTCCCATTGTTTTCTCTTCCAGATTGTTCATCCACCCTGTCTTATCCAGACAGACCTGCAGAGACAACAACATACACAAAAACAAGACAGAGCAAAACCAAGCAACAATTTACAACAAATCAAGCTACTGACAAAGAACAAATTAAAATATACCAAGAAAGAAAAGCTTGTAGTTAGTTCAAGGATCGCTGGCCTTTAAGAATGTTTTCTAGTCCAGTCTGTTGGGGCACCACGCCCTGTCCCCAATGTCCACCCTCTTAATATAGCCTTAAGTTCCCTGTGTTGGGTGGTAGGTCATTCCTATGCTCGTCCATTCTCTTTCCACCCAAACAAAACAATATCAACAGCAATAACAAACTCCTTACCATGAAGTTGATTCTGACACATAATGAGGCCACAGGACAGAATAGAACTGCCCTATGCCATTTCCAAGGCTGTAATTTTTACAGAATCTGTCACGTCTTACTCTGGTGGATTGATGGGCACATAGAAACCAGTGATTTTTCAGAGAGTATTAGAACTCTTAACCACTGCACCACCAGGACTCCTTCTTCCTCCCAGAGTTGTCACTTCATTCCTGGGCTCAAATTGACCTCTAGCAAGAGGATTTAAGACTTCTAACCAAATACTGATACCAGCAAGTATTGTCTTGATCTTAAACTGGAATTCTGACAAAAAGACTTCTGTCCCTTCTATTGCAACCGTGGACTAGTCTAACTAGATTTGGAAACTCTATTGGGTTATTCATGCCAAATCCTCATTTTCTCTATAAAAAATTTCATTCTAAACCCAAAACTAGTGTCTGGGTCCGACTGCCTGAAGGCAGCCATCACTGATATTGGTAGTCAGCTGCCAGCATCTCTCCATCTTACCACGTGCTTCTGGACTTTCTGGGCTAGAGTTCCCCAGTCAAACAACTTGCTTCATAGCCCAGACTCCTCATTTACAATCTCATGATTCTAGCCAATTTATCTGCCCTGCTCCGAGCTCAAGGTTCTTCATCTTTAACATGTTAATGGTAATTTACTCAACAACAGTATAAATGAAATATGATTACATAAATTAACTGCCAAGGGTTATGTCTAGTAGCAGGTGCTCAGTAACTTCTCATTCCTTCCTCTAATTATAAAACACCTATTGAGACAGTGTGCTACCTTAATTAGATACCTCCCTAAAACCATTTAATTAAAATATGATCACCTTTACCATTTATAACTGTGCTTCCCAAACCTCTTCACATCATGGCACAGATAAGAAGTCATCATATTTGAACAGAAAAAAAAAATAGAACGAAAGGATGAAACCGTGGTGGAGAGATATTACCAGCCCAAAAGTTCCAGCATCCTTGCGGCTATTGTGGAGGCCCTGTATAACAGAGTCAGCATTTTACCAGCTTATCTGTGACTCATAATTTATGCTAACTAGGAAACTAAGTAGGCATGTTCTGAAACAAGACGGCTTTTCTCTAGTACCTTCAGCACTATCTATTTCCTTGTGTGCACCACACCTAAGCAAATTTCTCTATTTCTAAATCCTGTCAATCCATTACAAATAGTAAAGGTGTTCGTTAGATAAGGCATCATCTCCCTAAAAATCTCTTAACTATATTAACAATAAATACCTGCATTACAACTAAAGAGCATTTTTAAAAACAGCCTTAGAAAGGTTATGGCATTCAGTATTGTTTATAGATTAATGTCCTAGAGGAGTGAACAAGCATAGGCCAAGAAGGTTAAACAATTATCTGTAATATGTTTTATGGAATTTGTTCAAGCCATTATGGTGCAGTAATAAATAATCCCCAAATGTCAATGATCAAAATTAATAAGACTTGAGACTTCCAGCAAGATGGTGGACAAGACAGGCAAGCTATGCAGGACCTCAACAACAAAAACACACGAACCCACAAGACAGAGATGCAGAGGATAGTCCCGGAGCCCTGAGCATCAAAGAAAGGGATAAAGAAGTGAATCAAATATCCACTAGCAAAGCACACTGAAGGAAAACAGTGAATAGGGAGAAAAATAGTGAATTGTCAACTGGTCAGATGCAGTGTAGCCATTTTGAATTTTTGCAAGGAGCATTCTGGTCAGGAAGCAACCCGATCATTGTCTCTGCTTACCAAGGACTGCACCAGAGCCCACACTGCTAACTGGCCTTCAAAAGTGTGACCTTCCCTTCGTCCCCATACTCACCTTCCTGAGGACTGGAAATGCAGTATCTCCCACCTCCATCTATCTAACAGCTGGTGACAGCCCTCCCTGCCCCCAACACGTAACTCTTGCTCTTCTTGAGGTCGGTAGTCCTCCCCTCATGGATTGGGAGCTGGGTCCACACCCCTATCTATTTGGATACCTGCACTCTCCACCTTCTTAGGCCAACATAACTTGTAGATCCAGACTAGGGACTCCACCTACACTTCCCGGCTGCCCCTAAAGAGGACAACAGGAACTCTTCCAGAAACCGAGCACCCTGTCTTAAACTCCTGGTCCAGCTGTCTTGCAGACTGGCAGTCATTCTGTTCCAGAATGGGAGCTCTGCCACTTATTGTCCTTGGTCTTATACCCAGTTTTCTCCTTGCCATTGTTTTATTTCCTTTTCTGTCTTTTTCAGAATTTCCCCATTCTAGTATTCTTTTTCTCTTCGCAAATGTTTTAGTTCCGCCCCCTTTTTCTTTTTGCATATTGCTTTATATTTTTGTTATTATTGCTTTTCTCACACATTTCCTCTTTCTCTCTTTTATCCTACCCAGCAGGAGAGGTGCTATAACTACACTTCTGCCACCCCATGCACTTGGCAAGGCCCGAATCGTGAACAGCAAGGTGTGCATCGTGAAGTGTAATCCATTGGTATGGCTCTTCTATCCATTATCTATGAATATCTCTCACCAAATGATTGGGTGAGACCATGCAAAGAGGGTATTGGTGAATTTGGGCATTCTACTGAGTATAAAGTGAGCTGTTAAGACTCAGCCTTGAAACGGCTGAGAAGATATCAACCCAGGTGTCAGTATCTGCTGTTTGCGGCTGTGGTTTGACATTGAGACTAAGATAAAGAACAAAGATGTATGCAAGTTCTGGGAAAACAGAATGTTTAATTTTTATCAAAGACTCCTTGACTTGGCAGAATATATAGTTTCTGATATATTGTGATAATAGACTAATTGTAACCCCGGGTTGTTTCTGCATGTCTAAAAGGAAGATAAACTCGGGGCTTCAGTATTCACTGTTGTCCTCTCAATACTTTCTGTCTCTCTCTTTTTCCTTAATCCTCACTCCCTCTTTCAGGACCGTTTGACTCGTCGGTAGGCTCCAACAGTGAGCCATTTCAGAAGCAGTGTCCTAGACTGGTCCCTAAAGCAGCAAAGCCAGTAAGAGAGAGAGAGAGAGAAGTTTATTTTGGGGGAATGGCTCACACAGTCGTGGAGGTGGGTAAGTCCAAGCCCAGGCATGTTGGAAGGCCACAAGTCAGATGTTAGTCTGGAGGCTTCTCCTGATTTAAATCGCTGTGGGGATTGATGAACCCAAGATTAGCAGATGATCACAGGCTGGCAGCTGTGAAGTCAAGGTCTGCGGGTTAGCCTGCTCTTGGCACCTAGGATTAGGAGGCAATTTGGTAGGTCAGGGGCTCACGTCTAGAGAACTGGAGGCTGATGACCCAGATTCAGGATCCAAACCCAGCAAAAAAGCAAAGCAAGCATTCCCACAGCATCCACTTATATTAGAGACAGGCCACATCTCAAGAGTATTGCAGGGAAGGGCAGAAGAGGAGTAACACTAAGGATCTGAGAGAGTGTAAAGGAGCCATGGTAGACAGAGAGACCGAGCAGCGAGAGCTCGCAGAAGGAGTAAAGTTGTGCGCCTTTGGACTAGAGAGGCTGGTGTGCAGAGTGGGGTACCCTTTGAGCATTGCTCAGTGCCACAGGAGATTTATAACACTTGGAGGACCAAGAGACCAAGTGATCCAGGGTGAGGATTAGATAGAGACACGCCTGTAAGTTTGGCTTAGAGCAGCTGTTCTCAACCTGTGGGTCGCAACCCCTTTGGGGGTCAAACGATCCTTTCACAGGAGTCACCAAGTTCATAACAGTAGCAAAATTACAATTATAAAGTAGCAACGAAAATAATTTTTTGGTTGGGGAGTCACCACAACCTGAGGAACTGTATGAGAAGGTCGCGGCATTCAGAAGTTTGAGAACGACTGGCTTAGAGGAACCACTTTGGACAAAATAGGTAGATCTTTAATGCTTCTGATCCAATGTTCAAAACCAGCTGCTGCTCCTCAGGGGAAAGATGAAGCTTTCTAGTTCCGCAGAGATTTACAGTCTAAGAAATCTATAGGGCAGTTCTCCTCTCTCCTACAGAGGCGCTGCGAGCCAAGACTTAATTCAATGCAGTGATTTTGGTTTTTTGAGCCAGCACAACCTTTAGATTACTAGGCTATAGACTTTTCTCATTGGCTGCTGGGTGAATGTATCTTACGTTCCACTCCCAATAATGTCAGACCTTCCAGCAGCGAAGGTGCTGGTGGTCAGGGCTACTTGACCCCTAATGAAACGACTGCGCTGGCTGAGCTGGGGTGGGACAGTAGACAGTAGACAGCACCAGGCAAGCGTGTCACAGACTCACCTTCTTAGTACTGTACTCAAAGTTTGGCAGCTGTTTGTGTGACCGTATATCCTCAATTTGTTGTTGTTTGCTTTTGGTACATTGCTAGAGCCCTAGAATGATTTATTTTCCGTTTACAGTTCTGTCAGTTTTATAGTGATTTGGAGGAAGAGGATTTATCAATATCCTCATTCCTATAGTTGGAAGTCTTGCTTTATTTTCCCTTCACTGTGTTCATCAATCAGCATGTCACCATATTGAAGTCAAAATGTCCACAACCAACCCTCCAGAATGCTCAGAAGAATAAAAGGCTCTTTATTTCATAAAGAACAGCCTTCATAGAAGGCAACTGGGTATTAATAGCATTCTTTATTTATTTTTATTGTTCTAGGCACAATAGCCTTATTTAAGTATTTCTGGTGTGACTTTGACTTATGTGTGTTGTACTTTACCCTTGGCTTTCTATTTGTAATAAGAGATAGAAGGCAGTGTTATAGTTTATTAATCCTAGTAAGGAGCTTTGATAAACTTGGGACTGCTAGCCACCAGGTTGGCGATTCAAATCTACCAGCAGCTCTGAGGGATAACGATAAGGCAATCTACTCCCATGGAGACTTCCAGCTTTGGACAACCTATACAGGGTTGGTTGGAGTTAGAATTGACCGGTGGCACTGGTTTGGGTTTGGGATTATCAGCTCTGGGGATGATATCAGGTGGGTTTGGGGCTGTTGTCTAAAAGGTCAGTAGCTTAAACCATCTAGGGAAAGACCAGACTGTCCACATCCATGAAGGTTACAGCCTAGGATAGCTTAATAGAGTCATTGGGAGTTAGAACTGAATCAACAGTTGTGCATTTGTTTTATTGTTTATTACTCTCTCTTTCTGGAAATATTTTCTTTACTTACATCTAGAGGGCTCATTTTTTCTGTGACCTCACTAGCTGTTCTGTCTCTTCTCCTGACTTCCGAATTCTGTGGGCCTCAGAGCTCCATCCTCCACTATCTTCTATCCATAATCTATGAATAGGCATAGTTAGTGGTCTGAGTCAGTCTCTCTGGTTGCCATTAAGTCAGCTCTCACCCACAGAAACCTTAAGTGTAGGAGAAAACCCATCGCCCATGTTAAATAGGATAGCAATGACCTGTGCTCTTGCCAGGACGGTGGATGTGGTTGAATGGACGATGTCCTAAGCTTAATCTTTAGTGAAACGTAAACTGGGCTTTCATACAAATCAAGCTACTCTCAGTGATCTTTGAGATTCTGACATTTCTTCAACCGGATAGTGTTTCAGTTGTAAAAGCAACCAGAAGTAGGTTTATGCTCCAGTTTTTCCTGTATACACCAATCTCTGTTGATATGCTCAGTGGAGTGCTTATCTACACGGGTTTAGTACTACTGATTCACACATCTTTTACCTGAATAAGCTGCGTCTAACAGATTAATTCTCTGACTGACTCCGTGTTTCGGTTGGTTGGATTGTTTCTGGCGCACAGTTCTGTGTCATCTTCCCGCTCCTCTGCATGTTTGAGTCCGTGGTCGCAGGAACAGTGTCGATCCATCTCTGAGAGCTGCCCTCGTTTTCCCTGACTGCTTTACCACACATGACATGAGAACATGAGTTCTCTTCTCTAAAAATGCGTCAAAAAATAAACAAGCCGAAGTGTTGCCATCTTTGTGTTTAAGGAGCCATCTAATTGCATTTCTTCTAAGACTGACTTGTTCCATAACAGATTATATAGCATCTTTTAGCTAATGTTTTGGAAATTCTGTTATTCAAACTCCTGTTGTGCCCTAGAATGTTTGCTAAGGATATGGCTACGCAACCTTCTGGGTCTAAGCCTGTATCACAGAAAAAAACTAGCATAAACCGAAAGGGAAAGATATAGAAAGTTTTCTGCTTTTTGGAACTCTCCAGCCACCGAACAGGACAGAGGCACCACATTTATTGTCCTTCAAGAAAAGGACCGTCTCTGGTGCCGTTTGAGAGCAGTAGAGCAATTCAATGGAGCAGACCTGCCTTGGTTTCAAATGATGGAACCAAGGTCTCTTACGAATCAGAGACAGCTTCTCAACAGCGTGATTCTGAGTGCGAGTGTGCTGACCACATGTGCTGTGCTGTGCTGTGTGATCATGTCCGGAAGTGAGGGGGAAGACTTGCTGTGGTAATCAGTGGTCAATTGCGGTTTTGGGGGAATTTTTTAAGTAGTTTTTTAAAATATCATTTCACATAATACACACTTCCATAGTTAAATCATTTTTTAAAGAGTTGAATATATATGCATATGCATAATATATGCTTATTATGGTTAGTAGATTCAGTTTAGATCAATGAAGATTTTCATCTTATTATGTGTTACCAAATATTACTCAATGGCCCAAAAGTTGTTGTTTTTATTTTTTTAAATTCCTTGGACAAATGTTTAGGCATTAAATTCTCTAAATATTAACTATGTTTTGAAGTTATTTTTTAAAAAAACCTTTCCCCCCAAGATTTTATCTAGTGCTTTTCTGTGGTTTTGCAGCTCTGGCTGGTTAAACTTTTTGCTAGATTTAATTTAATATCATGGTGATGCTAATTTGTGAATAAAGCACATTATGACAGGCAATACTTGTGTCTATTTAAACCCAACTACCTGGAGAATATTCTCCAGTGAACAAATCCGAGATTTAAGACAGAGAAAGGTTCTAGTTTTCTAAATCACAGGAGCCTCTTGTTCTTGTTAGGTGCTGTCTAGTCGGTTCTGGCCCATTGCGGCCCTATGCACAAAAGAGCAAAACACTGCTCTGTCCTGCACCAGCCTCACAATGGGCCTTGTGCTTGTGCCCACTGTTGAAGCCATTATGTCAATCCACCTCCTTGAGGGCCTCCCTTTTTGTCACTGCTAATCACGATGTCCTTCCCCAGAGACTGGTCTTTCCTGACACCATGTCCAAAGTATGTTAGATGAAGCATCATCAACCTTGCCTCTAAGAAGCACTGACTGTATTTCTTCCAAGACGGGATTGTTGGTCCTTTTAGCAGTTCCTGGTACTCTCCACACCACAATGGAAATGCATTGAAAAATCAAAAAGTTTATGGGGGGGAACAATTGGGGTTGGGGTGTACAACATTAAATGTGCTGTGTAAATAACTATCTCTCATGGATATTTTAAAAATAGCAATGATGAACAAGGAGGAAGATTTATTTAAAAGCAATACAGGAATAATATGTGTTAAAATCCCCACTTGATTTTGAAACCATTTCTAAATTAGCTATATTTTGGTCTGTTGATTAAAAAAAAAAACATAAAACAATTGTCACTCTAGTTAGCTGTTCATTTGTTTATTCCTTCCAGAAATTTATCTCTGACTTTATCTGTACAATTTGTAGTTCATTTACTTAGTGGTGCCTTTACCAAATCTTCTCAATCTCACTGCTGTTGAGTCAAATCCTACTTACTGAGACTCTGTGTAGCACAGAGCAGACCTGTCCCCATGGGCTTCCAAGACCGTACCTCTTGAACGGAGTAGCAAGACTGAACTTCCCCCAAGCAGCCAGCTCGTGCTTTCACACTGCGGTCCTTGGCGGTGAGCAGCTCAGTGTGTGTGACCCAACATTCCGCCAGGGCCCCTATCAGCCCAGATGATGGAGGGCGACACGTGTGTGCCGGGTATTTTCCAGCCACGGCCTCCTGGTCCGGGAGCACGTCTAGGTGGACTAGTTTAGGAAAATACAAATTACTTATTACAGAGCCTAGACTGACTAAACTATAAAAATATCTGGATCACAGGACAAAAGAGTGGAACAATATGGGTGTATTTGTTCCCCCAAAAAAGAACTCTTTTCCTATGTTGACTAACCCACTTTAGCATTTCAAGCAGACACTTCTTTGTATCCATTAATTTCAACTTGCTATCTTGATAGCAAATGCTTTGGAGAGCTGCGCTCAACTCCTATCTAATAAAATTCTGAAACTATTGTGAAAATATGAACTGCATTGTTTTCTAAATTAGGAAATAAATAGTCCTTCCCTGAGTGAAGCTTGAGGACTTACTAGCTTCTTCCACTTCGTATGGTTATGATTGTGCTGACATCATAGAATCTCACTATTCGGTTGTTTTTTTAAATGTCTACAAAGGACAGGGTTTGTTCCTCAGCATATATACATATGCATTGTTTAATACACATTGTATGTAATATATATGAATGTGATATATATATATATATATTGCATATATAAGATACATGTGTTCTTCAAAAGGTTCATGGAAAAATTCCATTATTTTTTACTTCCATTTCTCCCATGAATTTTGAAGTCCCTTGTATGTATGTGTGTGTACTTTTATTTATTATTTACTTATTCATTCACTCAGGAGAGGGAGCCTTTATTGACTGAAGAACTATTTGAGGGGGATGAACCAGGATGAGTGTGTGGCCCGGTGGCCAGGATGCCAGGCGGGCCGTGCTTAACAGGCTGGTAAGTGATGGAGAATTCACTCAGGTGGTGGCCCATTGTCTCCAGCTTGATCTCTACCTGGTTAAAGGTCTTCCTTATGCTGCCCACCAGCTCAAGCAGAATGATCCTTCACCACCTCCGGCTTTTCCATGGGCGGGGCCTTCTTCTTGGCTTGGGGCAGCCCTGGAAACAGCGAGGGCTGTGCCCAGCAGCTGATGATCGGATCCACCGCAGTTGGTGACCTTCCGGAAGGTCCGCTTCTTCTGCTGCTCCACTTCTGTCATCTTGTCAGTGCTATGGAAAGGCTTTTGTGTAATTTTAAAAGTTTATTTAAAAATGGATTTTCCTATGATTTTTGAAGCTCCTGTGTGTGAGTTTTTAATCAGATTGATCAGTCTTTTATTTTTTATACTATTTTGTATCCAAAAAATTAATTTGTGCAATTAAAATGCTTCAATTATTTTACGCAATATACCCTAGGAAAATGGATTGATAAGGAGATGAAAATTTACAGATATGACTCATCTATAAATTTAATATGTAAACTGTCCCTGTGGGTTTCTAAGACTATAACTTTTTAAAAACAATTTTCTTTGTACTTCATCCACATATTATACAATTCAATAGTTCAATCATATCAAAAAGAGTTGTATAATCATTACCATAATCAATTTTAGAACATTTTCTTCTTTCTTGTACTCATTGTTATTCGTGTCATTATTTTTTTAACTGTGGCAAAAACATATGCAACAAAACATTCTCCAATTCAACAACTTCTTGGTGCTATACAACCATATTTGATATCTTTTTCTAAATTATTCCACCCCTAGTAACATAAACTCAATGCTCCCTAAGCAAAAACACTCCTCCTACACATATGGTAGCCATTGGCCAAGTTTGTTTGTTTGTTTGTTTTTCAGTAGTTTTCTTGATATAATATTCTTACATATCACGCACGTCCATAGTCAAATCATTTTTAAAGAGTTGTATATACAGCATCACAATCAGTAACTTTTTCTTTTTTACAGGAGTAGAAGCTTTGTCTTTCTCCTGTAGAGTGATCCACTGAAATTCCAGTCTACCTCCTTTCAACAAATGTGAAATTATAGAATATAAAGTGGCATTGATATTAACATTGGCACAGAGAATTGGTATGTGGGAAATGGCATCTACATAATATTGTGACTCAGTGCCATCTATAGTCTGACCATCCTATTACTTACACCCAGTCCTGCAAACAGTAATGTGCTGGCGATGGTGTCAGAAAGAGAAGCATCATTGTTTGAGTGAGTGTCTAAGAGATGAGGCACCCACAAATAGCACGCATGGCAATTAAAGGGAGACAGCCAAAATAAATAACACACGGATTTTAAAATTCCAAACTAGCAGCAGCACTTGAAACAACATATTTGGCAACATTAAAATACATTGTGAGTATTTTTTTAGATCTGTAAATAGTGCATTTCAGAGGGGCAGGCAGAGCATCAAGCTCATTTGTATTTGCAAAGATTGAGGATAATGCTCACTGACTGGGTGAGATAGTTTTATATCTTCATTTACTAACTATGGAATTTGGACAAATAAGGGTGGCCTGACATCAGGCAAGGAGTCCTGGTGACACATGGGGCTGCTAACTTCAAGGTCAGCTGTTCAAAACCACCAGCTGCTCCAAGAGAGAAAGACAAGGCTTTCTACTCCCATCGCGAGTTGCAGTCTTGCAAACCCACAGGAGTGGTTTTTGTCTGTACAATAGGGTTGCTGTGAGGCAGGGGTTGTACAGCACCCCAAATGAATGGTCCTACTAAATGAGTTTGAGCCTACCTTTTCCATTTTCAAAACCCAAGTTATTGAAGTTCTAAAGGCAAGACTCCGGTTTGCCCTTGGGCCCCTGCTGAGATAATTCCAGGATGCAAACCTAACACTTTTCTACTCGTATTTTTCACCATCTACTTTCTCATGTCTGACCTACCTAAAGAAATGACAGGGGAAATAAATTTTGAAGCAGCAAAGATATGTCTTTAAGTTAACCAATGGTGATTAGAAATAATTTCCCAAATAACAAGTCATTCAGGATCACTTCACTATTTAAAAGTGTACTGCTCCGTGTCCCCAATAGGTCAAATTTTAAAAGTTCTCTGCCATTTTTCAATTCTGCTCAGTGCTTCCTTCCTTATCAACACATTTCCGCCCTTGTTCCCCACACCAAAGCAAAGACACCAAGCACCCGAAGCCCGTGCTTTCTTTACCAAGGAATGCCCCAGGGCTCAGACTTTCCACTCTTACTCCTTCTTTAAAACCCTCCACTTCTCTTCTTTTTCTACAAAATTCCCATTCCTCAAAGAGGTTCTCTGTTTTATTCAGCAGCAAATATAGCTGGATAAAAAAAATGCATGCTAAGATTTAAATGACGCACAATGAAAATAAGCACATTGAAAGGGGCTCTGGCTTGGAGTCCGGCAGACTTAGTTTTGAATGCTGTCTATTCTCTCGTTCATTAACTGGGCAATGTCTCCATGCTGCAGTTCCCTCGCTCTGTAAAATGCGTAAAATATGCCACAGACGGATTGTGCCAATTAAATATGGAAAGTACAGTGCCTGGACATGCAGGGTTACAAGTAAATGTTATTTACCTTTATGTTGAGTCTAGGAGTATTTAAGAATATTAAAGAAACGAATAGTTTGCACATCTGAATCCTGACTTGGGTGACATTTTACAGGTAAGTAATTAGTATGACACTTAAAAACGCATATTAGAAGGAAAAATGAAAAGGGATATTCATTTATTTAATCCAACGCAAGACTTGCTCATTAAAATGAACAAAATATAGGCGTAAATGTAGTCAGCAATTCCCTGAACACGGGTTGCACACTTCCTGTTCAGGCGCCACGCTGGGCTCCTTACACCAACACTGAAGACACCTCAAGCTGTCAAGACACTACACCAGCACCCAGTGCTACTGGAGGGGGCTAGGCCATGGCAAATCGCAATTGAACTGCATTGAAAGTTTTATGTCACTCCCTTTAACATTTCTGACCTGCGGTCAGAAAATAACATGAGAATTCTGGCTGTAAAAATTATTTCTCCAGTATTCCTCCCTGGAGGTGGGAGACAGTCTCTCTCTGCTCACTCCCTGAGAGACATTGCAGCTGAGAAGACACACGGAGCTATGCTATCGCCTCAGTGCTGGAGAAGACACGTGGAGACCCCTGCCAGCACTGAGATGCTTCCACTGCCCCTGGATCCACAAGACTTCTTACCCACTGGCCTGTGATCTTCCTGCATTTGGCATCATTGCACGTGTAGCATGAATCTGAAGAGGAATTTATAGATTGGTATCAGACATATGGGCTAGTATCAGACTTATGGACTTGATCTGAACTTGACTGGGATGTTTACTCAATTTTCAATTGCTCTTGTATATACAGTGAACCCTCGCCACTTCGCGCTTCGACTTCCGCGGCTTCACTCTATCGCGGTTTTTGCATAACAGCACTGCCTACACCTGCTCCTTCAGAGGAAAAAGACGGCGATCCACCTGTAGAGTACATCCCTTAAGTCATTTCATAGGCTATTGATTACAGTATTTGTAAGAACTATGTATAATAATACTGTATGTGAAATATGTAATACTGTAAACTAGATGCCATAAATAATATAACACATAATAAATGATAATTGTAACGTCCAAAATGTTTTACTGCATTTTCCTTTTTCGTTTAATAAATTGGGTAACACGAGTGTAATGGTGACTAAAGGGTGTTTTTTCATGTCCTCTATGCTCTAACTACGAAAATATTTGATTTACAAATAAGGAATCCTACTTCGCGGAATTTCATTTATCACGGTAGGGTCTAGAACCAATTAACCGCGATAAACGAGGGTTCACTGTAAAGCTCTTTCTTATACACTCAAACACACACACACACACACACACACACACACACACACACACGCAATTCTTTCTCTCTTAAGTCTTTGTTGTTGTGTGTCATCTATCGATATTGCCCAAAAGGACAGAGAAGAATACAACATCATCATAACTAAGGAATAAACTACATCTATTTTGGGGGTTTTACAAAATAAGAAACATTGTTTATGTTATACATTTCTATATGTGAATGTACATGGGTATTACATATGTGTACACATGTGGATGAATTTTTGTGTGTGCATACACATGTCTGTGCATGTGAGTGTGTGCATGTGTGCAGAGCTTTATATTGAGTAATATCTTATCATGATTTTCCCACAAGTAGCACATGGCATGTTTCCAACTTATCTCTACTCATCACTTCAAAAGACTACACATAGAAATAACTTTAGACTGCCTTTGGAGCAGAAAGCTTAATGAACACGATCTTCCATTCATTTCTAAGTGTTGTTTTTCAGGATGAAAATGAAAAGCAGTCCAACTTACTTTACCAAAGTGGAACTTGTTTTATCAGGGTTCTCATCAAGTATAATTTGTAGGCAAAAGAAAATTTTCTATTCAAATGCGGTACTATCACTTTAAAAGTCTCCACCGAACAATGGGCAAACCAGTTTATCAACTTTCCTGGGTGTATCTTCAGATGAATAATTAGCCCAGAGCAGTGAAACTGTCCAGCAACACCTCTAGAAATCTTTGATCTGCCTGAGACTGAAGGTTTCACAAAAGATGTGCGCTTTGTTTCCTGGTGCATCTGAACAGGACGGGAAAACTGAAAGTCTTCCTCTATGTAGTGGTGTTTGTCATCGGCCCCCGGCCGTGGTCTCACAACTGCACAGTGGTAGGGAGGCATCTCCTCTTCTTTCCCACGAGCTGCATCTCTGTCTCACTGCCACCAGTCAGAAAGACTTCCCTTCTGGTTTCTGAAACCCCACCTTCAAGAAATTACATGACGCATGTTTATTTAGATACCATCAAAGTTTTGCTGACAACATGGAATTTTTGCCAGCCCTATTTTAATAGGTGCTCTTCTCAGGCTATTAGACAGACAAATTCAGACCTTCATTCTGGGTCCAGAAGTGAAAACTTAATCCATTGTTGTTCCAATTCCCTCTTATTTCTCTCTCCGGGTGGTCATTAGAAGATCAGGGAATTAAACGTCAAAAGATTTCATTGTGTCAGGACCCAAAATAATTCACATCCAAAAATGGTAACAAAAGATCTGTAGACTCTAACTTTGTGTTTATAGTGACTGTAACAATAGCTGGATAACAGGGCCCAGGTAAATGAATTTAGTGATGGGTATTTATGTACCGTGTAAAATACATGACCCTTTCCAAAATGTGCTGTGCCCAAAATTACGTCATCACGAGATATGGTAACATTTCAATGGTTTATTTACTTGGGAAGAATAACCATTTGGAGGAGACATTTCATCAGACTTAATTTTTCTTACTAGATAGACTTAATCGTTCTTACGTGATAATAAATTTCTTGAGACAAGACTGAAAAAAGAGAATGCTTCTACTTCCATGGAGTATATACTATGGGGAGTCAACAGTAAAGAGATAAATGTTTTTGAATCCTCACAAGCACTACATGGAAAATACAACAGGATAAAGGGATGAAGGGTTAAAACATCCTTAAAGTAGCCCTGCTTATTGTTTAATTTTCCTTTTCTTGAAATAGAAATCAAATCACTGTCTTGAAAGGGAACTGCAAATTGCAAAACCAACTGTAGAGCATTTTACAAATACAAGAGTTACGTGTTCCACAGGAAACAGTAGTGAACAAAAGTAATATAGAACCAGAGCGTTCAAAGCCTTAGGGTCTTCCAAGTAGCACTTATGAAAATATCAGTGCCCATTGGCGTCGGCGAACAATGTGTGTGTTGTTGTGGTTGTTCTTGTTTGTTGCTGTGAAGTCGATTCCAATTCATGGTCACCATATGACCACATGTATATAATGCAGAACTGTGAGCCATAGGCTAGAAACAGATGACCAAGCTTCTTTACTGAGACACCTCTGGATGTATCTGAACCAACCTTTTGGTCAATAGACCAGCACTTACTGTTTGCACTACCCAGGAAGTTCTATATGTGAGGGGGCTTCAAAAGGTTCATGGCAAAATGGAATGAAAAGATAATGGAATCTTTCCACAAACTTTTGTGAAGTCCCCTTGCATATATATGGGAGAATAAGTTCATACAGACATATACATATATATGAAAAATGTGTATCTTAAATGTATGTTTTAACATACATACATATGAAAATGTATGTTTTATTTATACCAAAGTGTGAGACATTGTAAGCAATGCATTTTGAAAATCATTCAAAGGTTTTTGGTTTTTTTTTCTACTGTCCCTCCACAATAAAACTATCAATATGGACTTCGGTGGATAAATCCAAAGTATTAAAACTATATCCATTGATTCAGATAGCAAAACATGCCATGTAATCTAGTAAATTGAGCGGTAGGCTTGGCCTGTGATTTCAGAGGGAGATGGATAATGTGGTCAGATCTTTGTGGGTGCTCAAAAAACAAACAGGATGAAAGTTCCTTATTTAGACGTGGCACATAGAGCAGGGGCATGAACAGCAGACAAAGACGTCTGTTATTTTAAGCACTACATTCACAGCTGGCAGCATTGCTGCAATCACCCAGGGGACATAAATAGTTGAGAACATGCTGCCCACTCAGTAGTGGGGGACAGCAGCCTCCTCAAGTGCCATCCTTGTGAATTTTATCAAAAACGTCATTTTTGTTCTAGCCTTCTTCTATTTTTCTTGGCTTTTGAGAACATGGCTTACCAAACATACATTAGAAGCCAAAGCAACAAACCCAGAAACAACATGCACTGGAATGGAAATGGAGGATCTTAGTCAGAAGTGAATCCATCCCAGTCCTCAATTTGCCAAAATCCTCTTTGCGTTTCAGGAAGAAAATGGATTTTAGTAGCAGAGCTTTTGAGTAACTTTTAATTTAATGATGGGGTTCACATGAGAATCAAATAAGAAATAGTTTATATATGAAAATGTCTCATAAGCTCAAACAACTGAAAATGTAGACAGCTTTGCACCCACTGGATTATTATAGCACATGGTGTTGGTACAATTATCAGAGTCTGAACATACAGCTGGCCTAAGAATAGCTTAATTTGAAGTCAGTGCCCTGGCTCCTAAGATAGGAGCTTAGAAAAATAAAAAAAGGGTCATCCGACTAACCTCACTAAGAGGGACAGCCCCAGTAAGAAAGACGATGTTCTGAGCTTCCTAATCGTAGGCTCGCTCTGGGCTGGTTTTGTGGGTAAAGCATGATGGTGGTAGTGGTGTTGGTGCCATCAATTGAGCTCTGACCCACAGTGACCCTACGCCCATCACAAGGACACAGTGGCCAGCCCTGCGCCATCCACACAGTTGTTTCTCAGCCTGAGCCCATGGATGCAGCCACTGGGTCAATCCATCTTGTTGAGGGCCTTCCTCTTTGTCACTACCCTCCCACTTGGCCAAACATGATGTCCTTCTCCAGGGACTGGTCTCGCCTGACAACCTGCCCCAAGTACATAAGACGAAGCCTTGCCATCCTTGCCTCTAAGGAGCACCATCTCCTTATTTCCTCCAGTACAGAAGGGTTTGTCCTTCGAGTGGTCCGTGGCACTTCCACTATTGGGACCAACAGAAAGACCTAGATCTACATTTTGAAGGCCAACACCAAATATCATTTTCCTAGAAATGATGGAATAAAACCCTAGGGAGAAAGATAACAGGAAAGTGGAGCATCTTAGGTAATGATCCTTCTCACAGTCTATTTTTTAACAACTGACAATAAAATGAGTTTCTCAGTCAGGCCCTCTATCCTACCTTTAATTTTTTAAACATATCTTTCATTTCTAATATACTTGTGACTTAAGTTCTCCTTACCAGGCAGCTTTGTAAACTGGAAACTGCCGAGTTTCAAATTGCCCTGTAGTTGGCCAAACAATGGTAGACTTCACTGCCAACATTTAGAACACTCCCTCTTTTATTCCGCTTCTGCCTGATCAAGCACAGTATTTTGTACAGGCTCTGCGTTTTTAAAAGAATGTTGAAACTTCAGAAACACAAAAGAAATGTTTGAAATGAACTGAGCTATGGGTTTACTGCTTGAGGCTTGCATGAGTATCAATATAGGAATTCATCTGAAATTAATTTT
The DNA here is from genome assembly GCF_000313985.2 of Echinops telfairi. Classification (NCBI taxonomy): domain Eukaryota; kingdom Metazoa; phylum Chordata; class Mammalia; order Afrosoricida; family Tenrecidae; genus Echinops; species Echinops telfairi. The sequence goes on from NW_022111300.1 coordinate 17,757,916, forward strand.
TCAACATAAATCCATGTTTAATGGGTTTTACAAAATGACTTGAGAAATTAATTTTATAGATAAAATTTCTTAAAAGGTACCAGAAAACATTTGGAAAAATAAACGTCATTTATGTTATGCCTAATGTAACACGATACATGTATAATACATGTTTTTAAAATCAGTACAAAACAAATAAAAGAAATAAAAAAGTTTCCCTCACAAGCATATGTTAGCATGACTTACATTTTGTTCTCTTTGTATAAAAAATATTTTATGACTATAATGTAAATGATCCTTCCCGTAATCTGACAAATTATACTTCCATATGGTAAAAAAAGTTAGTTACATAACATACAATATTTCCAACTTAAAATTTTTAAATCAAATATGCAACCCTTCTCTCATATCCACAACTCCAGTTTTATGTCATATGTGGAGGTCACCCACCCTTTGAGGGAAAAGCGAGCAGCTCTTTCTCAGAGGAAGTCTGCTGCATCCCCCTAAACCTAAACTGTCAGTGTGGTTGGCTTCCTTCATTTCCTTATTTCACATTCAACTGTGATGTAGTGATGAATGTTAACCAAAGAAGAAGTGAGTGTGTGTGCATGTGCAGAGGTGGGCAGGGGGGAGGTGGGGTGTGTGAAGAGAGGCTGCTTTTCATATTGGTTAAAGCTTAGATTATGCTTATTTTATTTGTGGTGCTGTTAATTGCCATCAAGTTAGCTCACACTCATACAGATAATATGTGAGGGGGTACCCCCCTAAAACCGATTTATACTGGGTGAAGTGGAGCTTTCATAGTACACTTTTTTCCCACTAGGCAAACATCAAGCAACTTGCCCTGAGTTAGTGCACCCAGTGGCGTCGCCTGAGAAGGTTCTCTCTGGTCACCGTGAAATTTTTCATAAAAGCAGTTTTGCTCTTACCTTGTTTTTTGCGATGGCAAATTTAAGAGAACAGTGTGTGGCTGTGAAATTTTGTTTCCTGCTCAGAAAAATGCCGCAGAAACTGTTGTGATGTTGAAAACAGCTTAGAAAGACAGCACTATGGGGAAAAAACTCAAGTCTTTGAGTGGTTTTCTAGTTTCCAAAAAAGGTGAAATGTTGATTAATGACAAACCGTGTTCCGGATGTCCGTCAACTTCCCAAACAGAAGAAAATGTCCACTCATAGTGCATTTGGAGTTAATTCTACTAGGTCAGACTATTAATTGAGGTTATATTTAGGGGTTCTGATAAGAGTGCATAACTGTGCAACAAAAAAGGCCTGAGTTGTGGCACACGGGGGACTGGTTTTGCCACCATGACAATCTTACTGCACCAGCTTTTTGCAAAAACCAGCATGCCTTTCTTACCCCAGACTCCTTACTCACCTGAGTTCACGCTGTGTGACTTCTTTTTTGTTTCTGGGAATGCTGAGACATAAAAGGACAGCGATTTAAGGATGTTGAAGAGGTGAAGGGGAAAAAAAGGGAAGCATTACCAGTCACCAAACAGATGAGTTTGAAAAATGTTTCCAAAAAAGGAATCACAGATTTGACAAATGTATTAAGTGTAATGGACAGGACTTTGAAGGTGATAAGGTTGTTTCGTAAAAAAATTTGAACACACACACACACACAAATTTAAACACATAGTTTTGAAAAAAAATCATTTCGGGGGGTTACCCCTCATATAACAGAAAGAAGAATACCCTTGCCTTAGCCAGCCTCCCCACCCTTGACATGTCAGAGCCCTTTGTTGTATCCACTGCACTAGTCCAGCTCACACGAGACTTCCCTCATTTAACCTCTACGTTACTGAATATGTTATTGACATAGCTGCTTAATTTTGGTGTTGCCAGTTTAAATGTAGTAAGAGGAATAAAGAAAAAGCATAACTGCCCCAGTCTTTAGAGATCATCTGTGTACAACCTTGTTGGTTTCTACCAAAGTTGTGAACCAGTTTGGAATGGTTCAGTCATGGCTCATGGAATGAAATCATAGCAGGCCCAATTATAAAATACACAGTTTGGGCTGACGTGGAACAACAATTAGAAGGGCAAAAATTACAAAGTCTTAGAATGTAAGGCATAGCCAGCCCTTCCAGGAGCCTGACAGGTGAGTGTATATTGTTGCCAGAATGGAGGAGAACAACACACATTCATAGTGGAGCAATCTACTGCCATCTTTGAGTAGGGCACATTGTTTCCAAGTCTTCCATCAAGAGATTGGATTGCTATGCAATATACATGCTGCTCTTGCTATCTACAAGGAAAATTAAATTACGTTTCTGGCAGAATGTCAATCATCAATTTTCTTCGTCTAGTTATTGCTTTGGTTCACCCACGTTTGCAGTCTCCAGCCTGTTCCCGTGTTTCTTTGTAGCCCATGACCGGACCAGGAAGAACCAGTTCTAAATCCTAGTTTCTGCTTCTTAATACTTTCAGCTTGAGTTAGTTTAATTTGAGTAAATCTCCTAACATTATAATCTCTAAGTGTTCCCTACCATGCTCAAGACCCAAAACTTTTATTCAAAAATGTAGTCTAACCTTGCTGGTAATATAGCGAACACCTCGCTCTTAAATAATATTTACCAAATGTGTTTTTACTCTGCACCTTCTCTCTGCATTGTGTGATATTTTACACACAACTTTTCTATAGTTCTTAAATGCTTCCTCCCCCCACTATCATGATCCCAATTCCACCTTACAAATCTGGCTAGACCAGAGGATGTACATTGGTACAGATAGGAACTGGAAACACAGGGAATCCAGGACAAATGATCCCTTCAGGACAGTGGTGAGAGTGGTGATATTGGGAGGGTGCAGGGAAGGTGGGGTAGAAAGGAGAAACCGATTACAAGGATCTACATATAACCTCCTCCCTGGGGGACAGAGAACAGGAAAGTGGGTGAAGGGAGACATCAGACAGTGTACAATATAACAAAATAATAATTTATAAAATATCAAGGGTTCATGAGGGAGGGGGAGAGAGGGGGCAAATGAGGAGCTGATATCAAGGGCTCAAGTAGAAAGAAAACATTTTGAGAATGATGATGGCAACAAATGTACAAATGTGCTTGACACAATGGATGTATGTATGGATTGTGATAAGAAGTGTACAAGCCCCCAATAAATTGATTTTTTAAAAAGGAAGTTCATTGGTTTTGTAAACTGGCTATCTCAAGAGAAGCTGGGGCTATGAATGTGTTAGCCACAACTGTTCTAACCTAGACTTGAACCATAATATAAGGATACGGTGAGAAATGGAGTTTAGAGCACTGAGTGAAGAGAACTGAAGCTGGAGCATCCATTAGAAGTTGGTCTAACCAGGGTTGGGTCAGGACTCAGTAGGAGACGGTATGACTACCTCCCGTGAAGAGATAGCTGACAGAGCAAGTTTTGCTGATGGCCCCTCCTCAGGAAACCATTGTGTTAGTCAGTCAGCTGCTACTTTTGACCTCTGCTTCCGAAGGGAGAAAGTAAAGAGGTCGTGACCACAACAACAAAGACAAAGCCAGAGCAAAGCGGAATGAGAACGGGGTACTTGTAAGACGAGGAGATGAACCGAGAGGAAATTTCGCCAAGAGTCAACACGTGCAGGAAAGCTGGAAGACCACACGGGACTGAGCGTGCCCAATACGCCCTAGAAATAAGTGCAAGTCCAAAAGTACAGCGTGAAACAAATCGATTTTGAAGTCTAAATTTCACGAACATCATGACTCTTTGTCATGATAAGGACATCTGGAATTTACATTTAATTAAGATTTTTAAATTTATGGAGTGAATCTTTGCCCTTTGTGTCTCCTTGTTGTTAGTTGCCATTGAGTTGATTCTGACTCTAGGAGTGGTAAAAATGCTCATTTGGTTACTGGAGAATTTTATATGGAAAGAATTTAATGACAAAATTCATGGAAGGAATAGAGGGAGGTGTGATAACAGCTGGACAAAATATTTCATCTTCCTCTGGGAGAGAAAGACACTGCTTAAAGTCCATGCAGTACACATGAAATAACTAATCTAATTCACGATCAACTGAACCACCCTTAAGAAAAATAAGCAGGAACACTTGCTAAATTTTCTTTCCTTTTTATGATGGAAAAGGCTCTAAGAAACGTGCATGTGCACTGTCTCAAGGCGATCCAGCTTTGAAGAACCAGCAGTGGTGAAGCTAGGGCCCCGCGTCACACCTGCTAACTACTACTTGGTATGAGAACCACCTCCCTCTGCAAAGCTTTGTGGATGCATGCCAGCACCTAGCAGACATCTGTCTACATCACACACAGACCAAAGGCAAATTGTCAGTGTCAGCAGAGAAAATGAGACTTCATGGGTGTGGAGCAAGCCAACCCTGAAGATGAGAAGTGACTTCACGTATTCATCACGATCTCCTCATGATGAATGCTGAGAAGCCAAACATTAAAAAATTCTTATTCGGTATCCCTGCCCCATAAAGTGCAGGCACAACAAACGATGCTCTCAGACCTCCCATAGTAAGAAACATGTTGACTGTCGGGTAAGAGCAGTGATGCAAACCAGACATTTGATGGGCTCACTTCTGCTTCTGGTTGACTCAGTTAAATGCTCATTCATTCTTTTACTGAGATAAGGTAGACTGTTCAGGTGTCCACTATACTATTTTATTTGTATAAGAACATATAATATTTTTCATTTTCCAAATATAGAAACCAGACACTAATACCTGCTGAAGAAATGCACGTTAAGATGCCTAGTCAACGCATATCAATGAAAACTGTCTATAAATTGTTGAATGGAAAACTAATTTGATCCAAAAACTTTCACACAAACTATAACAAAAAGTTTTTGCTGATAAAAAGGTATATACTTTAGCAAATGTTAACACTTTAGGCATCAACATTCATCACACTGAATAATCCACTTATGAGGTAAAAATACTTTCCATTCCCATGGACTGTATTATAGATGGTGATTGGTGACAAACATCTGTTTTGACGTCCAGTCATGCATGTACTTAAAATGATGTGTACAGTCATGTTTATATGGGGCTTTGGAGTAAAATGTGTGCAGTTGGGTTGGAGACATGGTGCCGGGAAGACATCAAGCAGTCAAATACCAGACATGACGACAAAACAAAAGCACAAACTAAACAGCAGTCACAAAACACTTAAAAGCGAATTTTCAATCCTTCACAATCGAGTTCTCATGATTAAAACACAAATGCTGTAAATGAAGTTCATGATTCACGTGCAGGAAATTGAAGGGGGAAAAAAGCAGATCCCAGCAGTATCTAAAAATTACTTTCAAAAGCTTATGGGTAATAATGACCAAACTACATATGTACGTGTGTGTGTGTGTGTGTGTGTGTGTGTGTGTGTGTGTGTGTGAAAGCAGAGCCTATTGATGGAGTGATAAGCACTCTGCTGTTAACTGAAAGGTCAGTGGTTGGAACCATTAGCCCTCCTTCATGAGAAAGATGCTTCCATAAGGACAACAACCTTAAACTCAAAAAGGTAACAAACTTCATGGGGCAGTATGACTGTTCTATAGGGTCCTCAGGAGTCAGAATTGATTCCATTCGAAACAGGAATATATATATGTGTTATATATGTTTGTGTACGATAGTTTCATTGAATAATTCATTCAATTGTCATAGTATAGTTCATAAAATGTAAGGTCTACATCCTAGTCATGAGTAGTGACTGGGATGTTAAAAGCTCTTTAATATGGCGATTTTAATATGGTGAATTAAATGGCCAGCAGACAACTATTGCTCTGTGTTTGCATAGAGTAAAAGAGACAGATGTACACTCATGGTTCAGTGAAGGACTGTTCTATAGGACTACTTGTGTACACGCGCCATAATCTCCTCTACCCAGAGAAAAGAAGACATAGATAATGTCCAGCTACCACTACTATACAGTGGTAGAAGGTTGGATCCTGAGTGACAGGCAGAAAATGGGAAATAGAACCCCAAATTCTTTTTTTTAATCTAGATTACCTGTGACCACTGAAACTGGAGAGATCCCAAGACTTAAGACCCGGTACTTTTTAAATGTTGAACTGAAACTATCCCTTCAAATCACCTTTAGTCAAATGGCAGGTGAATTCATTAAGTAATGAATATCACCTTGAGAATTGCACTCTTTTAATAAATACTCCATATAAGATCAAATGGTCAATAAATACTCTAACACATAAATGAGGTCCAGGGTGAGATACTGTCTTATTGGACACAGATCAATTATAAAGGACCTCATGAAAATGTTGATGATGGAACCATTATCATTGAACAACAGAATAGAAATTGTTGAGTTCGAACCTATTTTTCTGTGTATATTTTTACCAAAATTAAATAAAACATCAAAAATAAAAATACCCCAAGTCAATTGATTAAAAGTACAATTCTATACTGATATATAATACTGGAATTCCCAACTAAAAGTGATCCCATGTCAGTATCAGCTGGAAAGAAATTATCTAAAAGTTTGTCATTAGAGTCCTTCAAAATTACTGAAAATCTAATTATTCTCTATTCATTTCTCTCACAAACCTATTGAAAGAACCAGAAATGATTGCAGTAAGAGAGAAATTAGGAAGTTTTAAAAAATAGAAATGTAGGAAGAAAAAAGTTCAGATCAATAAAATACAATTAAGGACAATGACATCAAGTCCATTGTTTTATTATTTATTTTTATATCTTCCTTGGAAGAGACTTAAAAACCACAATGGAAAGGCAAACCATTAAGGTAGAAAATATCATTTTAACAATTAATTGATAAACAATATTCTTGTTTAAAATAATATACTATCCTTATACGAGGAGGTAAACCCTCTACCCCCAAAAGGAAATTTTTTCAAAACTATGTATTGAACTTTTTTTTACAAAACAACCATATCACCTTTAAAGTACTCTCCATTACACTTAATACATTTCAACATTTCACCTATTTTGACAAAAGAAAACCACTCTTATACTTGAGTTTTTTCCTATAGTGCTGTCCTTGTAAGCTGTGCTCAACATCACAAACGTTTCTGAGGTATTTTTACTGAGCAGGAAACAAAATAGGCCATCACAGAAAATGAGGTTCAAGCAAAACTGAGTTTGCAAAAAAATTCACTGTGACCACAGAGATCCTTCCCAGGCAATGCCACTGGGTGCACTAACTCAGAATGCATTGCTGGATGCTGGCCTAGTGGGAGAAATACATACTGCAAAAGCTCTGGTTTGGGTGGGTGGGGAGGTACCTCATCGTGCTTGATTTATTTTATTTTTTTAATCATTTTATTGGGGGCTTGTACAACTCTTATCACAATCCATGCATGCATCCATCGGGTCAAGCACGTTTGTACATTTGTTGCCATCATCATTCTCAAACATTTTACTTCTACTTGAGCCCTTGGTATCAGCTCCTCATCCCCCACGCCCCAACATCCCTCCCTCATGAACACTTGATATTTATAAATATTATTATTTTGTCGTGTCTTACACTGTTAAAAATATATTATTACAAAAATCCATTATAGTCATTACTATGATCTTTTAACTAATTTATTATTTTTCTTGAACTAAGTCTTAACTATTGACCCCATATTCTAAAGGTACTTAAGGGTTCAGCAATAAAATTCTTACCTTCCATGCGGGATACTCATGTGTAAGCACCACCTATCTGTCAGTAGAGACTTGCATATTCTTATTATGCTTAAGGGGCTTTAATAGAGGTCCCAGACCAAGATGGGTATTTCAAAAAGTAGGAGGTGGGTTGGCGATCAGTTTCTGAAAATTAGTTTTTGAAAACCCTACAGATCCCCAGAGCATGGGGTCCCCAAGAGTCAATAGGAAACCTAATGGCAGTTGGCAACAGCATGCTCATATTCTGCTGAGCTCACTAGCTGTGTTCTACACTGCATCTGACCACACATGTTGTGCTATACTTAATAGAAAAATTTAAAAAACGGAAAAAAGTAAACCCGTGCTTTCCGGTTTTGTGTTTCTTCTATCGTCATAATGTATTACGTTTAATCATTTTCTGAGAAAAGCCTATTTCTGGAGTATAAATGAAAGAAAGTATATTTCCAGGAATTTGGAATGAATTTAACAGCCTGTGGAGGGTGTCCTGAGTTTCCTAGTGCTGAAGAAGTCACTCAGCAAAACCGTTTTGAGAACAAGGCAGCAGGACTCTGGAAACAATTGAAAAATGTAACTCAAAGCCGAGAGGTAAATCTTTGCTATATTAGGCATCACTTAGGTTCTTTAGCATCTTGTTTTATTCTCAGGACTTTAAAGTAAACTGAAGACATTAGGAAGTGCATCGCGAACTACAAACAAAGGTCTGTAGAGTTACTTCATGAGAAATCTAGCCTCCTAACCGGTGGAGCCTTGACCTTCTTGGGCTCCCACACCGTTTTTCAACACTTCCCAGGGGTGCGAGCAAGGGGTTCTAACAGGAATGGCCACATCACATAGAGAAAAGGTTGCACAACCAATTATTGTATTTTATATCAATAAAAATTTTACAATGTTGAATTGCTAAGAGTTGTGTGATAAATATGTGTATGACAACGACCTAAAAAAGGAAGCTGCTTATGCAGAACCAAAAATCCATGGGATTTATATTCCTGGTTTGGAGATTGAGAGTCATGGTTTCATAGAAGATCCCAGCGAATTAATTTAATAGCACCTTTAGTGCCTCTGTTCTACCTCTTAGTTCATTGGGTCGTACCCGTGTTCTTAAAAACATGCAAATGGCCAGCTCTGGCACAACAGTTGGTTTGTGTTTGCTTGGAATAAGAAAAAGGACAAATCAGGAATAGGAGAAAGTTGTGGAATGTGTCCCTAATTGCCTCCAGGAAAAATTGCTTCCTTTGCTCTGAGCTCTGAAATGGATGCTGCATGGCTGAACGATTTGATTCCATAGGAGGATCCTGATCAAAAGGGGAAATGCAGGACAGAATTTCAAAACATCAGGAACTCCAGCCTTTCTGGACCCAGGGTTGCTGGATGAATTCCTCAACTATTACCTTGGGATGATCTTTAAACCTTAAACCAAAATGAATTCCCTGAAGTCTTAAAAGGAAACAATCGTTTAGTTAACTAGTAAAAACGGTCTGCCTTGATCAGCATACTCTCTTAGCAACTATCCGTGTGAGACTGAATCTCTCATCGTGACCCTCGGAGGGTTTCTGAGTCTGCAACTCTTTATGGGAGTAGAAAGCCTAGTCTTCTTCCCCAAAGCTGCTGGCGATTTCAAAGTGCCAACCAGGAAAATCACAGTCCAATTTGGAACCACTACACCACGAGCACCTTAGAGATTGGACAGGAGCTTAGGTGGGCAGAGCGACACCTCAGAAAAGGACAGTGAGGTGATTCACTAATCAAAGAATGTAATAAAGATCACTAATGGCCCATATCGACAAAGTTTGGATTTGTTTATAGTTTGCTGAGTATACGCTCCATAACAGCAATGACGAAAGAAAATGATATTTTAACAAAAGTGTTATCTGCAGTCAAAGTCTCCATTTGTTCCTTGTTCATGCCCTCTGCAGTTCATTCCAAGCTGGTCTTACCCTCACCATCGCACAAGATGACACCTATCAAGGTGGCCGAGGGTTTCCATGCTGCCAAACCCGAAAACCACATACCTGCTCTCGTATTTCTTGAGAAGGGCAGTTTTTGCAATGGAGCACTCCCCCGTGGTGACAACACTAGGTTTCTAAAGTCACAATTCCCCTGGCTCTGCCTACCGACCATTTATAATCTCAAAGCACAACATTCAATTAATTTTACGGATTTAAAATTAAATAAATAAAAGCTCCAGGAATTACTACTCAAATGAGCATTTGCATAAAGTAATGACTTCAAGTGGGCTGGACAAATGATGTCGACTATTTCTGTTGTTGTTCTTGTTGTTTTTTATTTAATCATTTTATTGAGAGCTCTTACAGATATCATAACCTTCCAGCGTTCAATCACATCTAGCAGTATTGTGCAATTGCTACCACAAACAGTTTCAAAGTATATTCTTTCTTCTTGAACTCCTTGATATCAGCTCTCCTTTATCCCCTCCCTCTCCCATCTTACCCCCCCCCCAACTCTATCTTATTCATTTATTTATTTTTGCCTACCTTACACCACCCACTATATCCATTCACATAGAATTCTGTTGTTCACTACCCCCAAAGTGGGGTTGTACGATCATCGATGCTATCAGCTCCCCCTTCATGCCATTCCCCACCCACCTCTCTTCCCATACCCTCTGAGCTGTAATACTGAAATACTAAAATTACTGTAGTACTGTACTACTAAAATTATGGAGTGGAAATGATTCAGATATGGAATAAGCATGTGCATTGAACACTGCTATTCACCACTGCTGCATTCCTAAGGCATATTTAAAACAAAGAAACTGCATTAATATGCTAAATAATAAATTAAATAGAATTTTTGCTTAAAAATAACTTTAAAAATGATTAGCTAAAAGGAAACAGTACTTGCCATTGAGTCACGAATCTCAAAGGGGAAATGATGTCATTGTGTTAATTTAGGGAAAGCTAGTGATACAAAATGACTCTACTCTCAGAAAAAGCACATATATTGTTATCTGTTATAAACTTGTGCATATACATTGTTATAAGAGGCATAAAACTCTTGCTTCCCTAGGAAATGTGCTAATTTATTCAATTTGAGTGTTAGGGTAAACACATCCCCCACCTTTGTTTAAAAAGCTAAAGGTAACGGTCACCTGTGGTAAAAAGCCTGTATCGTAGGGGGGCCAAAAGGGAAGCTGGAAAGCACAGGCATACATTTGTGATTTATCACTGGGCTGAGATCCTTATTAGCTTAGTCAGCATTTTGGCAATAACAATGAGGACCATAGTCCTGAATATGCCAACTTTGGCCTGAAATTCTTCAAGACATCTCAAAACAAAATGTAGACAGAGAAGACAGTTTAAAAAAATGTTTAAGTTCCGGCGCAGGCTGGCCGGTGACGTGCCGCGGGGCTTGCCGGGAAGGGAGTTGAGCTGAAAGCCGGTCACCTTTGGAGGAAAGTTCGCCGCGATGTGGTTTGAGATTCTCCCCGGACTCGCAGTTATGGCGACCTGCCTGCTGATTCCAGGAATAGCGACTGCGCACATCCACAAGTTCACTAACGGGGGCAAGGAGAAGAGAGTTGCCCATTTTCAGTACCAGTGGGGTTTGATGGAAAGAGATCGGCGTGTCTCCGGGGTGAATCGTTACTACGTGTCAAAGGGTTTGGAGAACATTGACTAAGGCAGCCTTTTTCTGACTGGTGAACAAACGACTTGATAATGTTCACCTCCGCCAGCTACAGAAGCGGATGCAACATATTACGAAGTATGCTATGTAGCACTTAATAAAAGTTTAAAAAAATGTTTATATGTGATTACAAATTAAGCTTCCAAAGTTTGGCAGGAAGAAAGACCATTAAATAGAAAAAGAGAAACATGGAACTGTGTGTGACCGCCTCCCTGGGGGACAGACAACTGAAAAGTGGATGAAGGGAGACGTCGGACAGGGCAAGATATGACAAAATACCCATTTATAAACTATCAAGGGCTCATGCGGGAGGGGGGAGCGGGGAGGGAGGGGAAAAATGAGGACCTAATGTCGGGGGTTTAAGTGGAGAGAAAATGTTTTGAGAAACGATGTACAAATGTGCTTTACACAATTGATGTGTGTATGGATTGGGATAACAGTTGTATGAGCCCCTAATAAAATGTTAAAAAAGAAAAAGAGAAACACTCATCGATCAGAAATAAAATTATTCTAGGTAAAATGAAAATGTAAGAAAAATCTAACAGTGACTTTAAAAACAAATATAATTAGGATACTCAATGAGATAAAAATGTTAATGGCTCATAGAATAAGAAATCATAAAGTTAAATAAAACAGATAAGAGAAATATATGAAAACAAAAATTAGAAAACTTTGAAATTAAAATACATACTCAAGGAATAATCATGCACGTTTTAAAAGATCAATAGATGAGATTCTCTTTATATTAAACACTTTGACAAAAAGAATTAGTAAATTTGAAAATGGTAATTTATACTTTCATCCTAATACAATCTCCCCGATTAAAAATATCTAGAAATATATATGCCAATACATACGAAAATCAAGAAAAATCTGAAAGGCCACAACATTCCCTTTTAAGAGTTCTAGGTTAGGAAACAGAGAATTTTTCAGAGTTAAAATTTTATTACAATACTCAAAATTGCTACTGCAACTGAATAAATAAAACTAATGAAAAATAGTAAGAAAATATATAGAAACAATTGTTTCTTGTAAATCTTGTAAGCCCATCTTGTAACCTAAGAGCTAAGAAGGAAACAAAAACAAGAAAACAAACAACAAAAAGATGACCTCTTTAGGGCTGAGAGTACAGAAGTCAATGTCTCAATACAGAAATTTTCAAACATTTTGATATGTAGACTCCTTTATACTCTTAAAAGTGCTAGCAATGCCTAAGCACTTCTATCAGTGCTGGTTACCTATGGAAAATCTCAATTTCATACAGTGCTGGTTACCTAAGGAAAATCTCAATTTCACTAGTCAGGACAGGCCAGTACCAACTGCAGAACAGACCATCAGTTACTGCTTTGCAAATTGATGTTTACTGTAGTTGTTAGATGCGGTCAAGCTGGTTTCGACCCATAGTGGCCCTACGTACAACAGCACAAAACATCACCAGGTCCTCAGCCATCCTCACAAATTTGTGTTTAATAAGCAGAAAATTAAAACAAGTCCAACGGGAGCCAAAATATATCCTTGAGTATTGTTACAAAGAAAATAGATGATAAGCAGAATACACACTCAAAAGTAAAAAGTGTAAAAAAACCCAGTAGTATCAAATCATATATTTGGTATAATTTCTTAATAAAATTATGAAAATAAAACAAAATACTGTAAAATTATATTATTTTTGGATGACACAAATGTAAATAACCTTCAGAGTGGTGATTGTCTTTAAGACAGAAGGAAGGAATGAAATCATGGAGTTACAATGGAAAATCCCACGGTTATTTGCCATGGAGTCTTCTCCAATTCATAACCACCCTTTGTGTAACAAGAGTTATCTTGTCCTGAGCCTGGTTGTGTAATGGGTTACATGTTGAGCTGCTAAGTATGAGGTCAGCAGTTTGAACACACCAGCTGCCTTAGAGGCAGGAGCTGTGGTGGCACAGTGGGCTATGCCTGGGGCTGCGACCAGCAGTTTGAATTACCAGCCACCCTGCGGGAGAGAGATGAAGCTTTCTCCCCCTGTAAAAAGTTACAGCCTTGGTAACCCAAGAGGGCATTTCTAGCCGGCCCTACAAGGTGGCCATGAATTGGAATCAACTCTATGGCAGAGAATTTGGTTTGGGCATTAGAAACAACTGAAGATGAGAAAAATAATAATAACTACCATCCCCATCCGTAACTGGTTTGTACTGTGCTTCAGTAAGAATCTGATTTAAATTTTCATGCCAATTCATAACCCATCTTGCACCAGGCAACGTTAGGGACTATTGAAAATACCCTCAGGACAGGGCTATATAAGGGCAAATATACTTAAGTAGTGTGTTAACATTGTACAGTTTAAAAAGTTTTAATTGCTTTACCCTTCCTTCCTTCCTCTCTCAAACTTTCTTTCCTTTCTTTCTTCTTTAAAAGAAGTGAGTTGGGTACTCACTCACAGCCATTGAATCAATGCTGACTCATAGTGACCCCTGTGGGTTTCCTAGACTGAGCTGTTTACAGGAGTAGAAAGCCCAGTCTTTCTCCTGAGGAGCTGCTGGTGGTTTTGAACTGATGACCATCCAGATCATAGCCCAATGTTTAACCACTACACCACTTGGGGTGGTGGGGTGGTTAAATGTTTTATGTACAAGAAAAAAAAAGCACTAGAACCCACTTATTTATCATCTTCATCTTACTCTCCTTCATTTTCCTCCTCCTTTTTTTCTCTCAGGTTTCTCAGCCTTTATGACACCATTTCTTGGCAGCATCAGGTTGTCCTTTCGTTTGCTATGCTGCAATAATATCTGTTTTGTATTTCCCCCTCAGCTTGGTGGTCTTCTTCGCCTAAAATTGCAGGTCACCAGCGGTAGTATTGTTCCATGTCTCTCAGCTTCTTTACAGCACCACCAATGGACAGGGCAAGGTACTCGCCTTTGATTTGGGGAGTGATGCACAGAACACAATAAGAAAAAGGCTGAAGGAGGCCTCTTGGGTGCACTAAGGTCCTTGAATTATTTTGTCCCCATTAGGAAAAATATCAATTTTCCTTTCTCTTTCATAACAGACCGTGTCCGTCTGTGCCATGTCTTCACATCTCCTGTTCTCATTACAGGGCATGGTCTTCCGTCTCCCTGAGCACTTCTTAGAAAACTTCTTAGAAGTTGATGGAAGCATCTGGAGCTCCTTCTGGAAAGTTTGTACCAAAAATACATATGACGACATTTTGCCTCTCAGCTTCTGAGGATCGATCTCCCTTCCCCACATTATATTATTATTTTTTATCTGCAGATCAGTCACCCAGTGCTGCATGGCTCTGCCTGGCCTGGTGCTGTCTCTGTGTAGCTCAATGTACTACATTGATGAAGTTAGATTATATTTTTGTGAATATTGTGTAGACATACCACTGAGGAATTCCTTCACTCTACCCAATATGATGTTTGCTAGCAATCTGTCTTTCCTGAGGACACACCCAAAGTCAGTGAGCTGGATATGGATACTCTTTATCCTCAGTTCTCAACTACACACAAGGACTCATCCTTGGTTCTCACCTATGCACAACTGACTCACAGGGGCAGGTCTCATCTCGTCTATAGCATCTCCGTGCCCACATTCCAAAACCAGCCACGCTCACTGACATTCAGACAGTTCTGTATCTGAGCCTGGATCTTTCTCCTTTTTTAGCCATTTTATTGGGAGCTCTTACAGTTATCATAACATTCCATAGTTAAATCACATCAAACAATATTATACAATTGCTACCACAATCGGTTTCAAAATGTTATCTTTCTTTTTACACTACTTGATGCCAGTTCCCCCTTTATCCCTTTCCTCCCCCAACCTGCCCCCGAGGAACCCTTATTATTTATTTACTTTTTTTTTTGCTCTATTTTACACCATCCAATATGTCCAGTAACATACATTTCTGTTGTTCACTCACCTCGAGTGAGGTTACAGAGTTATCAATGCTATCAGCTCACCCACACCCCTCTACCCATAGCTTCAGGGAGCCATTACTCCTGTTACTGTCTCTGAAGAGTTGTCTATCTTTGCTTTCATATATTGAACAATCTTAATTATACAAATGAACATAAGCAAGTCTAACATGATTAATGAGGCAAAATAGATAAGAACCATAATAGTAAGGGGAGGAAACATTAAAGAACTAAAGGATACTTATGGGGTTCATCAGTGCCATACCACACCCTGGATTTATCACCCCTTTCCTGTGACTCTTCTGAGAAGGACTGTCCAATTATCATACAGGTGGGTTTTGGGTTTCTGCTACATCCACACTCCTTCACATTGATTTGGTTGCTTGTTTTTGAACTTCTGATACCTTTTTTCTGTTGATACCTCATGATCACACAGGCTGGTTTGCTTCCATGTGGGCTTTGTTGCTTCCCTGCTGAATGGCCACTTGTTTAACTATAAGCCTTTAAGACCCCAGACACTATACATCTTTTAATAGCCAGGCACCAACAGGTCTCTCCACCACTTTTGGTTATGCACCCATTTTGTCTTCTGTGATTGTGTTGGGAAGCTGAGTATCATACAGTGCTTCCTTGTTGTACTTACATATATATATACATAAACAAATACACATATATTTATATATTTACTTATATACGTAACAATATATACCTATTTTTTTCTTTCTTGGTACCTCCTCTTTTTCTTTTTTCTTTCCTCCTGCCCCACTGTTATGTTTACCCATCATTCACCTCTGAGTAATCCTTCTCAGATATAATTCGATTGATCAAACAAAACCAGAAAAGCTGCACCCTACTCCTCTGTCCCTGTCATTATGGGTTCACCACTCCCCTCTCCTGTCTCCTCCCCTCCCCTTTCCTCCCTAACCATTGGTCCCATCGCTGTCTCTGCGGGATAGCAAGAGACTAAATTTTTACAGGAGTAGAATGGCTGGTGGTTTCAACCTCAGACCTTACCATTAGCAACTCAATGTACTCAACCCACTATGCTACCAGGGTTCCAATGACCATTTTAAAGGATAGCAAAACTGACTGAGTACCTTGGAACCCTGTGCTGGATATAGATAAAGGGATTGTGAACTGTTAATAGGCTAGAATCACAGTTTATTTACCCAGGAAGAGACAGAAATGCACATTGTCTAGCAGCTAATGGGATCTGCCTAATTATTGAAAGGAACAGAAAAATCTTAATAGCAATGCTGCTCCTGATCAAGTGTTAGTCTTGCTTAGTACAGTCTTGATTTCTAACTTGTTCTTGGAAATTACTTTAAAGTATGTGAAATTTCACAATTATATTCAAGTCTAATTTACACTTGATATAAGGAATATATAGATGAAAATGGGACTTTTATATTGGAGTATCAAATATGCTATTTTACTTAAGATATCATCTAAGATTGATGGCTTTCACAAAAAAGAAACTTTACCACCTGTGATAGTTAAGGTTTATGGTGCCAACCTGGCCGATAAACACATGTGGGATTAATTGAAGGGCAGAGAGATAAATGGCTTGGGGATCCTCGCCTGTCTTGTCTCTTATTCTCTGATAGACCAGTGTGCGACTGCCTTAGCTGGTTCTCTGCCTCAGCTGGCAAGGCTCTCTTCCGGCGAGACATCCCTGAGGAAAAACCACATGGACCTACCCTAATGCAGCCCTGGGTGCTGAAGAAGCCACATGGAGACCCCTGCCAGCTCTGAAATGCTTACATGCTTACTGGTTTGGCTTTCCTCCTGCATTAGGCATCATTGCGAGTATTTTGTAAGATTGAGGAGGACTTTGTAGATCATTGTCACAATACAGGCTAATGTCAGACTTATGGCTTGGACAGCACTGAGTTGGGATGCTTTCTTTTCTTTTCTTTTTAATCATTTTATTGGGGGCTCTTACAGTTCTTATCACAATCCATACATCCATCCATTGTGTCAAGCACATTTGTATATTTGTTGCCATCATCAGTCTCTTAACGTTTTCTTTCTATTTGAGCTCTTAGTATCAGCTCCTCATTTTCCCCCTCCCTCCCTGCTTCCCCCTCCCTCATGAACCCTTGATAACTTATAAATTATTATTTTGTCATATCTTACACTGCCCGATGTCTCCCTTCACCCACTTTTCTGTTGTCCATCCCCAAAGGAGGAGGTTATATGTAGATCCTTACAATCGGTTCCCCCTTTCTACTCCACCTTCCCTCCACCCTCCAGGTATCGCCACTCTCATCACTGGTCCTGAAGGGATAATCTGTTCTAGATTCCCTGTGTTTCCAGTGCCTATCTGTACCAATGTACATCCTCTGGCCTAGCCAGATTTTTAAGGTAGAATTGGGACCATGATAGTGTGGGGATGAAGCATTTAAGAACTAGAGGAAAGTTGCATGTTTCATCATTGATACTCTGCACCCTGAGGAAAGTTGGGGGGAAATGGGGCGCTAATAACAGTGAGCATCAGAAAGAAGAAAATGTTCTGAAATTGATTGTGGTTATTATTGCACAACTCTTCCTAATATGATTGAACATTGAATTGTCTAGAAGCAGCTAATATTAGAAAGATGTTTAATTGTGTTTTACTGAATATAGAAAGGCATTTCACTATGCAGAGCATTAAAAGAAAAACTATGAATAACACGGAGAAGAGTGAAAATTTCACAAATATTTTGTTGTACGCCTGTGGAACCAGTACATAAGACAAGATGCAGTTATATGAACAAAACAGGGAAATGTTGCATGGTTTAAAATAAAGAGAGGTGTGTTCCAGTGTTGTATCTTTTCACCATGTTTATTCAATTATATGCTGAGCAAATAATCCAAGAAACTATGGGAAGAACACAGCATCATAATTGGAGTAAAGCTCACCAATAATCTGTGATATGCAGATGACACAAACTTGCTTACTGAAAGCCAGGAAAACTTGAAACACTACAGTCTTCAATATAGATTACTATCCGATGTAAATAAAATACAACTGAGCCAATATCATGAAAAAAATCATAGACAATATCATGTGGCTCAAACCCACCAGAAAGACCAAGCTCTCTATTTGTCTTAAGATTTAAAGCCTCAGAAACTCTTATCTTGGGTCAGTGTGAGTTGACATCAACTGGATGACAGTGGCTTGTGATGTTAATTGATTAGCAATATTTTCAATTTTACATGTCTACATTATAACTGGGTATAATATTTGGATTTATTGAATCAAAGCATTGAATAATTTTTGTTTGGATATATAAATTTCATTCAACAAAAAAGAATTTGTGCTACACATGGAATAGCATGTTACATTTTAAATATAAATTCCAGATAAAATATTTAATCCTTGTTGAAATAGCATACATAATATTTACCAAGTACTATATATTTTAGAAAATATGGTATTCACTCATGAAGATCTCAAATATTATTTTTGTATAATAAATATTATTAAATATATTATTGTCTTATCATGAATAGTCACTAGATCATATTCATTCTTCCTGCCTGTGAAGGAGGTGACTGTTTTTCATAACATTGTAGATTAGTGATTTAGAACATATACTTTGTGGAGTACTTTAATTTTAGGAGTCAGTTGTGAATTTGTCAGGATAAAACCAGAAACAAATCAATTTTAGTCTTCCAAATAACCAGAAATTAGTTACTCAAGTGATAGACTTGCTGAAATATTAATGAAATCCCACTTATAGATTATGAAAGGATGCTCATAGATTAGTGGCAACAGGAAACAGCTTTGTCCCTTGGCTGGAGGGACTATGGGGCGGAAATGGTGTTTCTAGGGCTCAGAAGTTTAGCAGATAGAACTGGAGCCATCACTGAGCTTGGACCATGGATCGCAGCTTGTGTCAGAACAGCCAGAGTCCAAGAGAAGAAGTAACTGCTGCTAAGGATGCCACAGGTAGCAGGGCGAGAACAGAATCACCCTAACTTATTTCCCCATCCTGCAGTATTCTACGGCTTCCTTCTATGGGGCAAGGGCCCTAGAAACTAGAGGGCAAGAGGCTTAGCAAGTGTAGTTATGTGGTTCTCTGAGACAGAGAACCAAGCCCAAGAGGAAAGAGATTTGTGAGCGCATAGGCTACATAACATCTTTGAGTTATTCTTTTATTGGTAAAATGAACACTCACTGAATCCAGAGTTGTCAACATTAAAGTATGTATTAAAGCACTTAGCAGAGCGACTGCCCTAGTCCAGCTTGTGATAAATGTTAAGTATGTTAGCGATGGCTTTTAAGTTTTCATTTTGTTTTAAAATATTAGTGTATTTTTTATTGGCTTCGGTTTTGTTTATGCCCTTATAAATTACGGCTTCAATCTCCAGAAGTCATGTTCCCTCCTTCCCCTTTATATCATATCAGACTCTTGGACTCCAAAATCTTCGACAGAATGATTACTAGGCAATTTTTGTTGTGTTGAACATTGAATGGGGTCAAATTATATGTACAAATTCTAGCTGGATTTGATAAATAATTTAAATACAAGTAAATGGGTAGAATTTGTCTTACAGCAATAGTTTCTTAAGGGCCTGTAATATGACAGGTTTGAGACATTAAAGTATCTGCTTTATATAGCAACCTATAGGAAGTAGTGTTACTATCACTTAAAAGATGAGAAGGCAAAAAATCAGAAAGGAAAAATTACTTATGCAGGGCCACCATCTAAGAAGACATGAGGGTCAAATCGTGTTTATCAAACGTCAAGCTTTCTATGCCGTTCATGATGATAAAATCTCCATCCCCTGGGCCGCAGAGGGGTCGGTGAAGGGAGACGCCGGGCAGTGTAAGATAAGATATAATAGTAATTGATAAATTATTAAGGGTTCATGGGAGAGGGGGGAGGGAGGAGGAAGGGGGAGGGGGGAGGGGAGAAAAGGAAAAAGCTGATTCTGGGAACCCAAGAGGAAAGCGAATTTTGGGAATGATGAGGGCAACAAATGTATAGGTGTGCTTTACACAATTGATCTATGTATTGTGATGAATTGTATGAGCCCCAATAAAATGATTAAATAAATAAAAATTTTTAAGGGCAAAAAAAAAATAAATTGAACTTTCAGGCTTCATATACTCACTTTCCCTTGGGACAGAGTTGTCATTTTAGATGGTTCATGACTAATTATCCCCATTGATTCCTTTAAACATCTATTAAGTATTTTTCATGAGGCATACATTTTTCTAGGCACTAGGGTTTACAATCTACCTGGGAGAGAGAAACAATATGTGCATTCGTTTTCTGTTGCTGTGTAACAAATTACCACAAACCTAATGACCAGAAACAACACAATCTATTATCTTAAATTCTGTGTGATAGAAGCCCAAACATAGCCTATGAGCTCATAAAACGGAGACCAAGGTATATACCTATCTATTCCTTGCTAATTGACTCTCATCTGACATTTCACTTTACAACAATTAAAAAAACTCCAAAAACCAGCCCCCAACAAAATGATAAAAACAACAACAACAACCCAAAAACCTACTACCTGACTGTTTTGTGCATTAGCTGACAGTAAAAAGTACTGAGAAGTGGGAGTAATTATCACCATGATGCTGTGTGTCAACTTGGATGGGCCCTGATTCTCAGTCCTCTAGCAGTTATGTAAAGATCTAATTTGGCAGTTATATAGTGGTATAGTTTAGAAGTTATGTAGTTGGACAGGTAGGTAATGATTAGTCATTCTCCACTTTGTCCTCAGAGGTCATCTTCTCTTTTCACATCATGGTAATTTTTCCTTAACAACCTGGTCTTTGGAACCTAACCATATCAGTGAATGACAAAGGTACGCACGAGGGTTGGCTTCCCATTAGAGGCTCTATGTACTCTGCCAAACTCATGTTGACTCATAGTGACCCTATAGGACAGGGTGGGGCTGTCTCTGTGCATTTCTGAAACTGTAGCTCTGTATTGAAGTAGAATGTCTCTTTCTCCAGCACAGCTGCTGGTGGTTTCAAACTGCTGGCCTTTCCCTTTGTAGCCTAATGCATAACCATGACATCACCAGGGCTCCTTATGTGGATAGAAACAGCATGTAATTGCTGACAGAGGTCACAGTGAAAGCTTTGAGGACTGTTGTTGTGGATGCTTTAGTTGTTTTTTAAACTACTGTTAGCAGTCAACCACAGTTCCTTCCTATCTGGCACTCGCACAGGTCGGTAGCTTGTTTCTTTAGAGTCAGTTAGGAGAAAGTAACTAGAGCAATTTTGTTAACAAAACAGTCATTTGATAATATATTGTGATTATGGGAATAACATCACTTCTGCCATAGCATAATGTTTTGTGACAGAGGAGCCAATCTGGCCCTTCACAATAATTTAAAAATTATTCGAGAGCCATAAAAAATTAAATCATCATTATCTTAATAATATACTTCTTTAAATTTCATTTTTAAATGTGCATATGTGCAAATGTGCATATGGAAAGAGCCATATGTGGCTCGAGAGCCGCAGTTTGCCAACCACACTGTAATCTAATCATGAGACTTGAAGCATTTACTGAAGATCAAAGAATACAACCCTCAGAATGGATTAAAACACAATAAAAAAATCCCCAAACCAAGCCCACAGCCATCAAGATGATTCCGACTCATAGTGACCCTCACCTTCCAAATCCTGCACAGCTTGGGTGGATGTCCCTTCTTATCTAAACAGAAGATTAGAATAGATAGATTGATAGATAGATCAAAAAGTTCAGTCTTCTCCCCTTTGCCATTGAAGGTCAACAGTTAGTGGCCTCTTGCCTCTTGGGAGTAGTTCCTTTCTGCTCTAGTTTCCCGCCTCACATTCTTAGCTTTCTACTTGATATTCACAGCATCTCCATTAGCAGTGAAGCCGGAGAAGGCGGGAGTGAGTGAAACCTTTTCTCTTACTGAGTACGCCACACTTTTGTCCTGGTAGCCCTTCTCTTGCAAATACGTTCAAGAGCTATCATGTGGCCAGCACCACGCAGGCCTCTGCCACGATGATGCTCAATTTACCAGTTAAGCCCTGGCCCCCACCTCTACTACCCCAAGGATCCACCCCAGTTGGGCTCACACCTGATGGAGTACCCCCCTTCTTCCAGGGGCTCCAGCACAGTTCCCTCTCTGTGTGACCCACGTATTATCCACAGAAAACGCTGGGACATCCCTATCAGGCCACATTCAAGCAGTGCAGGCTGCTGTTTCAAGCCAAGCCAAGCAATGACACCGAGTCAGCCTTTCTCCTCCTCTTTATGGTGGTTAAAGCTAGACCCCAGAAGAGAGAGTTTCAAATAGCAACATGAATACATCAGTTAAAAAGTTTAACTTGTTCTTATTAATTTTTCCACAAACCATTAGTAATCCATGGTAGTAAATATTTGGATGGAAGTAAGGATAGATATCTATATATAAAATTCATTTGAAAATTTGGCATTATCTTTGCTTCCCTCTGTATGTGTGTATAACGCATGCATACATATATACACGCCTGGAGTGGGAATCTTTAATTTTGAGCACATTTTCTCTGGGATTTATTTGAACCAGAGACAACAGGTAGAATCTTGTTTTCAGCCTCCAGAGTAACGACATCCCTTGCTTTGTCAGTACATGCTGATTGAAAGTGGAACTCCCAGATTAAAGACAGAACACACCCTTGGCTCTTAAAAACATCAAAATAAGCCAAGGAATATTATTTCAGCCAGTGTTTCCTTAGAAACACTGAATGGATGTGGATTCTTTACTTGGTGATTTGTAAAGAATATTTCATAGATCAGTATTTCTTTCCAGAAGTATAATAGAAAAGCATCCCCCTCCCCCACCTATCAAAAAACACAATGACTCCCGATTGCAGGGCTCCAGAAGAAGAAGAGAAAAAGAGCACAGATTGACCAGAATAGCAACCCTCTTGGTGCAGTTTCATGACTGCCTGTGTTGTCCAGAGCTTGCCAGCACTTGCTAATTATGCTTTCAGGGGTTGGAACATTCACTACTGTTCATAGCACAGCTTTAAGAAAAGCAGTAGGCTCCTAGATGTCTTGGTTTTTTAAAAAAAAGTACAAGATGTGTTCCACCTTTCTCAAAAGGTGGGTAAACCTAAAAGAGGAATTTATCCATGCCCCATTCTAAAGTCTACCACAAAACTCACCTTTCTGTAATTGTGTGCAGTTCTGAAAGAGAACCCCTATCTTACACATTTCTGGAGGACTCCTTGGGTGCTATTCCAGTGCCAGCGCTGAACAAAATAGTTTCTGTACCCAGCCATCCTTAGGCTCCTTCATTCCCCCACTCCACCAGACTTTCTGGAACACTTACCTCACCTCCGACAATGAAGAATGTCTTGAGATACAGCACAAAGCCATCTAGACATTTAAAAAAATTGAGAGGGAAAAAGTGTAAGTTAGGAATTGATATGTCCTATAAAGGAAATAGACATTCCTGAGTGGTACAAATGGTAATGTGTTCAACCGCTAACCAAAGCATGAGAGGTTGAGGTCCACCCAGAGGCACCTTCGAAGAAAGAGCTGATGATCTCCTTCGAACAAAGCAGCACTGAAACCCCTGTGAACCACAATTCTGCTTCGATCTGCACGAGATCACCATGAGTCAGCCTCAGCTGGTTTGGGTGTTTGTTTTCAATAAGGAAAATGAAGCAGAATGCATTATCTAAGTGATGAAAGAAATATTTCTCATCGATCGGTTGTGAGAAAGTAAGGTTTGAGCCAAGGCCTGAATAGCTCATTAAAGCGAGCAAATCCAACATTGGGCAAAGCCCCTCTAGCACGTGGGACAAGGCAGGATGCTGTGAACTAGGGAAGAGCGTGGGCTTGATTACTTTTTCACCCATGTAACAGTTTCTGACTGTGATGCTCGATTTTAAACCAATTTGTCATTAGAAATATTATACAGTCAGTACTAATACACGTTTTACATGGGGTTTGAAGTTTGTATAGCTTGACATCTCAATGGAGAGTTTGAAATAATTTTCTTTTCTGCCAGGTATTTTGGGACGACAGATGTGTACACGTCTCAGCAAACAATTAAGCATGCAGAGAAAAGCGTAAGGTGTCAAGTGTGGCAGTTCTATACTCTGGTGTCAATTTGAGAGGATTACAAGTGAAGGGGTGGAGTCGACCTGTCAATCAAGATATAACCAATGTGGGCATGGCCTTCTACTGAGAATTCTGGAAACTCCTGTATTTTCTTCCTTGGGGGCGGGAGATACTTCTCTCTCACTGCTCACTTCCTAAGAGAGACTCTACTGACAAGACACATGGTGCTATGCCCTGGGAGCTGGAGAAACCACATGGAACTACCCTGATGCAACCAGACCTCTGGAGCCGGAGAAACCACATAGAGACCCCTTCCAGTGCTGAGATGCTTACAACGCCACTGGATCCACAAGACTTCCAACCCCTGGTCTGTGAGCTTAATGCATTAGGCATCATTGCATGTATTTCGTGAATCTGAAAAAGACTTTATAGATTGGTACTGGACATATGGGCTAATATTGGATTTATGGACTTGATCTGGACTGTGGCAGGACGATTTCTCAATATTCAGTTGTTCTTATATATGAACCTCTTTCTCATACACATGAGTGTCTATGAATTTGTTACTCTAATCTACGCAGACTAGCACACCAAGCTAGTATACAAAACTCAAACTCAGGGTACAAAACTGAAGTCACTCAGTCACTCCAGGATTCAATCACTCCAGAGCCAAGGATAAAAACCAACTTACTGGGATAAAATCAGTTCCTTTATTCATTTAATGAATAACACCTGTATTCGCTTATCAAGTGATCGATAGGGGATAAAATTTAAGACTTTGAATGTCTGAGGATATCTGTATTCTCTCCTTACATGCAACTGATAGTGTGACTAAGAATAGAATTCTAGGGTGGGAGCAATTTTCTCTAAGAATATCCAGTTATTTCTCCTGTTTTCTGGTTTTCAGAATTGCTGTAAATCTGAGAAAAACTAAATAGAAGTGTAGAGCACCTAGGTAGAGCTTGTCAGCTCATGGACTTCGCTAAATAACGTTTTAGCCTGGTTCTCTAGAAATGACATTCCAGTGAAACATATAGATTGAGATAGTTATCCAAGGACAGGATTCACACAGCCGTAGTGTCTGCCAATTTATAAGTCCCTGGGTCATATCTCAAGCTGAAGGCGTCTCTTGACTCAAGTAGCTCCAGGAACCGATGAACCCCAAATCAGCAGGTCAGAAAGCATGTTGCTGGCTGCAGACAAAAATGAGTCTGATCTTGGTAGGCAAGATGGTAGACTGCTGACAACTCACCAATCGAGCAACATTATGAAGGTTGCCGGCCTATGTTCAAAGAAGCAGAGGTCATATGATGAGCCAGAGGAAAGATCCACATTACATCCAGCAAAAAACATGCATAGTTTCACAGAGTCCACATATTTTGCAAGTAGATTATACCCCCACGGAATTGTTTTTTCAATTGATTGATTTCTCATAGCAGATCTCATCACCAGAGATGACCACCTCTTAGTCGTCAAACCACTGAGAATGCTGGCCCAGCCAAGTGGACACACTACTTTAACTGTCACGAAGAATGATCTAAAACAGAAATTAGATCAGAATACCTTTGATTCTCAGTATCTTTAAATAACTTTTGAAGTCCTACACCATATTTCTCCTTTATTGTGCCTTAGAGTAATCATCCTTCAGTCAACATTTCTGGGTTGAATGAGGGAACTTCTAATCTTCTGGTTAGGTAAAGGAGGAACATTCATCCAGTTGTGTAGGATTTGGAAAGTGTGTAGGTCGGGTTATCTAGTGTGTTAGTCTTGTCTAGGTAGACTATAGAAACAAATTCATAGACACTCATATGTGTATGAGAGAATTTTACACCAAAGAGCAATCGTACATTAAGAAAACACCCCAGCCCAGTCCAGATCAATGCACAAGCCCAATATTAGCCCATATGTTTGATACCAATCTATAAGACTCATGAAGCACATAGAATGACGCTGAATGCAGGACGATCACAGGCCAGTGGGTGGAAAGTTTTGTGGATCCAGTGATGGTGTAAGCATCTCAGCGCTGGTGTGGATCTCCATGTGACTCCTCCAGCTCCAGGGCTCTAGCATAGCTCTATGTGTCTTGTCATCAGGAATACAAAGCAGAGAGTATGTCTGTCCTGCCTCCAGTAAGCTATTTATCTCTGTAGTGCCTCCAAATGAGGTCATAAAGCAGCTACCTGATTGACAGACTAAACTCCTCCCCTTCACTCTTAATAATCTCAAATTGGCACCATATTATGGAGCTACTACATCTAGAGGAACAAAACCAGTGATGCTTACATATGGTGTATATAAGAAAAGATTTATATCAGGAAATGGCTTACACAATTGTAGAAATATTAAGTCCAATCCAATTCCTGTCAAGGCAGTCCACTGGCAGTTCCTGAGATCAGCAGGCTGGAGTCCAACCTATCATTCAGGTCACCTAGCCTGATGATGTTTCCTGGAAGGTATGGCCTTTTTAAAAGAGGGACACTTCTCTCCCTCTCTGCCCAATTGCCTTCCTGCTTGTTGTGGTGCTGTTCCTGCCTCCAGGGGTGGTGCCATGTGGGTCACCCAACACTGAGAGCTGTCAGCACCTTGCCATGTTCCCACTGACCTTGGATCCACTTGTTTTGGTACCAGGGGCCAGTGGTTTCCCTACTTCCTGCTTCACCTTTATGTACCATCAGCCTGCATCTAGGTGAGTCTGAAGATGGCCCCCTCTAGCATCAGACCAAAGGACTTCAGTTGGACTGGGCTGGGATACCTTCCTGATATGAGATTCCTTCTTGATACATATATGAGTGTCACCAGTTTTGTTTCTCCAGACAACTCAGACTAACACAAACATGAATCCTTTTATTTCTGACTTCAGTGCTCAATTATCAACTGATTCAAATTCCACTTGTCCTTCTGTTTTCCACCGTCTAAACCGTTTCACCATTCGTACTTCTGTAAAGTAATGATTGTTTAATCCCATAATCACCCTCTAGGAGTGATTTTAGATGTATTCAGCATGAAATATTTAACTGGAAAATCTCAAGTGTTTTCCACCCAAATACCATTCCTTCCACAAGAGTTTCTTATGAATAAAATATATCCATCTTGTCAAAAAGCAGTGATGTCACTTCGAGGACTAAGGTACATCTGACCCCAGTCATAGTATATTTTCAACCACTTGCTCTGCATGTGAAAACTGGACATTGAATAGGGAAGACCAATGCCGAATGGATGCATTTGCATCATGGTGCTGGCAAAGAATCGTGAAAGTACCATCAAGAGCCAAAAGGACTAACAAGTAAGTCTTGAAAGAAATACAATCAGAATACTCAGAGGACACATGGTTAGGAGTGACCAATCCAGGGAGAAGGATGTCGAGCTTGATAAAGTAGCAGGACAATGAAAAGGAGGAAGTCTTCCAACAAGATGGATTGACACAGTGGCACCACTGATGCGCTCAAGCGTAAGAGCCATTGTGAGGATGGCGCAGGCCCAGAAGTGCTTTGTCCTGTTGTCCACAGGGTTGCTATGAGCTGGCACTGCCTGGGCAGCTCTAACCACAACAGCTTCTCATCGCTCCATCAGGGTACGAAGCACATTGATTGCTAGATGAAGAAATGTGCTAACACTGCAGAAAAGAAACCCCAGGTTTTAAAAACTTAATGCATTTCAACTGAAGATGGAAATCATTTGGCCTGTGGGAAACTCTTTCTCTTTAGGTTCAATCTGATGTTTGTTATATTTGAACCAGTTTAATATATGAAGAATTATAAAGTCTAAGAATAGCATTAAAGGATAATTTTAAATGCTTAAAATATACTATTAGATACTTTACTTCAGCAGTTACATATAATTCAGGATCTGAGCAGTGGAGTAAATCATATAACATTTAAGTCTAACAGTAGTGTTTAGAGAATTTGAATTTCAGAACATTCCAATAACATATGCATGATCTATGAAACTGGCCATACAATATTTAGGCTGCTGTTTTAAATTTGAGGCATAATGAAATAATCAAATAAAAAGGCAAATCAACACAACAATGTACAATAACAGCACTAAAAGTACATTAATAGGTCTAGATTTCTACGTATTATTTCTAAAATTATCCTGACCTGTTTACTTTCTTTCTCTTTTGTGTTATGGGTCTAAGCTATCAAAACTTTTGTCACTGAAAACAAGAAAGGAATACACCAGAAAAGCAAATGTCAGGGAGTGTGGGAAATCGAATAGCCACTCCAGAAGGAAGGAGCAGAAAGTTCTAAGGGTGAGATTGAAGGAGAATATTAAAATGAATCTGATCAAGGAAAAGGCAAACCAAGCTCTGGCTGTGGGGTAGAAGGCTTGGGAAGAGAGGCTTAAAAATAAAACCAACAGCAAACCTGAGATGACGACACCTGTGGTGTCACTGTTCTGGAGAAGTGTCGGCCGTGAAAGAACGGACAGAGACACCTCAGCCAAGACTCAACACAGTTGCTAACTCTAAAAATACATTGTTTTCATTGAAGAAAATATGTAATCATAGTGCACCCTATGGTTTGGCTCTGAAAGATAGATGATAGATAGATAGATAGATAGATAGATAGATAGATAGATAGATAGATAGATAGATGACAGATAGATAGATAGATGATAGATAGATAGATAGATAGATAGATAGATAGATAGATAGATGATAGAGATATTCAGAATCCTATCAGTAATGAGTTCTAATATTACCAAAAGATGAGATAGATGAACTTGGAAGATGAATGAGGAGCAAGTGTTTATGTGAAGCAGGGAGGTTTCTATGAGTTGGTTTTTAAAAGAGAGATAAATCATTATTTCCTTCCCCATATAGGGAATTTAGCACACTATAGCTCAAATGCGAAACCAAGAAGAAAACCATATCGTTATGTTGAAAAGTGCAGCATAAACCCCAGAGAAACAGAGTTGAAAATGGGGTCCGAAATGGGTAGGGCTGAGCATAGAATTGCTTTTTTTTCTCACACACGTTGTCATCTTATTTGACATTGTAAATTTCTTGATGGATGTCTTGTTGTTTATTTTAATAAATAGTGATAGCTTTTGGAATGCCCACATGTAAGTCACGGGGGTGGGGGTGGGGTGTTCCTATCCTTCATAGGGAAATAAAATTAATTTGAGACAGATAAGGAAAGAGGCTACCATCTCCACCTCCATTTTTCAAGTTCAATGACTTTGGGAGAGATTTCCAAGCCAACACATAGGGGCTCCATCCAGTTAACTTTGTGAATTGTGGTCTCACTTCTTGCATCACTTTGAAAGGTTGTTGCCCTTCAAGAATAATGTGTTTTCTCCGCTCTAGTAGGGGTGTGTTTAGTCCACACCCTTGCTCTGTACCGTTCACCCATTTAACCCGCTTAAACTAGTCAGAAGAGCAGGACTAGATCACACACCTGTCACCTGGAGTTGAACCCGAGAGAGCAAAGAACACCAGGCACCTGCCTTGAGGACCCCGCTGTCCGGCACACGTGCACCTCCCTGGGATGAGGGATCACAGCCTTCCCCCGAGGCCGGTCCGGGGGCTCCACGTTTGAACATCTGTTGCTTGCGTAACCACGTGCCATTACCCCACCCCTATAGACCCAGTTCCCAGAATTCCCCATCTCTGGTCATGAATAAACTTAAGGTCCTTCCTGCTGTGACCCCCTTATAAGCCTCTCTTTTTCCCTTGTGGGAGATCCCGAGGCTTTCCATGTCTTAGGGATGCAGTCACGTCTCCCCTGCAAGGCACTTGTCTCTCTAGTAAATCTACTGAATTACTGGATCCCAAGGGTGCCTACAACTGTTAAGAGATTTCCCAGAGAAGAAAGGGAATTTCCCAGGAGAGTTTCTAAAACAACATAAGAAATCTCTAGCTGCCCCGTCCAGAAAACACTTGGCACACAGGCACATTTAGCATATTTGCTGAACTTGGAAGTTCCAGATCTTGTCCCTGAACCAGGAATTCTAAAGCCTTCCAGAAACTAGTTGACTATCTACATAATGAGATAAGAGACCCCACAGGGCCGATAACTGTTAGGAGATTTCCCAGAAAGGGGGTGGGGGGTGGATTTCCAAGGCATCAGAGGATTTCCTGGGCTTTTGTGGGTGATGGTAATTGTCACCTGGAGAACTTCAAGATCCATAGGATCCTTGAAACAAGTGTCAATAGTCAGTAGAAGGGACGGTTGGTTACAGGTAGCCCTGAAGATGTGGTAAGGAAGCACACTCATTCATGGCCTGGAACACTTGGGGTGATAACAGAAGAGGCATTTCTGTTGGTCTTAATTTAAATTAAAATTTAATTTAATTTAAGCCTAAATAGGTTTTCACCAGAATTTTTAAAACCTTAAACATTTGTTTAATGGAGTAAATTTCATTTTTCTTTAAGCTGGCACTTTAAATTTAGGAAGATAATACAGAAATGGAACCTTGTTTGAAGCAAGCGGTTTGTTTTTACCACAGGCCTGTGTTCCGATGCCTCCTCATAGTTGCTATTTACAAAGCAAATTGAATTTCCTAACATTTCTCATGCTGGAAACAGAGCCACATTTTTCTCTTATCAGGGCCTGGTCCCTTGCAGTCAACTTAATGTTTAACTAAAGTCCCACTTGTTTTATTTATTTGGCAAGCTTTAATCTGAGAAAAGAAGATGTATATAGTTTGGTCTCAAATGTTACTCAATTGCATAAAGAAGTTTTATGTTTATAAACATACATACTTTTAAAACATGTATCGCTCATTTAAGTTACGATTTAAGGATACAATTAGATCTAATTACTGCCTGCATACAACCATGCAAAGGAAGTTGCTGTAAAAACAACATATAAAATCAATAGCTCATCTCCACGTAGTCAAATCCAATCTGTCTCCTCCTTGGGATCAGCTGATAGGTTTGATTCAATAATCTTTTGGTTAGCAACCAAGTACTTGACCATATAAATATTTCTTATACATCTAACTTTTTAAAACATTAATTAAATATTGAATTTACACTAGCACCCTAATACTGGGCAAGAATTCAAAGCAAAAAAAAGGGGGGGGTGTTCCAATCTAGCTATTCTAGTAGAAACAATACTTTCTTCATTTTCCATCTGATTACTGGACATGTCATTAACTGACATCTTCATGTAAATTTTGGAAACAGCCTTCAGGGAGTCTTATGATTAGAATTTGGCTTGTTATCTTTAGTCAGACAAGGACTTAGAGCCCTAAGTCAACATATTGGCTCCTAAAAAACAGTTTAAACACACCAGACACAAGGGAGGAGAAAGATGCTGTTTTCTGCTCCCATGAAGATTTATAGCTTTGGAAAACCCTAGGAGTAATTCTGCTTTGCCACATAGTGTCACTATGAGTTGGAAGCTACCCCATTTCACCAAAACAAATAATAATAATAAAATGAGTAAAGAAATAAAATATGACTTTATTTTGAGGGATAATTCACATAAAAAGAATGTACAAGTCTTAGTTGCAGAGTTCATTTAATTTAGTATGTACATATAAATATATCCTTAATGCTATGCAAATATGACTGAAAAACATCTAGTTGTAAAGTATCATACGGAACATGAGCCACTGGAAACAGGGCCTTTAAGCTGCTATCCTCTGCTTATATAAAAAAAGAAGTTTCCCTTATGAAAATATTTAGGTTGTCTTGACTGTGTGGGTACATTCATGCAAGTGTGAATGTAGTCTATGTCTTTAAAAAGTACTAATGTTCAAAAAGTACTACTAGCCAAATAAAATAGAAGTGAACCTTAAATAGATGTAATCACGTTAAGTAAAGTTTAAAGGTTGGTTGGTAGACTATGTGCAGAACAAGATTGCCAAGCAATTTGCTTTTCAACTACCAACTGAATGAATGTCAAACATTTAAAGACATTTAGTTTGAGCTCTCCATGTGCCAGCCACTAAAGTAAGGTCATTATATTTCTTATCTGGCTTAATCTCCACAAAAATCTGAAGGAGGTGTTATTTCCCCTATAGTATAGATGAGAAATCAAAGTTCACGGAGTTTAGGTAACTTGCCTAGAGTTATACAATAAGTAGGGGAAGCAAGATTCAAATGAAAAAAATCACTTCCAGGCCTGGAAACCAGACTCCTTGTTGTCTTCCTAGATGAAAGCCAATATAGTCCATTTCTTATGTTTGTCATACACTTAGTGCAAGGGTAAAATACTCTATAAAAATAAAAGTTCTTGAAGAATTCAGCAGAGGACAGCACTGAAGCTACAGCTCAGGGAGAAGGACATGTCTGATCAAAGCACACAGAAGCAAATGAAGGGAGAGGGAGAGAGAGTGGAGCACATCCTGGCCCACCAAGCCCTGAGGACAATATTCCTGCTCATACCAACCAATGCACAGAGAGGACCCTAGGGCCAGTCCCACCACCAGACACAGATGTGCCTCACTCATAGTGCTACAGGGGACAACACTGGAGACACAGTGCAGGAATTGCACCTGATCTGACCCCACCACACTGAGGCAAAAAACTAAGGGTGTGCAACAGAACAGCAAGGGGCACAGTGCAACGAAGTCCTCAGGGAATACCAAAAATAGACTTTGAGGCCAGGATGTGGCCCCATCAGACACGACCTGGAAACACTCCTAAAGGTCAACAAACAGACCTTTAACTATTCAAAGGTTTTTCTTTTATTGTTGTTGTTGTTTTTGTTTTCTTTTCTTTTGTTGCTTTGTTTTGCTCTGTCTTGTTTTTTATGTGGATGTTATTATCTCTGTTTGCCTATTTAGATAAGATAGACAGGATAAACAATATGGAGGAGATAACAATGGGACCAAGGATTCCTGGCAGGGAGAGGTTCACATGGGAGTTGGGGAGCCAGGGGAAAGGAAGTGGGTGTTAACAAACCCAGGGACAAGGGAACAACAAGTGATCTAAAAGCGATGGCAATGAGGGTGTAGGAGGCCTGGTAAGGCTTGATCAGGGCAATGTAACTGAGAGGAATTACTGAAACCCAAATGCAGGCTGAACATTTTAGTGAGATAAGAGGAAAGTCAAAGAAAATAGAAGAAAGGACTAGGAGGCAAAGGACATTTAAAGAGGTCTAAATACAGGCATGTACATATGTAAATATATTTATATATGATGATGGGGAAATAGATCTATGTACATGTATTTATAGGTTTAGTATTAAGATAGCAGATGGACATTGGGTCTCTACTCAAATACTCCCTCAACTAAAGAACACTTTGTTCTATTAACCTGACATTCCATGATGCTCACCTTCCCAACACGATCGCTGTAGAAAAAGTGGATGCATAAGCAAAGGTGGTGAAGAAAGCTCATGGTGCCTGGCTATCAAAAGATAAAGCATCTGGGATCAGAAAGGCTTTAAGATGAACAAGCGGCCATCTAGCTCAGAAGCAACAAAGACCACATCGTAGAAGCACACCAGCCTGTGTGATCACAAGGTATCAATGGGATCAGACATTAGGCATCAAAGACCCAGAATAAAAAATGTTATCATTGTAAATGAGGGGGAGTGTGGAGTGGAGACCCAAAGCCCATCTGTAGGCAACTGGACATCCCCTTACAGAAGGGTCGCTGGGAGGAAATGAGCCAGTCAGGGTACAGGGTAGCAACGATGAAATATAAAACTTTCCTCTAGTTCTTAAATGCTTCCTACCCCCCATTATCACGATCCCAATTCTACCTTACAAATCTGGCTAGACCAGAG
>NW_022111300.1:17791993-17804104 GCF_000313985.2 Echinops telfairi
AAGGGAGACATCGGTCAGTGTAAGACATGAAAAAATAATAATAATTTATAAATTATCAAGGGTTCATGAGGGAAGGAGGGTTGGGGGAGGGAAGGAAAAACTGAGGAACCAAGGGTTCAAGTAGAAAGAAAATGTTTTGAAAATGATGATGGCAACAAACTTGGTACAAATATGCTTGACACAATGGATGGATGTATGGATTATGATAAGAGTTGTATGAGCCCCCAATAAAATAATTTAAATAAATATAAAAGTTCTTAAGTAAGATGGATCAATTGCAATGACGCTGATGCTCACACCATGCAAAAGCAACATCATAGTCTAAAATCAAGTAAAAGAGATCCGAAAAACTAGGTAGAAGCCCTGGTAGCATAGTTAGCATTGGGCTGCTAACCCCAAGGTCAGTCAGCAGTTCAAAACCACTAGACACTCTGTGGAGAAAAGCTGGGGCTTTCTACACTGGTAGTTCATCTTGGAAACCCACAGGCAGTTCTACCCTGTCCTTTTAGGGTCACTGTGGATCAGAATTGATCAATGGCAGTGCATTTTGGTATGGTAGGTAGGTTTTATGTCAACTTGGGTGGGCCAGGATTCTCCCATGATATGATCTAACCCATGATGGAATCTTTTGCAAAGCAGCCAAGCAGCTGTGAAGGGAACAGACCTACTTAATCTGGTTACAGCCTTGATATGATTGAGGGAGGTTTCCTTCAGAGTGTGGCCTCCCCTTAATATAAATTGACAGTGTGTGGATGGAAGCTAGCTCACTCCTATTGCTGGTCTTGAATCCTGCTTCTGGTTCATGGACCTCCTATTATATTACCTGTCAATCCCAGGAGCTATCAGCAGACTCTTAACATTGGATTCATTCAGTCAATCTCAGGTTATACAGCTCAGCATCTACCAGTCTGTGGTCTTCCTACGTCATCTTCATGCTACCTGTTTATCAGCTTCTGCAGCTACAGGAGTCAAGAGAAGCCTTCAGCTTACATTTGACACATACACTTGAAACAGACTGAACTTACAATGGTGTGAGACCTTTCTTGTCATAAAGGTCTTTCTATATTCATACAAGCATTGCTGGCTTCAGTACCATTGACAACCCAACCTAACACAAATTGAAATTAAAAATGTGTCACATTCTCACAAAGTTTTATTTTATATGTTTAGTAGGTGTTGACTTCTTTTTTGTTTATTAAATCATTTTATTGGGGGCTCATACAACTCATCGCAATCCATATATACATCCGTTGTGTCAAGCACATTTGTACATTTGTTGCCATCATTATTCTCAAAACATTTACTTTCTACTTGAGCCCTTGATATCAGTTCCTCATTTCCCCACCACCTTCCTCACTCTCCCTCCCTCATGAACCATTGATAATTTATAAATTATTATTATTTTATAAATTTTAAAAGGACACTGTCCGACGTGTCCTTTCACCCAGTTTTCTGTTGTCCATCCCCCAGGGTGTGGGTTATACGTAGATCCTTGTAATCAGTTCCCCCTTTCTACCCCACCTTCCCACCACCCTGCCGGTATTGTCACTCTCACCACTGGTCCTGAAGGGATCATCTGTCCTGGACTCCCTGTGTTTCCAGTTCCTATCTGTACCAGTGTACATCCTCTGGTCTAGCCGGATTTGTAAGATAGAATTGGGATCATGATAGTGAGAGGGAGGAAGCATTTAAGAACTAGAGGAAAGTTGTATGTTTCATCGTTGCTACCCTGCACCCAGACTGGCTTGTTTCCTCCCCGAGACGCTTCTGTAAGGGGATGTCCAGTTGCCTACAGATGGACTTTGGGTCTCCACTCTGCACTCACCCTCATTTACAATGATATGAGTTTTTGTACTTTGATGCCTGATACCTGATTTGTTTGACTGCTCATGGTCACACAGGCTGGTGTGCTTCTTCCATGTGGGCTTTGTTGCTTCTGAGCTCGATGGCCGCTTGTTTATCTTCTCAAGCCTTTAAGACCCCAGACGCCATATCTTTTGATAGCCGGGCACCATCAGCTTTCTTCACCACATTTGCTTATCAACCCATATGTCTTCAGGTGTTGACTTCTTATAACAGTTATTTTCATATGTGGTTCTCATACAAAGGCCATAGGAACTCCCAGAGAAAAGCACTTCTACAATTTCATATAAAGTCAGCTTCAGAGAGGGAAACGATTCTCAAAATCCCAACAGCTGCCAGAAACTGGACAGTTCTACAGCAAATGGAAACTGAAACTCTCCGGCAAACATAACTCAACAGAAAGGAAAAATGCAAATGGCCAATAAAAAGCAAGGAAATGTCAACTTCTTTAGTATCACAGAAATTAAACTTGGAACCACAATATAACTCTTTTATCCACCAGATTAACAGCTATTATTAAAAAGTTCAAATATTTTCCAATGATTAAAAGGAAATTAACTCATTCTCCATTTTACTTATAGGAATGCAAATTGCTGCAACTTTTTTTGAAATACACCTAATTAATATCTAGATAAATTTTTAAATCCCTTTATATTTTTGTTAGAGAATTTCACTTTTAGAATTAATTCTCCATAAATAAAAATCATAGGTATATGTAGGGGTTATTGTGGCTTTATGGGTAATGGCAGTAATAAGGAAATATGCGAATGCGTAAACAGAAGCTAGGTTCCACAATGTTACAAAAGGCGTTTGTTGGAGAAAATGTCATCCACTCAACCAATGGTGGTAGAACAATTCAAAAGCTACGTGCAAGAAAGTGGAAGCTGATTTCTCACTTCAACGTTACAATAGATGACTAACGTGTGCCTGATTCAAGTCCTGGTGCTTTCAATCACCTCAGATGCATGCAAATTCTGGACGATGGAAAGGAGACTGAGCATAACTTGATGCATTTAGATGATGATGTTGGTGAAGAGCACTGAAAGTACTGTGGACTTGCAGAAAAATAAACAAATCTGTTTAGAAAGAGTTACAACCAGAATGCTCCTTAGAAGCAAGAACAGCGAGTTCCATCTCGGGTACTTTGGACATGTATCAAGAGAAACCAAACCTGGGAAAGGGTTCATCATGCTTCGTAATGCGGAGAGACAGCAAAAAAGAAGGAGATATTT
Organism: Echinops telfairi; assembly: GCF_000313985.2. Classification (NCBI taxonomy): domain Eukaryota; kingdom Metazoa; phylum Chordata; class Mammalia; order Afrosoricida; family Tenrecidae; genus Echinops; species Echinops telfairi. The sequence goes on from NW_022111300.1 coordinate 17,795,089, forward strand.
TACTGGATGGACCGGTCCAGTGGCTGCCAGGATGGACTCAAAGGTCGCACTGTGAGGGCGGCATCGCGCGGGCATTGGTCAGTTCTGTTTTGTGTAGGGTCGTGATGAGTCTGAACCGAACTGACTGCAACTAAGAGCAAAACGTGACCTCATATACTATTCAAAAATGTCTACTGACTTTGAATCGTAGATTTAAGTTTAAAATCCTGAACACTTTAGAAGAAAAACAAAAGAAAATTGTAGTTATTTGGTTTAGGCAAAGTGTTCTTAGACATGCATAAATAAACAATACATCTAAGAAAAAATGATATTAAATCTATCAGCATTAAAAGTTTTTGCTTTGTGAGTGACATTGCTAAGAAAATAAAAAGGCAAGCCACAGACAAAGAGAACATATCTGGGAAATGAATATCTAACAAAGGACTTATTAAGAAAAAAAATTCTCAAAACTCAAGAGTATAAAAACCTATTTTAAAATGGGCAAAGGATTTAAACAGACACCTCATCAAAGAGGTTATAAATAAGAAATGAAAAAAAGAAAAATTAAAAAAAGAAATAAATACATTAAAAGATGTTCAGTATCATTAACCATTAGGGAAACGTTCATTAAAATCACAATAAAATACTAATACAAATCTATTAGAAATCCTGAAATGAAAAATACCGACAGCAGCCAGTGAGTGAGGACAGGGAATCAGTGACCGCGGGCAGTGCCAAGTGGAACAGCTGCGCCCCACAAGACCGGCCGGCCGTTCATTGCCAAGTGAAGTCTAGCATTTGATCAAGTAATCCCAGGTCTGGCATTTACAGGTACCTTCACATAACAACTTCACATGAATGTTTATAGCAAGTTTATTCATAATATCCCAAAATTGGAAGCCCTCAAAATCTCATCAACTGTTTCTGGTTGCCAGATAATTAATTTGTTGTTTGATTTTTTAAAAAAACAGTTTTATTGGCCTATAATTCACATCCCATGCAATTTAACAGTTTAAATATATTTTGAAAAATTGTTTTGTCACTATTACAATAAATTTTAGAACAAAGTTCTTTACTTATGTCCATTATTATTAGCGCCCCATCACTCCTGCAAAACCTCTCCTCCCATAACCCCAAGGAGCTATTAATCAATTTACTATCTCCACGGATTACCTATCCTTGATTTCATAAAAAGAAAATCATAAACCCTAACGATGACAACAAAGTAAAACCCAGCAAACCTCGATCCAAGAGAAAGCAGATTGAAAAAAAAAAACTAGAATAAATCATAATTGAGTCAAAAGGGAAACAAATGATAATATGTTATATTTTAATCCACTTTCCAATTCACTCTGTCTGAGGGTAAGTGTGTCATATCCTCGGACAACGCCCTCATGGAGTCCTGTGGAGGCTGAGCCAACGGTCTGTATTATAGATCCCCTCTGTGTGTGCGTGTGAGTATGCGTGTGCATGCGTGTACTGGATATACACTGATACACACACATACACTGGTTTTGCTTCATTAGAAAACCCGGTCTAACACACAATCTATACGACATTCTCAATAAAAATAAACTATCAATGTGGATAATAGGTCAATAGTTGTCAGGACTTGTCGAGTGGGGAAAGGCTATAACTACAAACGGATAGTATGAGAGAATTGGCGGGTGATGAAATTGTTCTGTATCCTAATTTTAAGGACAGAAAAGGCTCTGTTGTTGGTGCCCCTACGGGCCAGAGAGTTTCTGTGGCTGTAACTTTTATGGATGAGCTTTGGTGGCACAGTGGTTAAGCTCTTAATTGCGAATGGGAAGTTTGATTTTTGAACTCATTAGCAATTCCATGGGAGAGAGGTGGGAAAGTTTTGTTTCCATAAAGATTACAACCTTGGAAACCCCATAGGCAGTCCTATTATGTTTTATAGGGTTATTATGAACCCCTGTGACAAAATATTTGCTTGGTTGTTTATTTAATTTTTGTGGAAGCAAACTACTATATCTTTCTCCCATCAGTTAGCAGCTCCGAGCTTCACCAGAGCATCGCAAGGACCCTGGGCACTATTGTTAGGTGCCTGTTGAGTCCATTGAGACCCTAACAAACCTGTACACAACTACTACACCCCTGCCCACTCCTGCACTAGCCTCACACTTATTCCTATGTTTCAGCCTTTGTTTGCCACTGACGCGCCCATCCACCTTCATGAGGGTCTCACTCTTTCACGGACCTTCTACGGTACCAAGTGTGCCTCCAGGAAATGGTTCTGAATACAAAAACTCATGTGCTAACATGAAGTTTGTATATCCCAAAATAAATTTTACTCTATGATAATTTTAGATGTAAAGGTGAACTGGAATTATCCCTTGTTGTGTTTCTTAATTACTATGCAGTTATTAATATGAAAGAGTTAACTTGTGCCTAGGAATCTGACTGGATGTTCTTCACACATTGCTGAGTGAAAACGTTGTCAGGTATGGTTTTATAGTTTTTCTAGGGCATGATCTCATTTTCCTAACACTAAAGCAAAACAAAATTGTATGTGTATGCGTGTGTGTTATGTCTCTATGGGTAATTTTGCACTGAAAGATACTTAGAGGTCGTTTAAAGGTGAGATGGAAAGAAATTATTAACTTTATGTTATATATAACAATTGTGTTTTCACCATTTATATTTTGGTTTAACAAAACATAATAGGTGAACATGTGTTTTGGATGAGTGTTAACTGAAAATATAAATGTTACTATGCATTGAAAGAAATAATTTGATATTGATCTATGAATTTATCTTCAGAGAATGATGAAAATTGGGAAAAACTGTCAATTCAAAATTTCAATAAATCCATAGTGGTCAGTGAATTTGTATTTGTACTGAAATAAGACATTGAACAAATTCTAAAATAATAACTATTTATATACAACATTGTAGTAAAAACTATATGAAAAATAATTTTCTTTTGTAAATCATGCACAATTAATTCAACAGAACTATATTAATAGTCACAAAATTAAGGTCATTGAAATTTACAAGTATAGCTTTATCATTTAATCTCTTTTAAGCAAGAATACCATATAGTTATTTATTAAGCCACTTGTGTATTTTACTAAAAGTAAATTATAATCTTTAAAATATAGTTTATATTATATATTTCTGAATAAAATCAATATGTTCTTTGTTCTTAATATAGTGCCATGGCTCATTTCAAATGTTTCCTAAAATAGAACTTTTAATATCAACAGTACTATTTATCATAACAGTACTTAGTTATCAGGTAGAAATTAGTTATAATTTGGCAACAAAGAATTTTAATGCCCTTTGGACAAAAATCCTTCCCCACACCATAAATTTACCATAGAGAATAACTTCCTGAAGGTGGCAGCATCCTAAGCAAATGTTTTATTCAACCTTTCCAACAAATTGTCTTTATTTATGAGGTATTATTACCTGTACTGGCAAATATGGCTAGCAACAATACAAATCATTATTAATTATAAAAAGAAATGTATTCATACTAATCCTAATGACATGCTTCCTATAGTATAATCTGGACTTAACATATAGTAGATTAAAATCCATACAACTATCATAATATGTTTACATATCTAAGATTTCTGTTGATTTCTTGATTTATTAACATTCTCACTATTCAATATTATTAAAGTGACAAAGTAGCAGAGACACATTTCAATATGGTTTAACAAAATATAATAGGTGAACATGTGTTTTGGAAGAGTGTTTAACTGAAAATATAAATGTCATTCTTTATCAGTCAAAGGAAAATCATTGAAATGCCAACTTCTAAAAAATTCTTGAAAGCTACAGGAAAATTATAATGGTGAGTATTATAACCATGATTATATAATTTATAGCTTATATAATTACATAAACAATCAGTCATAAAACGAAGAATGACTTCATAAGTCAGAAAATAATTCCTAAACACTGAGTTTTAAAGCACATATTCAACTTAGTTCACAGCGTTAAACAAAAACATTTAAGTCCAAGAAAATATTGTGGCCAGGTGATGATTACTATGCCTCACTAAATACTCTCCCCGAGGTCAAAGTCAGCTCAAGGGAAAAGTGAGCTGGTTCAACTGCAATGGAAAGGTAGTGGGAATCTTAGTTTAGAACCCATCGGTAATTAGGTTGGACCTGCATTCTCCCATGCTCACAAAGCTCTGATCAGGAGCGTGCACTTTCTCGGTCGTGTTCCTGTGTGCCGTCAATGCTGACCCTATAAGACAGTGCAGGGCTGCCACAGGGTTTCCCAGGCTTTGACCTTCACCGGGCACTGGGGCTCACACAGGAGACTTCTTTAACCACTCTGCCATCAGGACTCCTTCAGCTAGAGGCACAGTCCTTCCTCCTTTACCCTAATTCTCAACCAAGTTTTTTAGCCTCCACATTTTTCGTTTAACACGAAATCTGTTCCTCCACTTGTAATAACGTATTGGTTGATTTGCGGGCATGTGTTTGTTATGACATGTCTAATAATATAGAGCTGAATATTTAATTCGGTAGTATTTGACAGTAACTCCTTATCTAAGTTGCATCGTCTATTCATCTCCCCTTCATCATCGTGCACACTCAGTTACATGACAATATAATTGAATATTTCTCAGAAAAATATTGTTGTTCTTCTTCTCGTCATGATTTTTCTCTCCGTTTTCTCACTTCTCTTCCCTCTTCCTGCAGCTTCTGACTGAGCAAGTCTAAGGAACGTGGGACTTTTCTGGCCTATTCTCCAAAGGCACAGGGAATGGAATGGAAGCCAGAAGGGCGAAGTACTGACTTCAGGATGGTATGCGATATTGAGAATAATGATTGATCGAGGTACTATTGAGTACAGGAAAAATAGAGGCAATGACAATTCTACGCAGTTTATTTTTAATTAAAATGTCTTGCATATTCATTCAATAATCAGACTTCTTTGCATATTAGGGACAAATAAACTAAAAATTCTTAAAAGATTTGGCCTACATTTCTCAATTAATAATACAAACAAGAGTGTGACATCTAGCAGACACATAGTAGACAGATGCGGAGGTGTAGAGAAAAAAATTGGCTCCTCTCTTCTATAATTTGCTGAATGGGACTTGAAGAATCTATTTAAGCAAAAGAACAAGAAAACTATCTTAGACCAAAAATAGTACGGCTGAAGTGGGAGTGACATAATACAAGACAGATGGAAATATAAAAAGAATAAGCATGATTGATAGGAGAACTTGAATGAGGTCAGAGAGAAGTGAACGTTGAAATACAAGGAACAATATGTGTGCATAAAAGTCATTAAAAATGTATCCAAGAAAAATAAAGCATATCAGCACCAAAATGTATAGTTGTGATGGCCATGTTGGGCGAGAGCAGAGAGAGAGCAGGGAGAAGGAGGAAAGAGGAAAGAAAAGAGGGAAGGAGTTCTGGAAGCCGAGACGATCTAGAGGCCAACATTGTAAAACATGTACTGCTGACGGGAGAAGGAGCATGGAGAAAACAGTGACAAGGAACATAGAGAACCAGTCCGATTTGTCCAGGAGGATGGAAGGGCTGGTCTGAAACATCTGCCAGCAGAGACTTGGAGACTCAGAAGAACAAACTCAGTGACTGAGCCATCGGAGTTCTGCCTGAACCGGGGGAACGTGACGGTCTAGCCAACCAGGTGCTTCTCACTTCGAGCGAGCACAGTTTGGTTCTGGAAAGGTTCGAGAGGACACTGAGGGAGTATATTTTAGACTCTTCGTAAATCTCAATGGGTGATAATAAGCAAATTATGCTAGCATCAGGCGCATTTCGGGTGCTCACCTGAAGTGACACAGTAAGAACAAACTACCGTTTCCCCGAAAATACGACAGTGTCTTATATTAATTTTTGCTCCCAAAGATGCGCTAGGTCTTAATTTCAGGGGATGTCTTATTTTTCCATGAAGAAGAATACGGAACACATTTATTGTTTATTGTTTTATTAAAAAAGACCTCGCACTTCCTGTCTGCTCTGGCTGCGCTGCGGCCAACAGTGAGCCGCGCGGAGGCAACCGCTGCTACGGTCCAGAGTCCAGAGATATGGTAGCTTCACAGGGCTTTATTTTCGGGGAGATGCCTTATATTTCAGCGAGAGGCAAAACTGTAAGTAGGTCTTATTTTCGGGGGATGTCTTACTTTCGGGGAAACACAGTAAGTAAGCAGGAATTTATGCCATTAGTGATATGAGCTACCTGGACGGAAAAAAATCTGGTAGTTTGCATTTGAGATGCGTTCACTTGTTTTCTGGTCCCTCCTCCTAAATCAAGGTATGGGTAGTGGCTGCTCTTGTCAGCGCTACAGGGCTGGAGTATCAGGGCAGAGCCACTCTAAATAGCTCCCTCCTCCTTTGCCCTTGGGTAGAACTGGTTACTCACACCAAAGATGCAGCCTTCATTGTCTCCACCCAGTTTGAAACCTCCCATTAGAATATCGCCTCTCCGCTCTGGACTTCCAGTACAAGGAAATGAGAACACAGGAATGTAATTAAAACTCTTCGTTTCTATCAGTGGTAGAATCATCAGTGTTAATTGTTACTTAGGCGCATCTCTGATGCAAATAGTGTCCTCTATTGGACATTGCACATAACTATGCTGTCAGAGGAATTCTATGTACATAAAGGCCCCCCAAGCTCAGCAAGAAATGGGTGGGCAAATATTCACTCTTAAAGCCAAGTTTTCCTCTGACTAAGTTAGAAAATTGAAGAGTAGAGAAAGGGTTCATTGTTTTTCCCTTGCAAACTCTAAGGATGCAACTGTAATATCACCTTCCAGATGAGCTGCCTAGATTAGCAGGCAGCACCAAGCAATAGCAGCAACCACAAACTCAAGCAAACCAATGACCATGACTGTAGCTCAGGACCAGACAATGTTTTCTTCTATTACACATAAGGTCACCCTGAGTCTGAATGGACTCACTGGCAACGAAGACCAACAACTATATGCACCTAAGCAGCTCCCAGATGATTCAGACCATGGCCAGAATCCCCTCCTCTCATCATTAACATCATTAGCACCTCAAGTGCAACTGTCTTCTAACAATATCATTTGGAGGAGTTCTTGGTTTAAGGTTTTCGTGTATTTACTTTAAGTGAATGAAAGAATGGCATATGTTTCTTTTGTATCTGGCGTCGAACATCTAATATTATATTTAAGTGTTCTACTCATATTGTTGGGTGTAGTGATAGATTACACTGGCCAGTATACCTTTTGAGGTCTCAAATGTTAAACTTGTGTATGGGTAGACTTGACTGCTGATCACAAAAATGGCACCAGCTTCCCCCTATCAGCTCAAGTTTTTGAGATGTAGGATATACACCATATGCCACTCTTCACCCTGCTCACTCACAAAAACTCAGGGCATTTTACTGTAGTGTTGGCTAGCCTGAGATACAGGAAGTGCATGCTGGCTTTATATAAAGAAGTTTGAGTTGGGCCAAATATTTAGGTTAAGTTATACTTCATATAATATTGTTTGATGCAAAGATATATATGATCAGTAAAAACTTCATGAACTTGGGTTTTTCCTCAACTAACACTTCCCCTTTATTCGGAACTGGACAGCAGGCAGTTGTAATGTGTCATCTTAAAAGGGAGCTTCCAATAAGAGTGGCTCTACCCTAAATAAGAAGCCCTGATGGGGCAGTGGGTTATGTGTTTGACTGTTGACCACAGATCAGCTATTCAAACCCACCAGTCACTCGACAAGGGAAAGATACCATTTTCTGCTCCCATGAAGATTCACGGCTTCAGACACCCACAGGGGAAATTCCAGTCTCTCCTATAGGGTTGCTATGAATCCTAATCAACTGACTAGGAGTGAGTTTGGTACATTCATGGAGATTCAAATGTTCTGAAACCCAAAGTGGGTTTGTCAGAGTTTTAACTCCTGTATCAAGATTAAAATGTCCCTGTCTTGTTATAAGATGGCATAACTTCTTCTTTCTGCACAGAAACCCTTAAAAGAAAAGCTGGAATTGTTCTTTTAAAGAAGGTTGGAGTTCCTACAGGGCATATACCCAGAAGAGGCAAGAAACTAACCACAGCCAGACATCTGTGCTCCTATGGTCATCATGGCACAGTTCACAATCACAAGAAGTTGGAAACCCAAATTTCCATCAACAGACGAATGGATTAAAAATCTGTGGTACATACATACAATGGAGTATTACGCACCGCTAAAAAGCAGTGACGAACGCATGAAGCACATCACCACTTGGGAAAAACTGGAGGAAATTATGCTAAGCAAAGTAAGCCAAGCACAAAAGGACAAGTACAACATGAGTCCGCTGAGGTAGGTTTTTAAAAAATGCAAAAAGGGCATAGGGAAAAGGCTACTGTATACAAACATTCCTGGGGTGAGGTCCAGGTAGTATGGCAAGGGCCAGGGGTACATATGGTATCCAACTAAAAAGGAGGGGTTATAAAAAAAAAGGAGAAATGGGTAGCAGGGGAACAGGGCACTAACCCACCCAAGAGGACGGTATTGTTTCTATCTCCACAGGGAAAGAGGGACCAGTGCTCCAAGATATGAATGCAACATACTGCCATGAAGCAGGAAACCAGTAGAGAGGTCTGAGGGGGCTGCCCCAATCCCAACTACGTAGACAGCCGCCCCTCCCCACAGAAGAATTTACTTCCGAGGACAGCAATGAAGTTACAGCTCAGGAAGAGAGCCATATTTGATCACAGCACACAGGAGCAAATGAAGGGGGAGGAAGAGAGAGTGGAGCACATCCTGGCCCACCAAGCCTTGAGGACGATAACCCTGCTCAGAGCAGCCAATGCACAGAGAGGACCATATGGCTGGCCCCACTATGAGACACAACATCCCTCATTGATCCATAGCCCTACAGAGGACAACACTGGAGACAAAGTATGGGAATTGCACCCAATATGACCCCACCACATCAAGGCAAAACACTAAGGGTGTGCAATGGAACAGCAAGGGGAGCAGAGCATGGAAGTCCCAAGGGAATACCAAAAATAGACTTTGGGGCCAGAGCGTGGCACCCCATCAGATTCCACT
>NW_022111300.1:17804720-17843696 GCF_000313985.2 Echinops telfairi
TCAATGCAAGAACACTTTGTTCTATTAAACTAGCTTCCCATGATGCTCACCTTCCTGACACAATTGCTGAAGAAAAAGTGGGTGCATAAGCAAATGTGGTGAAGAAAGCTGATGGTGCCCAGTTATCAAAAGATATAGTGTCTGTGGTCCTAAAGGATTGAAGGTAAACAAGCGGCCATCAAGCTCAGAAGCAACAAAGCCCACATGAAAGAAGCACACCAGCTTATGTGATCATGAGGTGTCAAAGCGATCAGGTATCAGACATCAAAGAACAAAGAATCTTATCATTGTGAATGAGGGGGAGTTCAGATTGGGAACCCAAAACCCATCTGTAGGCAACTGGACATCCCCTTATAGAAGGGTCCTCGGGGAGGAGATGAGCCAGTCAGGGTGCAGTGTAGCAATGATGAAACATACAACTTTCCTCTAGTTCCTAAATGCTTCCTTCCTGGCCCCACCCACCAAAAAATATCATGATCCCAATTCTACCTTACAAATCCAGCTAGACCAGAGGATGTACACTGGTACAGATAGGAATTGGAAACCCAGGGAATCCAGGACAGATGACCCTTTCAGGACCAGTGGTGGGAGTGGCAATACTGGGACGGTGGAGGAAGGTGGGGTAGAAAGGGGGAACCGATTACAAGGATCTACATATAACTTCTTCCCTGGGAGACAGACAACAGAAAAATGGGTGAAGGGAGATGTCAGACAGTGTAAGATATGACAAAATAATAGTAATTTATAAATTGTTAAAGGCTCATGAGGGAGGGGGTAGTGGGGAGGGAGGGAGGGGGAAAATGAGGAGCTGATACCAAGGTCTCAAGTGGAAAGCAAATGTTTTGAGAATGATGAGGGCAACAAATGTACAAACGCGATTGACACAATGGATGGATGTATGGATTGTGATGAGTTATACAAGCCCCCAATAAAATGATTTAAAAAAAAAAGAATAGGAAAGACTGCTGGAAAATCAGCTCATTAGAATTATCGTGCTGGTGAAGAATGTTAAAGTACTACGGATGGGTAGAAGAACAAATATATCTTGGAAGAATTATAGCCAGAATGCTCTTTAGAAGTGAGGATCGAGAGATTTTGTCTCAAATACTTTGCACACGTTACCAGGAGAGACAAGCCCCTGGCAAAGGACACCATGCTTGCTAAAGTAGAAGGCTGTCAAAAAAGAGGAAGACTCGCCATGAGCTGGACTGACACCGCGACTGCCACAGTGGACTCAAAGCTAACAGTGCTGGTGAGACTGGCCCGGGGCTGACCTTGCTTTGTAGGGTTGCGTGGACTTGGACTTGGCTCTGTGACGCCTACTAACAAGAGCGACCACGTCTAGTTCATAATGGCTTAAGGTCTAGCATTTATCTCTTTTATTTAACTCTTATCACTCAAGAAGAAGACAAAGGGCTGAAATAGACATTTCAACAAAGAATATAGACAAATAGCCAATTCGTCCATAAAACTGTTAGCTGTTAGGAAGATGTAAACCACAATCATGAGAGACCACTTCCCATGGACCCTGGCTACTACCAGACAAAAAGGGGAAAGAACAAGTATGGACAAGAATGTGGCGAAATTGGAACGCTCCCACATGGTTTGTGGGGATACACTTTGGTAAAACATTTTCTTGGTACGGAAGAAAGGTAAACATAGCACTGCCATATGACCCAGCTGCCCCACTCTTAGGTATATGCCCAGGGAACTGAAAGCAGGGACTCAAGCAAATGTTTGCACGTTACATTTGTCACATTATTCAAACTAGCCAAAAGAGCTTGATTCAACTGATGAATGGAATGTTATAAGAGCTGTAAGAGCCCCCAGTAAAATGATTAAAAATAAATAAATAAAATAGCGAAAAGATGTAAACGGCTCAAGTGTCTATCAACAGATGAATGTATAAATAACATGTAGTATATACATATAATAAACATTATTCGGGCCAAAAAAAAAAAAAAGAAGAAGAAGGTTGGAGTCAACCTTCCCTTTGAATCATTTTGACTTCGATGTATTAAAATGTGTTCTGGAATGTTATCGCATAATTTAAAGAAGAAAAACAGACATTCAAAACGGTTACAAAAATAGCTAGGAAGTCTTAGATTTTTGGCTCCCTACATTGCCTCAGACCTTCCATAGATGTGACTTTTCAAAATTGTATTCCAGCCTTCTCCAGCTGTGTTCTGGCTTTGCAGTATCCAACAAGTGGACTCCCATACCAAAAAGAAAAACCTGCTGCCACCACATAAATTCGAATTCAGAATGACTCTATAGGCAAGCCTTTCAGTATTTTACAGGCTGCAGAGTGAATGAAGGAATGAAACCATTGGCCTTATGATGGGCAATTCAAAGTGTAACGACCTATAATGGGTCTGTATACCACTTGACTTGGAGTACTAATATTTTTCAAAATGTATTAAGTTTCTGATCTTATGCTGTAATTTTTGGGTCTGAATTACCTTCATTTTCAAAATTAGGATGATACATTAATACATTAGTATAACGTAACAGCTGAAAATACAGTGGACTGCTGTATCTAAGACAACACCTGGTGCAGTTTCTCCAAAGCAGTTTTCTGTCTCAGCGCCCCAAATAAGCTTAGAAACAGACCTAAAGCCCAAGACACCCAGAATAAAACTTTGTTGTTGTGGTGGGCTATTGTTTGATTTGACATACTGTATTCTACTGTATAAATATGCCACGATGTATCGTGCATCCCATTATCAGTAGATGTTTAACTCGTTTGAGGCTATTCCAAAAGGGCTGCTGTAAACATTCTTGTATGTGCATGTCATCAATCAGCGTGATGGCTATTTAGCAAAGAAATGCAATTGCTAGGCCATAGCCTTTACATAGGAGCCCTGGTGGCAGAGTGGTTATGCATTGGGCTATGGTTGGCTAGGTCAGCAGTTCTAAACCACCATCTAACCCACAGGAGAAATCCCATATACAGTTATAGTCTTGGAAACATACAGGGACATTTGTACCATGTCCTATAGGGTCAATATGAGTTGGCATGAACTCAATGGGAGTGAGGAAGTCTATACTAGAGTTTTCATATATAACATATATAATAATGTCAAATATTTTTTCCAATTTTTATTCTAATTACAATTTTTTGAGATTCCAATTGCAGCATATTCTTTAAAATTCTCAATATTTTCCATATTTTAAAAAATATTTAGTCTCCAAAAAACATTTAGTCTTTCTGATGGGTGACCAGAGAGAGTTAGAGCTGTATGGAGACATTGGACTTTTGATAAAAGAGCCCACTGTTTATTTTTTCTTTATTTATTTTTAATCATTTTATTGGGGGCTCATAAAACTCTTATCATAATCCATCCATACACCCATTGTATCAAGCACATTTGTACATTTGTTGCCATCATCATTCTCAAAACATGTTCTTTCTACTTGAGCCCTTGGTAACAGCTCTTCATTTTTCCCCTCCCTCCCCTGCTCCCCCTTCCTTCATGAACCCTTGATAATTTATAAATTACTATTATTTTGTCATATCTTACACTGTCTGGCATCTCCCTTCACCCACTTTTCTGTTGTACATCCCCCCGGGAGGAAGTTATATGTAGATCCTTGTAATTGGTTCCCCCTTTCCGCCCCACCCTCCCTCCAATCTGCTGGTATCGCCACTCTCACCATTGGTCCTGAAGGGATAATCTGTCCTGGATTCCCTGTGTTTCCAGTTCCTATCTGTACTAGTGTACATCCTCTGGTCTAGCCAGATTTGTAAGGCAGAATTGGGATCATGATAGTGGGCGGGGGGAGGAAGCATTTAGGAACTAGAGGAAAGTTGTATTTTTCATCATTGCTATACTGCACCTTGACTGGCTCATCTCCTCCCCGCGACCCTTCTGCAGAGGGTGTACCGTTACATATAGATAGGCTTTGGGTCTCCACTCTGCACTCCCCCTCATTTACAATGATATGATTTTGTTCTTTGATGCCTGATACCTGATCCCTTTGACACCTCGTGATCCCACAGGCTGGCGTGCTTCTTCCATGTGGGTTTTGTTGCTTCTGAGCTAGATGGCCGCTTGTTTACCTTGAAGCCTTTAAGATCCCAGACACTATATCTTTTGATAGCTGGACACCATCAGCTTTCTTCACCACATTTGCTTATGTACCCAGTTGTCTTCAGTCATGTCGGGAAGGTGAGCATCATGGAATGCCAGTTTAATAGAACAAAGTGTTCTTGCTTTGAGGGAGTACTTGAGTGGAGACCCAATGTCAATCTGAAGAGCCCACTCTTGATAACTCCATGGCAAGTGTAGATTTGGGTCTCATACTACAATGTCATAGACCATATCTTTTTAATCCTATCTCAAAATAAATTTATTTATGTCCTTTCACAGGGACTGGTCTCTCCTGTGAAAATGGCCAAAGTACATGAGATGGAGTCTCACCATTCTCACTTCCAAAGGGCACCTTGGTTGTACAGTAGAGCCCAAGACAGATTTTGTTATTCTCCTGGCAGTTCATGTACTTTCAATATTTTTTGCCAACAGTAGAGTTACATCAATTCAGTATAAATCCATCAATTCTTCTGAGGCATTCTTAATCATTGCCAAACTTGCACTTGCATTTCATGCGGTTAAAAATATCAAGGTATGGATCAGGTGCACCTTAGCCCTAAAAGTGACATTTTGCTCTTTAACATTTTAAACAGGTTTTGTGCAGCAGATTTGCCCAATGCTGCTTCTATGAGGGTTGATTGTGGAGCTAAGCAAAATGAAATCCTTGACAACTTCAATCTTTTTCCACTTATCATGATGTTGTCCCTTGGTCTGGTGGTGAAGATATTCATTTTCTGTACATTGAGTGGTAATCTATACTGAAGACTGCAGTCTTTGATATTCATCAGCAAGTTCTCCAAGTCCTCTTCAATTCAGGGTACTTGTTATATAGTCCGACTTGCTTAGCATACAATTGAAACCACAAAGTGTTTCCTTGTTTGGTTCAAAGATTGTCTGTCTCTTGGTCCATGTACCCTTTCATTCTGAGTACAGTGAAGCATTCTTGAATCTCCAGTCTTTGCAATGCCATCCGCAGCTCGCTATGCTCCACACAGTTAAGGGTCTTTGCATCGTCAATGGAATGCAAGTGAGCATCTTCATGGTATACTCTGCCTTCAGCCAAGATTCATCTCTCACCATATTCTCCATTCCATGTCCTTTTCTGAATCTTCCTAGAAGTCTGGCAGCTCCCTCTTGATGGCACTTTGAGGGGCATGAAATGAAGGCGTTGAAGCAAAGTGAGTATAAACATTGTTGAATGCAAAAACTGGTTATTCGCTCTCTAAATCACAATGAAGGGTTTTATATTTTAAAAAGTGAAGACGGGTGTGCAAGGCATTTTCAGAAAAGTAATACTTTGGGGTAAACATAACCAAAATATAAGGACTCACTTAAAACTTAGTTTCCCATTTTGTATAATCTATATTTTATACTATAACATTGGAATTTTCCATTGAAATCACTTCTTACAAAGTTCTAAGAGTAGTTTTGTTAAAGGATCATTACATTTAATCAAATATAAACTAGATCATTTTAAATCTATTTCACAGGGCAATTTTCACACGATAACTTTCATATCATAAGTACATCATACTCAATCTGTACAGCCATAATGGTGTCCAGAGATTTACAGCTGTGCAGTGACTTAAATAGCTCATGGAGAACAAAGGAAATGGCCACAGAATTGTAATTCGGGAAGGTCCAATAATCACAGTTGCAGGTGAAACAACAGAAGCAGGAAAGGAACTAAGACTGGGACACGTACATTTGTGCAGATTAGAAAGACAAGATTGGTTCAGGGCAATATTGTTTCTGACCAAAGCGGTGAGGGTATGACTCATGACAATGTGACCCTACAACTCCAATTTCATCACAGGTCCCTGAGAGGGAGGCTTCCCTTATTTACTGCCCCTACCTAGCACTAAGGGAGCCACGGAAATCCACTTTCAAACAGTCTCTCCCTGAGAAACTTCTCACCTTACAGGACAATGATTAGAAAGAACTCAATGGAAGTTGGGTTCATTTCAAAAGTGGACTTAGAGCTCCAACTGTTAGCTTGAGCCTTCCACAAACCCCGTGCTCAGAATTTAAGTTCTAATGTAAAGCACAATATTCCGGTCAAGTAGGTGAGTGCCCGTTGTAGGCTACTCTTCATATGTTTCAAATGAGGCAAAGGAAGCTGAGGTTGTTTAATGGACAGGTAATTTGGTCCATAGAGCAGAGGCTTCTTTATCTCAAGTCGACATTGATACCCAGTGGACTCACTTAGCCACTTATCAGAACTTTTAAAGGTCAAACATTGACTATAGGACAGTGTGGGGTTTTTTTGGTTCATTTTTTGCATCAGACATTATTTGATACCAGTATAAACTTACTCTGGAAACTCAACTACGATTCTATTTTGCATAAAGCTGAGAGACCCAAAATTCTGATATCAAATGTGAGCAGATTAAAAATTCCAGTGCGATTTTGTTATCAATAGATACATGCAAAATATTTTCATGATCAAAGCAAGGAAACATCATTTCAAGGAAAGTAGCTCTACGAGTCACAACATACCTTACTCCAATATTGATCACTACTGCCATTTTTAGCTAGCTGTAGGAATAATACAAGCCTTCAAGAATTATGGCTAGGAACACTTAAAACTAGTTTCACTTTTGTATTAAATAGCAATTCTTGTTGCTATTGTTAGATGTGATAGAGTTGGTTCTAACTCATAACGACCGTATGTCAACAGAAAGAAACACTGCCTGTCCTGTGCCATCCTCACACTTGTTACTATACTTGAATCCATTGCTACAGCCACTGTGTCAACCCATCTCATTGAGGGCCTTCACCCTTTTCACTGCCGCTTTACTTTCCCAAGCATGATGTCCTTCTCCAGGGACTGGTCTCTCCTGACAACATGTTCAAGGTATGGAAGATGAAGTCTCACCATCCTTGCCTCTAAGGAGCACTCTGGCGGTCCTTTTTCCAAGACAGATTTGTTTATCCTTTAAGCAGTCCATTTAATGGTACTTTAAATATTTTTCACCAGCACCACAATTCAAATGCATTGGTTCTTCTTCTTTTTATAATTCATTATTTTGTGGGGAGCTCTTACAGTTATCATAACATGTCATAGTTCAATCACATCAAGCAGTATTGTGCAATTGCTACCGCAATCAGTTTCAAAGCATTTTCTTTCTTCCTGAACTCCTTGATATCAGTTCTCCTTCATCCCCTCCCTTACTCGCCCTACCCCCTAACAACCCCCTTTCCCCCCCTATAATAGTTGTGGGTTTTTGCCATATCTACACAATCCGTATATATCCATTTACATACAATCTGTTGTTTGATCTCATCAAGTGGGGATATACAGTCATCGGTGTAATCCATTCCTTACCACCACCCCTCTTCCCGTACCCTCAAGGAACCATTACTCCTCTTACTGTTTCTGAAGAGTTATCTATATTGACTTTCATGTACTGAATGAACTTAAATATACAAATGAACATACGCAAATCTGCTTCCACTCATTAGGCCTTCAGTATTTCCATGCTATGCACAAGGTTTTCAGTGACTGCTTCCTCCAAAATGGGCAGCCTATTCTTTCTAGGCAGTCTGTTCTTAGTTGGAAAGCACTGATGAAATCTGTTCAATTTGGGTGAGCCAAGTGGCATTTGAAATACAATTGTCATAGTTTCCAGTATCAGAACCACACACAAGCCACTGCAGTAGACAGAGACAAGTGATGGAGCAATGTTTGAGCTCTGCATTTTCCAATGTTATTTGCTGTTGGACCAGAGTTTGATGGATAGGACTTGATCTTTTACTTATACTTTTGAAACCCAAATGGCCCATGCAGTTTAGGAAGATATTTTTAACAATTGATGTTGGTCCTCACTCTAATTACATATTATATAAGATAATGGTAATACATATTCAAACTTTTTACAAAAATCTTTATAGAGTTGGTAAGCAAAGTTTTATTTTCTTATTTGATTTTACACCATCTAAAGAGAAAATGAATCAAGTTGCTTTATTTTTAAAGTGAGAATTGTTAATTTTAGGTATTGAGTAGATCTAATTTTATGGAATAATATCTAATTATGCTATCACCAAAGAAGATCTAGGTAAACGTTGGACAGCTAGCCCCAAAGTCAGCATTCAAACCCCACCAGCTGCTGCTGTAAAGATTTACAACCCTCTAGGCTGATTATGAGTCAGAATCAACAAGATAGCAGTAGATAGATGCTTTCAGAAAAAGAATGCTTTGAAAAATAATGACTTGAGAAACAATAAAGGTATTCATAATTATATTTCTAATATTTTCTGGTCTATTTACTCTTTAATTTTCAGAGCACTTAGGCATTTTGTCATTCCTGATATAGTCTTTTCTTCAGTTTATTTGTTTATCCATTCCCAAATCTCTATTTTAAGTAGCTTTAGTCAGGATAGATTAATACATCTCAGCCTGTTCACGAGCACTAACTGATTCAGGATAACCTCATTCCTAATAGTTTTAATAGTTTTGTGCTCAGATGGGTGTTCACCTTGACTCACCTCCAAGCTTCCAGCCAGGAGGGATAATTACCTTTCCACACCCAGCTAAAACCAGAGTCAGAGAATAATTCATTAGGTACACAGCATCTCTGAATAAGCAGTTTAAGCTTGGGGTGTGTATGTTCTAAAGGAAGATGAGCTTACAGATTAAGCCAACAAAGTGGTTTTTCACACAGGAGAACAAGATGACATTTTTTTCTGTTTTTCTACAAATAACCATATGAAATTTTATAAGTTTTATTAAAAAATGTTTACACGCCCAAGTGACATGGATTTGGTTTGTTTTGTTTTTCTTGATGAAACCACTGTCTTACAAAGCAACTTCCCATCCTGCTCTCAGACCATTTTCCTTTGTCTTTCATCGACACCCCTCCCCAATACCATAGCCTTCTTGTGATCTTAGCACTTCTTGCACTGTTCCAAACATGCGTGTCTTTGAGCTAGATGTCTTTGTTTTAAGAGAGAAAAGATGAGCCCCATAGCTTAAAAGGAAGAAATACAATTCTGACAAAATGATGATAGGTCCAAGCTTCTTACATAGCTTCTTGTCCTCCTGAACAAGAAAATCTGGGTTATTTTTGTGTGGGTTGGCCTGGGAACTGTCTGAGCCTGCCCCAGAGATCTAGCCAGAGCATCTTATCTCAGATACAGGTTTGTTTTAGAGGAGCAAAAACGGATTCGGCATCCTGAGATAATGAACTACCTAGTCACAAAACGACAAGGAAGAAGCAGAAATACATATTGCTGAGTGACACAAAGGCAGTCTGGAAAAACTCTCCATCGTATGATCCCAACTCTATGTCACAAAAAGGAAAAACCCTAAAGAGAGGAAAAAGATGGGGATTGCCAGGTGTTCAGGAGGATGGATAAATAGATGAAGCATAGGGAATTCTTAGGGCGATGAAACTATTCTGCACAACATTGTACTGGTGGGCACAAGGCATTATACCTTTGTCAAAATGCATTGGACTGTGTAGCACAAAGAATGAGCACTAATGTAAACTATGGACTGTAATAAAGTATTAATATTGGTTCATCAATTGTCACAAAGGTACCACATGATGGGAAGCTGTTAATGATGTGTGCAGGGTGTGGGTTGTGTGGGAAATTTGTCCTGTCTGCACTCTTTTTCTGTAGACCTGAAACTTGTAAAAAATAAGTGTAATATATAAAAAAGAACAATCCTTGTTACAGTGCACCTGAACTTTCCTCTAGTTCCTAAATGTTTCCTCCCCGCTCCCACTACCATGACTCGAATTCGACCTTGCAAGTCTGGCTAGACCAGAGGATGTACACTGGTACAGATAGGAACTGAAAATACAGGGAATCCAGGGCAGATGAGCCCTACAGGACCAGTGGTGTGAGTGGCGAAACAGGGAGGGTAGAGGGAGAGTGGGTAGGAAAGAGGGAACCGGTTACAAGGAACTATATGTGACCTCCTCCCTGGGGAACGGACAACAGAAAAGTGGGTGAAGGGAGACGTCGGACAGGGCAAGATATGACAAAATAACAATTTATAAACTATCAAGGGCTTATGAGGGAGGGGGGAAATGAGAACCTAATGCCGGGGATTTAAGTGGAGAGAAAATGTTTTGAGAATGATGTACAAATGCGCTTTACACAACTGATGTGTGTATGGATTGTGATAAGAGTTGTATGAGTCCCTAATAAAATGATTTAAAAAAAAAAGAACAATCCTCATGAGTTGAAGGCCTATACTAAAAGAAACAAAGAGATTTCTGTACCACATGAAAAGGTACTTAAGAAGTTAGGCAGCCACTGATTCCTCTGCAAACCTGCAGCCTGGAGGACTCAGCCCCACTTTTAAAGGTGGCGAATCAAACCGTCCTCTTGTCCAGGTGAGTGGCTCCTGCAGGGGAGACCTGCCAGGCATTCCACCCATGGGGTCTGAAACTCTTATAATGGCAGACTGAGGATTTTAGATATCTGCGATTAAAAATGACTGCAGAATTAAACTGAAAAATAATAATAGACATTTTCAAGCATCTCTGACTTTCACAAGGTCAGAAGAATTTACTTTCACTCCGAAAATGAACGGTTTCCATTCAAGTTAAGGAAACTCTGAGTGCAAATACAACTTACAAATCTGAAAGAACAATGCCATTTGCAGCCATTCAGAGGTTAGAGGAGGTGCATAATCTTCCAACCTAGAAGTTGTAGAGGTGTTTGCCAACTAAACGCTGGTTTGGAAAACTAGAGGATGGGTCCTTGCTGAGGAGTGCCAACAGCATAGTGGGTTGCGCAGTGGCCTGTTAGCTATAAGATCTCAGTTGAAAACCACCAGCCACTCCACAGGCAAGAGATGAGGCTTTCCACTATGCTAAAGGGTTACACTCTCAGACGCCCACAAGGGTGGTTCTACTCTGTCCTAGGGGCGCGATGAGTCAGAATTATCTCCACTGGATTTTTTTTTTTTTTTTACTATTTTATTTTCTGCGAATTCCATTATCTTACATTTTACCCACTTAAGAATACTAGATGGTTTTCCTTCTTAAACTACACTAAGTTCTCAATAAACAATGCAGCTTTCTGTTTTATTTCTTGCAAAGTATAGTAAGTATAAATTTGCTTATTTTCAAATCTCATGACCCATGCCCTGTTAAATCTATAGGCAAATCGCAGAGAACATTTGAAAACCAATAGCGAGCTTTCCATTGTCCTCAGCCACATTCTCGTTTCTTCCCATGGGTTGTCCTTTAATAGTAAATTAGTCCTTAAAAAGTAAGAAGAATAAATATTTTATTCTTCTGTTCCCAAGTTCAAGGCTATCTACTTGATGCCAACTAGCTGACTTTTGTTGTACGCACTAAAATGTTTGCCAGAATTGAGTAGACAAAATGTCACTTGGGTTGCATCTACTCTGAAAGAATAAGAAATTCCTAAGCTAAGAAAAATGGAGACTGAGAGAAAATACATTCCATAATGAAACGACATGGACAAAATCAAAGACATGAAAAGGCATAGCATTCAGAGGTCAGAATTAGTTCAGTGGAGTACATGCTGAAAGAAGTGAGCCTAAGGAGAAAGGTTGCCGTGAGAGTCTGAAAACTTTACATGCCATTTGAGCATTCTATGGCACCAACCACTTTATGCCATCCCCATTCAACCCCATTGTGGCCTTCTCTGATGAGAATTGCTCCTGTGGGCTGTTATGAAAAAAAAACCCTCTGCCTTCAAGTGGATTTCTACTCATCGCAATCCTATAGGTCAGTGTAGAAGTGCCCCTTGGGGTTTCTGAAACGAAATCTTTACAGGACTAGACAGCCTCATTGCTCTTCTCAGAGCAAATGGGCTTGTGGTTCGCAACTCAATTCACAGCCCACTAGGCTGCCAGGCCTCCTTCGTGTACGCTGCAGCCCTCAGAAATGAGGGTTATCGCTGTCTCCTTCTGAACACTACCACATCCTTCTGGTACCCTAGAGATGCATGGTCTTCAAACACAGAAGCTATAATGGGCTCTATGAGAAAAAGGTATTGTTATTTGTTTCCATTTGGAATTGTATATTAGTGTATTTAGGTTTTCTTGAAAATATCTTTACACTTCCATGGAATCAGGTATGTGTTAGAATCAAGAGACAAAACTATAAGATAAACAACACAATATAGTTATGAGTAACTTTGAGTTAGTTAGTTTATTGTGCCAGCCTGGCTGATAAACACATGTGGGATTAATTGAAGGGCGGAGAGATAAATGGTTTTGTCTCTCTAGAGAACCCTGTCTATCACAAACTTTTTGTGACAACTGATGTTTTCTTCCCTGGATCAAATTTGTCCTCCTGACTCATTCCCTCATGGGATTCTGTTTAAGTTAACTCTCATACAAACCATTTCCCTGAAGTATATGTGGGAAATACTTAACCCAGAGGCAACAGTGCAGTTGAATGAAAAGCGTGTTTCCCACATTTTGATTTTTGTTTCCTTTATGTTGGCAGCCCTTGTCTTTTAGAGAGAGCCACAGAAAAAGGCAATACATTTTATGTAATCATCTATTTATTCATTGCAACTACCAAATGATAAGAGAGTTCTTGATGATAAGGATATTTTAGAAGACTTTGAGTGAAAGAATGTATGACATTTTATTTGTTTCCCTTTAGATTTTTAAAAATAGTTCTTTAGATTTTAAAAATTTAGATTTTTAGGATTTTAATTTTTTTTTTATTTAGATTTTTTTAAATTTGGCACAATCAAGTGAAGTCCTTCATAAAAGGTTGCCTTGATAATCTGTATGATCAGGTGAGAGGACGAAACTTCATCCAAATGAAAGAGACAAAGAGTCATCAGCTTGGCCCAGGGCCAAAGTCTCAGTCATGGCAGAGTGATGCACAGGTGGAGCAGCATGGTGTGTGTCACTCAGATTCTTCCCAGTCCACCCAGGCCTGAGACTGAGCGAGAGAGTGGTACAAAGATCTTCACTTTTGAAATATGTTATATTGCTGTTAGTTACTTCTAAGCTAACTCCAACAATGTACAGAAGAGCAACGCATTGCCAGATGCTGGGCCAACTTCATGAGAGTTGGCTCAAGTCCATTGCTGCAGCCACTGTGCTATTTTGAGTGCCTTCTAATCAAGGTGGCTGTTCTTGTGGTACATCAGACAACCTTCTGTAGTGAGCCATTAGATTTTCACTGACTAATTATCAGTAGACCACCTTTCTAGATCTGACAGGCCATTCTTCCTGGTCAGTCTTACCATGGAAACTCTGCTGAAACCTGTTCACCATGGGTGACTCCGGGGAAATCTTAAATACTGATGGTATAACTTCCAGCTTCTTAATATCACAAGAGTGTGACAACTGGTGGAAAGAGATGACAGTTCATCCTTCAGTTGATGCTCCTTCATAATAAAGGAGAGCAGCATTTTCTCTTCTGAACCTCGTGGAACCCAAGTGCTCCCGCAGTAGAAGTGGCATGGTATGGGGAAGGAGAGTTGGACACATGATATATGATCACATCTGCTTATCACACACTGGTGAAACCCTCCAAAAATTTTCAGTAATCCTTAGGAATTGAAAGGGTGGTGTTTTTAAGCAACTAGGAGTTGGTGATTAAAGGTAGAGCAGATGAGGAGGTTCTAGGAAGATGGCACTGAGATATAGTCCCTGGCTTAGGATTCCCATTGCAAGGCCCAGAGACCAACAGGTGAGGAAACCAATTCTCAGAATTTAGAAGCAGGACATAGTCTCTCAGCACTCCAGGAATATTGTAGACCTCCCTCTTTGATTTTCACCTATGAAGAACAGAATAGAGCTCACTCTGGTCTCCCCTCTCCCATTACCTTAGCAGGGTCAGTGGGGAAGTGAATGCCAGCCTCCTACCTTTCCCCCTAGTTCTGCACCAGCCAATACAGGAAATATCCCAACCCATACCATCTCCTAAGGGCATAGTCCATGGCCCTATGCCCTCACAAACCAGGAGACCTGGATGCTGGAGCTCACTGTGGCCGGTGAAACAGAGCCTTCATAATTACCACACTCTCTCACTGGGTCCCCTGTCCTCCCCTTCTGGCAAGGGCACAGATCTAATGGCCAACAGACAAAACTCCCAGTTAACATGAAGGGATCCAACCTGATAAAACAGGAACACAACCTGAACCATCTGGGGGTGGTTCAAGAGTATTTAAGACTATGTTCATTTTTTTTCTATGTTCTTTTGAGGAAGAAAACCATAAAACTCTTCCCTCCCAGAGGAACAGGAACCCAGCCTTCCCATATTTTTTGGCAGCATTCCCTCCGCTATCTAGATGTCTGGTAGACAAAGGGCCTTACCATATATACTCAAGTAAACCCAACACGGATATCAGCCAATGCACCTAATTTTACCATAAAAACTGCATTTAAAATGTGCTGAAAAGCTCGGCTTATACACGAGTATATACGGTAGGTTCTTAGCAGGACTGCCTCCTGATTGTGCCCCCTACCTTGGGCCCCCATTCCAATGTCCTATTTCCATCCTGGGCCCATACGCAAAGAGCAGATAGTACTAAGTTGTACAGAAACCCACAATAAAAGGGCCTTCTGATATAAACACAATAACAGAAGTACCGTACTCTCCCTATATATTATAATATACAGGGTCGATCAGGAGCTGGTATGTTTCTTAATATACCCCTCACCTACCACAACCACCATTACCTCCAGACCCTACTTCTTCCATCTCAGTAACACACACTCTCTTATAACCTACCATGTAACAACACATGTCTTATAACGCTCTTGTCCACTTAAAACCTATTCCTAAGCACTCTGTACTATTCACCCTACACTATCACTCCATCCTCATCTCCACACAGTACTCCTACCTGATCCTGCTCTAACCTAAAGAGCCAACCCCTCCCCACAATACACAACCCAGAAGTTTATGAATCATCTACACTTAGCTCACTGTGCTGTGCATGCAAGAGCCATCAGCAACCACCAAAAAATCAAGAGAACCAAAGTCAGTAACTAAAGAAGACGCAAATGCAATGGAGTACACAGAAGGAGCCCTTGTACTGCCAGATAGAGAATAGAAGAAAGTGATAGTGTTTTCAGGATCAATCCTGAAAACAGATGAAAAAAAATGGAGCTACTAGAAACCTCAAACCCAAAGGAAATTCAGGAACTAAGGAATGACATAGCAGTCATAAAAAACAAAGTATAAGATCTGAACAATAGAATGGAAAATCAAATCATCAACCTCAAGGACAACCAAGCAGAATTCAGCAAACAAGAGAAACAATCAAACAAAAAAGCAAAATAATCTGAAGAAAGCCTGAGGAGGATGTAGGATACCATGAAATGAAATAATATTTAAATTATTGTGGTGCCTGAGCAGGAAGAAACAAATAAGTCTACGGTTAAAATAGTTAGAGAATTCTTGGAAGAAAATTACCCAATATCACAAAGGAGGAGACAATAACCATCCAAGAAGCAGAGAGAACACTAAATATATTAAATCCCCGCCACCCCCGAAAACAGACACTTCAAGACATATAGTAGTCAAGATGTATAGCACTTGGCACCCCATCTGAACTGAATGTGGATTATACACAAAGGGACCACAATGGAAGACTAAAGACAATAACAGTGGGGGGAGGCGGGGCACTAGACTTCCCCATCCTTGATGGTTGGAATAACAATGTGGATTTATAGATTGCTCACCTTTCGGACACAAGTACTGATGACCTAAAGGATGTATACGTGGTTAAGTAAATGGGAACCAGGAAATGGTAAACCTGAAAGAAATGGGGATTGGAATGCTAGTTTTTAACATGTCCTTTTCTCTTTTTTAAACAGAGGTATTTATCTGCTCTTTGACATTATTCTTGTTAGACTTCAGTCTATTTGTATGTTTTTTGGGCTGTTTACTATACAAGTCATCCAGGATAGGCAACCCTATGGAATCATCAACTGGACCAATGTTTCCTGGGGGTCGTGGGAGGGTAAGAGGTGGGGAAGGGGAGCAGGCAGCCAATAATGATGAGTACAAGAGAATAGTAAGTGTTGTAAAATTGACAGCGAGGGGTGGGTAGATTTTCTTGACATATTTGAACAATAGAATTGTACCAGAGAGGCAAAATTGACATGTGAATGATAAGTAAACATAACTGTGGGGTAGGAAGGAAAAAAATATATACATATATATAACAAGGAAGCAGATGGACTTTAGACTTCTACTTAAATCTTGCCTCAGTACAAGAACAGTTTGTTCTAATAATGTGACATTGTATGAAACCTTCCTGACACGATCACTGAAGACAAAATGTTTGCATAAGCAAATGTGCTGAAGAAAGCCGATGGTACCCAGCTATCATAAGATATAGCATCTGGGGTTTTAAAGGCTTGTAATTTTAAAAGTGGCCATCTAGCAGGAACACAACAAAGCCCACATGGAAGAAGCATGCCAGCCTGTGTGATCATGAGGTGTTGACAGGAAGAGATACCAAAAGTTCAAAAACACACAACCAACTTGATGTGAAGGGATGTGGATGCAGTAGAGACCCAAAACTCACCTGCAAGATAATTGGGCAGTCCGTCGCAGAAGGGCCATATGGAAAGGTGAATAAATCCAGGGTATAGTATGGCACTGATGCACCACATACTTATCTGCCAGTTCTTTAATATTTACTCCCCTTACTATTAATGCTGTTATGTGTTTTACCTCATCAATCATGTTAGATTTGCGTGTGTTCATTTGTATATTTAAAACAGTTCAGTACAGGAGTCAAGATAGACAACCCTGCAGAAACAGTTAACAGGAGTAATGGTTCCCTGAGGGGAAGGGAAGGGCAGAGGGGAGGGGAGGATGGGGACCTGATAGCATTAATGATTGTATAACTCCACTCGATGGGACTGGACAACAGAATTGTATGTGAATGGACATATGGGATTGTGAGAGATATGTTAATAAAACTATTATAAAATAATAAAATAAAATATCCTAGGGCTTAATAAAAAACATGTAATATTCAAAGTATCCAATCTCAAAGAAGAGGAGAGAATCATGGGAGCAGCTAGAGAGAAAAAATCAGTCACATATAAAGAAAAGAATAAGCTCAGACCTCTCCCCAGGGACCATGCAGGAAAGAAGAAATTGGTGCAACATATTCCAAAAGTTGAGAGACAACACCAGCAGTCCAAGAATGCTTTATCCAGCAGAGGTTCCCATCAAATTTGAAGGAGAAATAAAAGTTTTATCAAATAAGAAAATATTTAGAGAATTTTTAAAAGTAAAATCACTATTACCAAAAGCTTCCCAGTTCTCTATGGGCAGAAAACCAACAACTTCTGCACTCAAACATGAGACCATCACAGGGTGCAACACCACTCAGAAACTAATACACCAAATACAGCACCCAAAACATTACAGATCTAGTGGAGAAACATAGACACAAATAAACGCCCCCACACATAGCACCACATAAAGTGGGGAAACAAGGAAAATAGCAAACACAAAAAATATGAGATGACAGGTTCTAATTGACATTTATATTTAATTAAACTGAATGTCGATGGAATACACATACCAATTAAAAGACAAAGAGTAACAGACTGGATCAGGCCACAAGATCCATCAATCTGCTGCCTTCCATAGACACATCTCAAACTCAAAGACACAAATAGGCTGAAAGTCAAAGAATGGCCAAAAATTTATCAGGCTAATGGCAATGAAAAAAAATCAGGGGTGGCAATCTTAATCGCCAACATAACAGCTTTGAAGGTACACAATATAATGAGAAATAAGAATGGGAAATACATAATATTCAAGGGATCAGTAGACCAAGAACACATAACAATAATAAACATGTATACACCCAATGAAAGACCCTTGAAATTCATCAGTTAAACCCCCAAAAAGATAAAAACAAAGATCACCAGATCAAAAATCACAGTGGGTGACTTCAATACCCCACTCTCAAAGAAAGATAGATCAATAGATAAGAAAGTCAGTAATGAAACAGAAGAGCTGAACAACACAGTCAAACAACTTGACCACCTAGGTATTTACAGAGCTCTTCACCCAACAGCAATATAAGAGATATATATTGCTTATATATATCTTCTCAGTGCACATTGCTCATATTCTAAAATTAACCACATGATGAGCCATAAAGCAAGTATGAGAAAATTCAAACACATAGAGATCATTCAAGCAATCTTCCCTGACCACAGTGCCATAAAGATGGAAATAAACAATAGAAAGAATTTAAAAAACAAAGAAAAACACTTGGAGACTCAACACTCTACTCAAAAGAGACTGGGTAATAACCCAAATGAGAGAGGAAATCAGGAAGTTCCTAGAAACTAATGAGAATAACATACCAAATCCTATGGGATGCAGTGAAGGCAGTGATCAGAGGTTGCTTTATACCTATTCCTGCAGACATTATAAAAAGATGAGAGAATCATGTCCAGCACCTTAACACAGCACCTCCAACAATTAGAACAAAGTCAACAATAGAAACCTTCCAACAGCAAGAGAAGAAATCATAAATATTAGAACAGAAAGAAATTACTATTAGAAACAGAAAAAAAACCAAAGCAAAAAGTTGGTTCTTTGAAAGGCTCAACAAAATCCACAAACCCCTAGCAAAGTTAATAAAGGAAAAGAAGGAACAGACAACAATATCTAGAATTAGGGATCAAACAGGGGAAGTCACAACAGACTCTAATAAAACAAAAAGATGAATAACACAGTATTATGAAATACTGTGTTCCAAAAAACTCAATAATCTGGACAACAAGGACAAATACCGAGAAAAACATTCTCTACCAGTGGCAGTTACATCTTCTCTTGTCAACTTGCGAAGGGGTGGAGTCAGCCTGTCAATCAGGTCACAGCTTAATGACCTCATTTGGAGGCACTAAGGAGATAAATAGCTCACTGGAGGCGGGACACTGACTCACTCGCTGTGAGACGTTTCCATTGACAAGACACAGGGAGCTTCACTAGAGCTCTGGAGCCAGAGGAGCCACGTGGAGACCCCTGTCAGCGCTGAAATGTTTACACCCACTGGACTGTTATCTTCCTGCATTCAGTGTCATTGCATGTGTTTTGTGAGTCTGAAGAGCACTTTATAGATTGCTATTGGACAGATGGACTAATATTGGATTATGGATTTGATCTGGACTGGGCTGGGATGCTTTCTCAATATTTAACTGCTCTTGTATATAAAGCTCTTTCTTATACACATATGAGTGTCTATGAATTTGGTTCTCTAGTCAACCCAGACTAACACAAAAGCTGAAAACTTTTCCACTGAATAAGGCAACCTGACAAGGATGTCCTTTAGCCCCACTTTTATTAACACTGTGCTGGAAGTCCTAGCCAGTCCCATAAGACAATGGTAAGAAATCAAGGGAGTACAACTGGGTAAAGAAGGAGTGAAACTTTCATTATTTGCAGGTGATATGATTTTTTATATTGAGACTCCTGTGTCCTCTATAGGAATTCTGGAAACAATAGAGGGGTTTAGTAGAGTAGCAGGATACAAAATTAGCGAACAGAAATTAATCAGATTCCTGTATATCTGTGATGAGAATACAAAAAAAAAAGCTATCAAGGAAAACTACCATTCACAATGGCCACACAAAAGCTGAAATACCTAGGAATAAACTTAACCAAAAAACAAAAAACCTGTACAAAGAAAACTACAAAAAAATACTGCAAGAAACCAAGGGGGATCTACACAAATGGAAGAACATCCCGTGTTCATGGATCAGACGATTCAATATTGTGAAAATGTCAATATTACCTAAAGCAATCTACAAATTCAATGCAGTCTCAATTCGAATTCCAGCATCATTCATTAAAGAAATGGAAAAATGAATTACCTACTTCATATGGATGGGGAAGAATCTCAGGATAAGGAAAGAACTCCTCAAAAAGAAGAATAAAGTAGGTGGTCTTGAACCACCTGTCATCAAAACCTACTATACAGCCACAGTTGTCAAAAACAGCCTGGTCCTGGTATAAGGATAGATACATGGACCAATGGATCAAGTCAGAAAACCTATAAGTAAAAACATACACATACAGACAAGTGATTTTTGGCAAAGGCCCAATAAGCATTAAATGGGAAGCCAATGCTCTCTTCAATAAATGGTGATGGAAAAGCTGGATATCCACTTGGAGCAGAATGAAACAAGACCATATCTGACTCCAGGCACAAAAACTAACTCGAAGTGGATCAAAGACCTCGATGGAAAAACCCAAAGCTATCAGGATCGTCAATGAGAAAATTGGGACAAAGCTAGGAGCCCCAGCGCAGGGAATACATGGGCTATCAGAGATAATAAAGGAAACACACTCCATGGAAGAAAACATAGATTAGTGGGTCCTATCAAAAATAAAGCCCTTATGTATATCAAAAGGCTTTAGTAAAAGAGTAAACTGAGAGCCCACCAATTGGGAAAAAATATTTAGTAATGACATAACGAAGAAAAGACTACCTACTAAAATCTACAGTATATTACAATCATACAGCAAGAATAAAAGAAACAAAACTAATAACCCTCTGAGAAGGTGGGCAAAGGACCTGAACAAATGATTCACAAAGGATGACACTCAAACACATGAGGAAATGCTCCTGTTCACTAGCCATCCTGGAAATGCAAGTTAAAATAACCATGAGATACCATCTAGCATCTATAACTGTACCCCAATTAAAAAACAACAACAACTGTGAACCACCAATGCTGGAGAGGGTATGGTGAGATTGGAACTCTTATCCACTGCTGGTAGGCTTATAAATCGGTAAGCTGCTGTGGAAAGCAATATGGCAATTCCTAAAACAGATAGCAATTGAAATACCGTATAACCCAGCAATACTATTACTGGCCATATACCCAAAAGAAATAAGAAACAGATCACAAACAGATGTATCCTCTTCCAAGTTCATTGCAGCGTAGTTCACAATAGCAAGAAGCTGGAAACAGCCTAAATTATCACCAGTAGAAGAGTGTCTTTAGAAAAGACTTAAGTCCTCAGGTTACAAGTGTGTCTGAGGTCGGGTCCAGTTCACCCAGTAGAGTGATATACATGCAATGTATATCACGGATATACACGCAATGGAATACTATGCTTCCCTGAAAAAAGAGCAATGAAACTATGAAACACCTCAAGATGGAGGGGTCTGGAAGACATTACGCTGAGTGAAGTTAGTCAGTCACAAAAGGGCAAATACTGTATGAGTCCACTGCTATAGGAAGGAGCAGCTAGCAGAACAGGCACAAGCACAGGCTTGTAGGGCATTCAATCTGCTGACCAGGGGCACCAGACAGCCTGGCCATCGCCAATGAACTATACACCATCCACGCTAGGTATTTTTAAGGTCACTTTGCCAGAGGGCACCTCATGTTGGCTGGAATTAAATGGTCAACGGAGGGGAAGGAGTTGCTGTCTACTGAGTGGCTTCCATGTAAATCTATGATGAGGTTTCCCCCCTTAACCCCCACCCCACCCCCGACAGGTAGACAGCCCTATCAGAGGAATGAAAGATACTGAAGGGAAAACAAGTCAGGAGAGGGGAAAGGGAGCATGTGCCTGGGAGAACACAAATGCAGGTCTGTTGGTATGAAAAGGAGGTCAGACCTCCAGCGGGGAGGGGAATGGGTGAAAAGTGGGGACGGGGGAGGTGTCTTTGGTGGTAAGACCCAGATGGGCCACACTGACCCAGGCTTCTGGGTTCATCCTGGGGACCTAGGCCGGATGCCATGGAAGGCCGAGACACTGAATCCTGGTTCTTCAAGGCTGACAGCATGCTCCCGTGTCTGCATTAGTGAGATCCAACAGGGAAACTCCACTGGGTGAACTGGACCCGACCTCAGACACACTTGTAACCTGAGGACTTAAGTCTGAAAATACACGGTGTCTGAGAAAGCGGAAGACAGCTCTACCAAGATTGTTGTACTGTTGGTAGGCACACGTGGTCTTGCTACATCAATGCCCGATAGGCTGTATTAAGATACGTATTATTTAGGCAAACCTGTGATGGACATTCTCAGTAATTATTAGTGCAAATCTCCCCGATAATTAACCCCCATTGTTTGTGTAAATAGCATCCATCCACGAAAGGATTGATTCTGTACAAGTGAATATTTCAAGAACTGTGATAAGGATTTAGCCTACATTGGCCCAATATCCCTCTCTCAACAGAGCTTTAAAAAAATTAGCACGAGAAGCTAATCAAAGACAATACTAACAGAAGACTGTTATGCTCCAGGGGAGCCAAAGGCATACAAAATACGGTGAAGAAATTAGATGGTGCCCAGCACTCAGATGAAATTGCATCTGTATGTCTTAAAGACTTGTCTCCAAACAAGCAGCCATCTAAGTGAGATGTCAATTAAATCCACATGGAAGAAGCACATGATCATCAGTCACCAGAGGATTGGAATCCATATAATCCGAAGTTGAAGGAGGGAGAATTGTGAGAATCCAGTGTGCAGAAGGTGATGGATGACAGTGGGAACCGAAGATACATTTGTTGGAACTACATAGGAAATAAGCACCCACGGATCTTCCTCTACCCACAAGTGAGGGATGGGAGGAAAGTGGTTACTAAACAGAGTGAATTGGAGAGACTAGTATAGATCAAAGGGATAATCCTCACTTGGACCGTTAAAACGTTGTCAGTTGATCCACTGTCTGATGCACACTGGACCTGGTCTTGTTTTCAAAATTTTCTGTGTTTTTATGTTGTTCTGTTTTTGTTTGTTCACATTAGGGTTTATCTCAGAGACATTATGTGGTTGGGGGCCACCCTCTGGAAGTTGTGTTATATGTCTTTCGGTTTTTTGGTCAATGAAACCCAGGATTGACATACCTGTAGGACAGCAAGTAGAATCAGGGTTTGGGGGAGTAGGTAGAACAGTGGTGGTGGGGTGGGGGTTAGTGGGGTAGAAGAGAGATGATGTCAAGGAGTCCAGGAAGAAAAAATGTTTGGAAGATGATTGTGGTAGCAACTGTACAATACTTCTTGATGTGATTGAACTATGGAAGGATATGATGTATGTATTCCCTCCCAATTAACAATAAATTAAAATAATATAAAAATAAAAATAAAGGCAGAGCAGATGAGGGTATTATTTGCCTAAAGTCCCTAAACCTGTCACTTCGAACCCCATACCATTTCCTTTTAGGCACCTGTATTTCATTATGAGGTCAATACCACCATTAGACAAAAGTTCATTCTTAGTTACAGAAACGAAGATTTGGTCTTTATTAATGCAGCAGCACCATTTTGTCCTTACACAGGCCATCCAGAACAAACTATGAATAGCAACATCACTTTGATTTCCATTGTTGAATTTAGCTTTCAATTGGCTTCAGACGTACTGTCTAACAGAGTCTCTTGAGTCATAGGGAGTCTAGTGTATTCAGATTCTTAGTGTGACTCTTTGATTTCCTGGTTTGTCTCCAACTTCTTTAACACATCTCCTCCCCTGTGTCCCTTTCTCTTTTTCCCTCCCAGCTTTCAACAATATCCTGCTAAACACAACATTTCCTTTCTATCAGTTTTAGATATATGCTAACATTTTCTCTCCCTTCTTCTCAACCTACATTCCATCCTTTCAAGGACCAAAGTTACCCAATTTCAGCCAAGCCTCTCCACCTTAGTACAGGCCGACCCAGAGTCTGAGCACAGGTCCCAGCTTGCTCTGGGTCGTCCCAGCTCCACCCTGTTACATGTCTCCACCCACTGTCTCTGTCCTCCACCCGGTCTACACCTTGAGGCAATCACCTGTTCTCCCAAGCTAGTTATGCCATTATCTTCTTTTCCCATCCGTAGATCCAGTTTTACTGCTCACTGTTCACTAGGGAGGAGAAAGATGTTTTTTAAAAAAGAAGAACTGAGGCAGCACTTAAGTACCTTTCAGGAGACAGCTGGAGAGGGAATAAGATGCTCCAAGCTTTTGATCCTCTTCTTTAGTCCCATAACCCATTACAAGAACTATAGTCTACACTCTGAACCTGTTCATAACGTAGACAATGAAGGAAATATAAATCAATTCAACACACCAGAGAAAAGACCAGAATATGCCAAGAGAATTAACTCAGCATGAATTCAACTACACTTTTAGAAACTGGAAATTTATGATTTATATATGTCCATTCTTGGTAATATTATGTACAATAATAATAGGTAAGACATAATCAATACTCTTTCTATGCCTGGCACACATAATAAATCACATATTAAATGACACTAGGAGATACATGTCATTATGAGCCTTGTTTTACCAGTAAGAAAATGGAGGGACTGAGAAGTGAAATACATTTTCAGTGTCTGACTTTTCAAATGTTGATCGCCTGTTCTTTTTGCCAACATGCTTCTGGATGACTCATACTGATAAGCTTTTAGACTCATGCATGTTAACCACATGCATGCAGTACCCAGGACCTCTTCACAGAACAAAGCACATTGTTATGTGTAATAATATTTTCACCATATCATCCGTGGGATAAAAAAAACATTTTCATTGAAATAGTAAGCATTTTTTATCAAAATCAGTGATAAGAATATATGTATTGCACCTAAACGTGTCAAAGATCAAGAAATGGTGCACAACTAGGAAACATTTTTCTCATAGATTATTTTGATTCTGGTTCCATACACTAACTTTATAACATTTTCCTTAAGAAATGAAATTTAAAGCAAGTACTTATATTTCTCTCTCTCTTAAAAGGTCTCTGAGTCAAAACCCACCTGATGGCGTGAGCTGTTTGTTTGTTTGCTTTGGTTTGTTCAGATCTGACTCCTGCAGTCTTTATGCCATCATTAGTAAATAACAACTAAAAATATATACCTCCCATGAAACTATAACAAACATTGAATATCAGTAGTATTGGCCAACTGCATAAATATTGATTTATTTCTCTTGACAGGAAAAAAAGTGAAAGTTGGATACTGTATTTAAACATTTATTTAAATGATGAGCTTAAGTTTCTATTCTGCTTATAATTGGGAAACTGATGTAACTCATTTCGGTCCCTTTTGTTCTAGAAGTTTCTGGGTATTTATCTGTCACTTAATTGTCAAGCTAGGCTGTAGGCATTCCCAGCTTATATCGGAAGGCTGCAAATAATTTGTGAGATCTCTCCTTAAGAGCCTCAGCAAGAGTGCCATGGAGCACCAATGGAGTCAGAGACGGCTTTGGACAAGTCTCGTGTGCCATCTCAGGCCCTGTGAAGTGAAGTGATAGGCCTAGACCATTGCATGGCAATTCTCAACTATGTGATTTTATCCCTTTAAACTATACTGCATATATACATTGCAACTTGTGACCTTTAAAATACCCTAGTACTTCCCACATGAGAGGTGTGGAGGGTACTAGGATATTTTAAAGGTAACAATTTGGAATCCTGTAGGATAGAAAAGTTTTCCATGCAAAACCAACAACAGGAAACAGAGTAGCCATACTTTATGATGTACAGATTTTGTATATAATTTAAAATATTTGTCCCATAAAGTAAGTGCATATATTACAAAAAAATCATTTCCTAGCATCATAAACTATAGAAGAGCCTCACACCATCTAGCATAACATTCCCACTTTATGGAAAAGGGCTTTGAGCCCAGAGATACAGAGATTTTGTTCAAGTGAAGTTGGCTTAAAAATGTGACAGGAGGGTAATCAAATCACCAAATTTACTACCAATAAAAACCCCATGGAGATGACACAAGTGATGTCAGACTCTTTTAGAAGAATGTTTTCTTCTTAAAATGTCCATATCTGTGGTGCTATTGTGAATTCTTTGTATTCAACATTAATTTATATGTGAAAAACTTAAGTTGGCAGAGCGAAATCATGAGCACAACTGAGAGGCTGCACTGATGTGGTACACCTACTCAGGGGGGAAAAACAAGTCGAACAAGTTCTTGCTAAGAACGTACACTTACTGTGCCTATTAACTTAGCAAAGTGATGGTGATATTAATCTGAACAACCGTGGCAGCTGGCGGTGATGAGACAGCGGCGGGCGTGGGATGATGGTTCCATTCTTCAGGGAGTTCACAAGTTGGGTTCAGATTCACCCTGTGCGCACATCACAAAGCCCGTGTGAGCTAATATTTCTGGTTAGGGTTACACTTAGGAAGGCTCTCCCAAAGACAACACATAAGAAATTCCCGTAAAATAAATCCTAGTCAGTCTCTGGCAGTGTCTCCTATTTTCAATTCATATTGGAAATAAGGGCTAATGTTTAAAATCAAATATTCACTCTCACTTATAGAATCTGATGACACCACACTTCCACCATTCTGATCCAAAATGTGATATAAAAAGATCATGCAAGCATTAGATCAAGGACAGGGTTAAAGAAATATCTACATTTCTTTCTAAATTTTCTAATGAGTAAAATATTTTTTCCATATCCATTCCTGGGGTAAGAAAGATTTTAATTGAAATACCAAATATTTTTACATCTACATTAATGATAAGACGATATGTATTGCACTCAAACATATC
Organism: Echinops telfairi; assembly: GCF_000313985.2. Lineage (NCBI taxonomy): Eukaryota > Metazoa > Chordata > Mammalia > Afrosoricida > Tenrecidae > Echinops > Echinops telfairi. The sequence goes on from NW_022111300.1 coordinate 17,831,273, forward strand.
GAAGATCATAAAAATGATGCACAGCTACGGAACTTTTTGTTGCATTATACAGGACACTCAGAAACAATCCCATGGTAACTAACAAAAGCAATTACAGAGTAATTAATATACCCATATATCTTATTGCCACAACTTTTCTGCCAGACTGTGGGGACTTGTATACTGCTATAATGTCAGAAGCAATGCCACTGGTTGTTCAAATACCACTGGGGTCAACCCAGGTTTCCATGGTTTCCAAACTGAGACAAGCTCAGAGCAGGACTTGGGGATCTACTTCTGAACAAACTGGCCATGAAACCTTACGGATAGCCATGAACTATTGTCTTAGATGGTGCCAGAAGATGAGCCCCTCAGGTTGAAGGGCATTCAAAATGCAACTAGAGGAGAGCAGCCTCCACAAAGTGGAGCTGGCCTTAATAATGTAGATAGAGTTTTCAAGACTCTCATTTGCTGATTTACTACACCTCAAAAGGAGAAGAAACAGTTGCAAATAATAATTATTAGTAGTATTAATTATCTGATTATCTCATTAATAATCTGAATGTAGAATTATGAAATATGAATCTAGGAAAACTGAAAGCTGTTAAAAATGAAATGGATGACATAAAAATCAATATCCTAACACTAATGAGCTGGAATCAACTGACTGTGCCAGAAATGGCAATTTGAAGCAGAATTGCATCCTGTTCATCTTCTAAAGAAAATGTCAAGATTTATTTGAAGTGCAATGCTGTCAGGGATGTACCTACAAAGACCAGCAGTGAATATGATTCGTCAAACTTCCACAAGAATCACTCATGCCAAAGATGAAGAAACTGAAGGTTTTTACTAACTTCTGCAATCCGAAAGTGCTTAAACATACAATAAAGCTGCATTGATAATTACAGATGATTGAAATTACAGCTGAAAATGATGAAGTAGAATCTGTGAAATATGGTATTGGTGAGAGAAGTAATGCTGGAGATTGCATGACAGAATTTTGCAAGATCAACAACTTATTCATTGCAACTACTTTGTTTCCAGAAACATACACAGCAGCTGTACACACAGATATCAGCGATGGGCTACACAGGAATCAAGTTGAGAAGTTCGATATCATGAGTCACAGCAAGACCAAGAGCCTATTGTGAGTTGCTTATACATAGGTTTAAGATGAAGAAGTGGAAGAAAAGTAAAACAAGTTCAGAAGAGTCAAGGTATATGTTGAATATATCCAACCTGGTGTAGCAAGCATCTCAGTAATAGTTTTGATGCATTAAACACTGATGACCTAAGATCAGATGAATATGGGATGACATCAAGATCATCATGTTAGAAGAGACTAAAGTTTTCTCTTAAACGTATGCTCAAGTAGTTAAAATGAATTGAAGAAATAATGAAGTTTAAGGGCAGGCAGAAAACTTCACCTGGCAGATTGAAATAGACAGTGTTATAATCATATGTGGAAAGATCAAGAGTTGTATGTCCAAAAGTTAAGAATATGCTCAGCATTCCTCAAGCTGTAATAACAGAAGAATAGTTCAAACCTCAAATTAAAATATTGAAAACAATTTTATTGGCACAATATTGAACAACCAGGAAGCATCCAAAGAAAATGGAAGGAATACACCCAGCACATACTACAAGGAATTGGGTGACATTCAACCATTTCAGGATATAGCATAAGATCAAGAATAAATAGTAGTTAGCCTTTACACTTGAGGCTGAAAGTTCTTAGAGTGAGATGAAACAGATGACTCTGCTATCCCAAGATTATAGAACTGGTAGGCCTTGGACTTTGGTTCAGATCCCTTGCCTTGAGGGTACCCATTGAAGGTTGGCCTGGGATTATCATATATTAACTATTTTAATACCTTTGTTGCTTTATGATGGCATGTATTAATCTGGTAGGCATGGTTCTATCTTTGTGAATAAATGTTATTAAATGCTTTTCCCTATCACCAACCCCCATTGTTTGCGAAATTTGGTCCAGTCACTTAAGATTTCAATCTGCGCAAAAAAAAAAAAAAAAATTCAATCTGTGCAAGTCAACAATTCATATATTGTGGTTCTTAGCCCACTGATATTGGTATACATTTCTTTTCTCAACAGTGTTTTAAATTTTATACCATTGGCTAGATTAATGACTATCAATAGAGTCACTGTATGCCTCGGGGGATGATTAATATAGTTTCTTTAATGTAAAATGATAATGATATCTCAAAAATGAACCAGAGACAAATATAAACAATAGTATATAAACTATCAGTACGGATTACATCTGAACATACAGAAAACAAAAATCCTCACAATTGGATTGAGAAGCAACACTATAATTCAATGGAGAAAATACTGAAGTCATCCCAATGCCCAAGATCGGTGTTGGATATCTGGGCTAAGTCGGACTGATGAGTTTGGACTGAACGGCGGATGCTTTCTGACTGTACACTTACCCTATACTGTATATAAAACTTTCTCTTATATACACATGAATTTCTGTGGATTGGTTCTCTAGTTTACCTTGACCAAAACAATGCCCATGGAAATAGCCATCAAGAGATCAAATAACTTGTTACATTGGGTAAACCTGCTGCACAGACCTCTTTAAAGGGTTGAAAAGAAGTGTTTCCATGAGCACTAAGATATGCATGCCCCACGCCATAGTACTTTCCATTGCCTCATATGCCTGTGACATTTGGACATTGAATAAGCTAGACTGAAGTATTGATGCATTTGAGTTACGATACTAGTGAAGAATATTGAAAGTATCATGCACTACCAAATCTGTTTCAGAAACGGCCAGAATGCTCCTTAAAAGCAATGATAGAGATACTTCTCCACATGCACTTTGGACATGTTATCAGGAGAGACCAGACCCTGGAAAAGAATATCATATTTGGGAAAGTAGAGGAGTGGTAAAAACAGTAGAAGACCCTGGACAAGATGGCTTGACCCAGTGACTGCAACAATGGGATCAAACATAACAACTGTGGGCTAGCAAAGGACCAGGCAGTGTTCGTTCTATTTCACATCGCATCACCATGAGTTGGAGCTGACTCAACAGTACCTAACAGCAGCCATTGTGTGGAGAACGGCCGTCTGCTCTCCTAAAGACGTAAACTCTCAGAAACTCAAAAGGGCAGTTCTTCCCTGGCCTGAAAGGTGACTGTGAGTCAAAACTGACCAAATGGAAATGAATTTGGTATTGGTTTTCATCAAGAGGGATAGGCCATGGCAAAGGACACCATATTTTTATAGAGGAGGGTCAACAATTAAAAAAAAGAGGAAGACCCTCAGTAAGATGGTCAGAGGAGCTGCAACAGTCGGGTGCAACATGACACAAAGCAGCATGTTGTTACAGACAGGGCTGTGATGAATCAGCACCAACTCTATGGCACTGAGCAAGAATAAATTAAATGCTCTAAGTGACAACTGCTTATAAGGTTTGTATATCATATTTTGTACAAGGTTCAGCACGTGATTTTAAGGACTCAATAAATACTAGTGAAACGTATGAAAAAATAGTATATCTGAAAAATATTTGGAAAATGTCATTTAAAAATTAATAAATTTTTCACTAGTGATTTTAAATAAATGTTTAGGACTTGTTCTTCTTAGCAGTTTAATGGCCAGTGGTTGTAAGGTGCTTTCTATTTGTGAAATTCACTGTTTATGGATTTGTATAACTGGTGCTAATTTTATAACTTTTTACTAGATTGTAATATTACTCTTGATTTCTGTCAAGAAAGTATAGCTACTAACGTTCCTATCCATTTTTCTTTTTTTTTAATCAATTTATTGGGGCTCATACAATTCATCACAATACATAGATCAATTGTGTAAAGCACATCTATACATTTGTTGCCCTCATTATTCCCAAAATTCGCTTGCCTCTTGGGTTCCCGGAATCAGCTCATTTCCCTTTTTTCCCCTCCCCCTCCCTTTCTCCTCCCCTCTCCCCCATGCACCCTTGATAATTTATAAATTATTATTGTATCTTATATTACACTGCCCAGCATCTCCCTTCACCCACCCCTCTGCTGCCGTCCCCCAGAGAGGAGGTTATATGTAGCTCCCTATGATCAATTCCCCCTTTCTATACCCCCTTTCCCTCCTGGTATCGCCACTGTCACCCCTGGTCCTGAGAGGTTCATCTGTCCTAGATTCCCTGCGTTTCCAATTCCCATCTGTACCGCTGTGCATCATCTGGTCTAACCAGGTCTGCAAGGCAAAATTGGGGTCCTGGTAGTTGGGGGGAGGACGCGTTTAAGAACTAGAGGAAGGTTGTGGGTTTCATTATTGCTATACTGTACCCTAAGTGACTTGCCTATCCATTTTTCAATCTACATTTAGCATATTCCTAATCATTTTATTAATGAAATAAGTCCCATCTTTTTCTAAATAGGAAATATTTAAATATTTAAGTAAATAGGTGGAAGGTTTTTTTTTGTTTTAATATAAATGAGGAATGGAGAAAATATGATCTATCATTTAGTCTGCGGGAAATGATGGGTAAGAATCAAAAGACTCTAATAGTTGCAGTCCCCGTATTCCCTGGAGTAAAGATTGATATTCTCTGACCACAGGAAAATGACTAACATAACTAGAAATGATATTGCCATTTGATGCCTAAGAGTATCAGGCTCAGGACTGGGACTTCTTTAAGCTGAGTCTTAGGCCCTCCTCACAACCGTGCTGAAGGTTGAGCCCATTGTTGCAGCCACTGTCAGTCCATCTGGTCTTCCTCTTCTTCGCGGCCCCTCTATGTTAACAAGCTTGTGTCCTTCTCCCGGGACTGGTCTCTCCTGATAATATGCTCAAATTACATGAGACCAAGTGCCACCACCCTTATTTCTAAGGAGCATTCTGACTGTACCTCTTCAAGTCAGATTTGTTGGTTCTGTTGGCAGTCCATGGTACTTTCAATATTCTTCACCAGCACCGTCATTCAAATGCATTGATTCTTCTTCGGTCTCACTTATACACGGTTTAACTTTCACAAGCCTATGGAAATGTCATGGCTTGGGTTAGGTGCACCGTATGACTCCAAGCCATATCCTTGCTTCTCAACACTTTAAAGTAAAAAGGCTTCATGCAGCAGAATTGCCTAACGCAACACATCTTTTGATCTCTTGACTTCTGCTTTCACGTGCATTGATTGTGGATCTGAGGCAGCTGAAAATTTGACAACTATAATCTTTTCTCCATTTGTCACGATGCTGCCTACTGGTCCAGTTGGGAGCATTTTGGTCTTCTTTACATTGAGTCATAACTCATTCTGAGGGCTGCAATCATTGATCTTCATCAGCAAGTGCTCCTCACTTTCAGGAAGCAAAGTTGCATCATCTGCATATTGCAGGTTGTTAATAAACCTTTCTCCAATCCTGATGCTGTGTTCCTCTTCATTTAACCCAGATTCTCAGGTTATTTGCTCAGAGTAGAGTTATTGGATGATCTTTAGCAAAATTTGCCTTGCTTGTGATATTAATACAATTCTTCTATAATTTGAGGATTCTGTTAGGTCACCTTTATTTGGCATATGTACAAACATGAACGTCTTCCAGTCAGTTGGCCAAGTAGTCTTCCAAATTTCTTGGTATAGACAATGCTTCCAATGCTTCATCAATTTGTTGAACTATTTCAACAGGCGCTCCATCAATTCCTGGAAACTTGTACTTGTACTTGTTAGTGTAGCTTCTACTTCTTCCTTTCATACCATTGGTTCTTGAGCACATGCTACCTCTTGAACTAGTTGGAATGTCCACTAGTTCTTTTTGGGACAGTGACTGTACTTTGCCTCTTCACTTGATGCTCCCTGCTTGATTCAATATATTGCCCACACAGTCCTCAATATTGCGACTGGAGGCTTGGTTTTTTCCTTCCATTTTTATCAGTTTAAGATGTGCTGGGCGTGTTCATCCTTCTCGGTTTCCCAACTGTAGGTCTGTGTGCATTTCATCACAATGTTTCACTTTGTCTTCTTGAGCTGCCCTTGGACGTCTTCTGTTCAGTTCCTCGACTTCAACATTTCTTCCATCTGCCTTTGCTACGCTCTGATGAAGAGCAAGTTTCACAGTCTCTTGTGACATCAGGGTTGATATTTTCTCCGTTTCAGCCTTTGTAGTAACAATTTACTTTGTTCGTGTAAGATGTTCTTGCTATCCTCCCACAGCTCACCACATCGTATGTCATTAGGGTTCGATAAGTCAAATCTGTTCTTCAGATGCTCTCAAAATAAAAGTAGCATTTACTCAGGCTCCTACTTTGCCTTTGGGGGACTTATTTTCATTTTCTTCAGCTTCAAACTAAACTTACACATGACCAATTGATGGTCTGTTCCGCATTCGGCCTCTGGCCTCCTTTTAGTTACTGATATTGAGTTTCTCCATTGCCTCTTCCCAAAGGTGTAATAACTTGATTTCTGTGCGTCATCTGGAGAAGCCCACATGGAGTCATCTTTTGTGTGGTTGACACAATGGTATGAAAGAAGAAGTCGTTGGTCTCGCAATAATCTGTCATGTGATCTCCACCTTCCTTTCTGTCACTGAAGCCATATTTCCACCTACTGCTCCTTCTTTGTTTCAAACTTTTGCATTCCAATGGCTAATAACCATCAATGCATCTTGATTGCATCTTTGAGCAATTTCAGGTAGACAATGGGAAAATTCATGAAGTGCACATGCCAGTCTCCTAGTTTCCATCATAGCAACACCACCACAGTAAGGCAAACTGCAGATACATAGGGGCATTAGTTGGATGGGCCACTGTCAAATTTATTTTTCATCATGTTCTCTGATTATTTGACTGGAAGGATATTTTCTGTATTAATAATGGACAGGAATTCTGACACCATGTGGGTATTTACTGGCATCTGCATGTGGGTGGAGGAGAGTCCTTTGAGGAACAGAAAGCCCCTGCTGGTACTTGCTCCTCCAGGTGATAGGTCCTGCTTGCAACCACATTCTTCCCAACCCCAGGGGCCTTCTGAGAAATGTTCTCTTTAAAGAGGAAATCATTTCTGAAAGTCAAACTGCTTTTTACCACGGATCCTGGCCTAAGGCTTCACACCATGCCAAACTGCCCTCTTTCCATAACTAGAGAGAAAAGCATTCCGGTTTTTCACTATAGCCTCACGGGACTTAGACTAACATCTAAAAATCTTAACAGAGACACATAGCAATCATAGAAGGGACATTTTTAGGATAATGCATGGACTTTGCAGCAAACACACACACACACACTCCAACACAGACTATGAGATCACCCACTAGAAAAAAGATACGTAGCAGATTAACAACAATGATAAATTGTTAAACAAATGTTTGCCGAAGAATACCTAGCATTTAATAGAGTGTTTTGGAGCCCGGTTGTGTAAATCAAATGGATAAGAAGCTTTCCCATCAGGACTTTCTTTCTCAACTTGCGTTAAAGAGGAGTAAGTAATCATCGGGCATCCTGTGATACCTCAAAGATGAGTAATATAAGCCAACTGTTGAATAAGCACCAGCAAAATAGTCCTTGGCTTTTAGAAGAGTACATGGTTCTGATGTGGGCTGATATGAGCAAGTTGGTGGTGATTGCAAACACACCTGCCGGGGTGTGTCCTGAACAGGGGAGGGTGGAGGAAAGAGAGACGGTGAACCTGCATGGCATGCCATATGGCTGAGTTCCTTTGCTGCCCACTTAACAACAAGAAAAGGAAATTTACTTGTGTCTCCTCCTGGCGTTAAATAAAGCAGGGTCACTGGCAGCACAGCGAACCCAATAACAATCACTAGCCACGTTCTATCGTTTCCTCTTCAGGCGTTGCCTCACTGTGGCTTTGACACAATTCCTTTCTGCTAGGACTAACGTGATCCCCTCCCTTTCATCCATCTCCATCTGCCAACATCCTTCACGCTCTCTGCAGGCCTAGAGCAAATGTTACTTTCCCCAGGAAGGCTCATACTGCATACAGATGAGTGTTTCCTCCTTTAGAAAAGTTTTATCATGGGAGTTGTCCATTTTAGTTTTATTTTTCACACATATACTAAAAACGAACAAACCCATTGGCTCATGGTAGCCCTGCATGTGCTAAAGTGCCGTTGTTTCCTCCAAGGATGCTAAGCAGTTGGTTTGTAAGAAGGAGATAACCCGGCCATTTTCCCAAGTAACCTCTGGGTGGACTCAAACTTCCATTCCTTTCAGTTGGCATCATCTCCCGTGAAATACGTACACCACCCAGGAATTCCATATTACCTTAGCAGACTGCCACCTAACAGCACACTTATTTCACGTGTGTTCATATCCTCAGATCCCAGCACCAAACCCCAAACTCACTGACATTGAGTTGATTCCAACTCAGAGTAACCCTACATCAGGTTTCCCAGCGTGGAATCGGTTCACCTGCAGATAGCCTCAACTCTCTCCCAGCATAGCACTGCTTCAGGAAGGTGTGCTCAATAAGCACGCGTTTGTGCAAGCTTCCGTAGTGCCTGTGATTATGTCTCCTTGATACGCCGGCAGCTAAAATTCTCCTTTGGCCACTATTCTTGCTGGAAAGGAGATTAACCCTTTCTGAAGTTCCCAGAACTTCAGAACATTGTTCTTCAACATTGTTAAATAGCGAGTCTTGGTTAAATGGGGCTGAGGTTACTCAAGGAAAGATCAGAAGAAATACTTAGCTGTTGTTAAATCAAATTAAGACCATGATGCAATGTGGCAGGATTTGGAAAGCTATTATCACCAAGCTCAAATGACTCCCTATGGCTATCAGACCATTCAGAGTCTGGCTCCTACTTAAATCGCTCTCATATCTCTCACTACTTCCCCTCACACACTCATTTTCATCTCTCGTGCCTTAGCTGAATCAAGCAAACCACCAGACTTTCTCATCCCCGCATGTAAAGCTCATGACCCTTGCTTATCAAATTGATTTTATTCTCTCCATTTTCAAAGGACAAAACAGAGATTCATGGACATTAGTTGACTTGGTCAATGTCACAAAATCCAAACTTTGATATCAGGGCTGGCTTACCCCAAAATGTGTCTTCTCATGCTCTCTGCCACTTACCTTCTCCTAATTCACAGCAACATTCAGGTTGTGTTTCCAAGAATTCCTAAGAATATCATAAAGACTAGAACAACAGAATTGTACGTGAGTGGACATATTGGATGGTGGAAGACACAACAAAAAATAAAAATAAAGTTTCCTGGTGGGGATAGGGTATGAAGGGAGGGGATAAAGGAGAGCTGATATCGAGGAGTTCAAGGAAGAAAATGTTTTGAAACTGAATGTGGTACCAATTGTCCAATACTGCTTGATGTGATTGAACTATGTAATGTTATGATATCTGTAAGAGATTCCAATAAAATGATTAACAAAAAAGAATAGCATTTCCAAATAAGTAAAGAATATCATAAATTAATATTAATTATTAAAATAATAGATGACTCCAAAATCACCATATTTCTATGCTTTATTTAAGAGTTATCGTATATGAAGGACTATTTAGGCAGAGAAGCAAGCTCAGAAAGTTACTGCCATTGTTTTTTAGACTGATAATCTTGATAGATTTTCTGAAGAAAACAATAAGCTCAAGGGATAATTAAGAAATTTTAACATTTAAAATTGTACTGGTGAGAAAAATCTGAGGATTATTTTTCTTATTCTGACAATGCATCTGCTCATTCTTTAGGAATAAAAAGGGTTGCCCTGCAAGGATTTTATTGTCTCCCTTACCTCATCCACCCTACAGCGCTAGCCTGGCCCTTTCCGACTTCCCTTAAAGGAACAGCTGTGGAGTCCCTCGGGGGTGTCAGAACTGCCATTTTGATGAAGTGAAAATCAAAGAGCACAGAATTCTTCGTGGAAGATTCAGAGAGATGGAAACGACCCCTGGAGAAGGGCACAGACCTAGACGGATGCTCTGTTGTTAGCAGGTCGCCTTGAGTTAATTTCCGCTCAGAGCGTTCTGTGTACAACAGGGCCACACCCTGCAGGCCAGTCCTGGGCCTCCTCACACTCGGAGCCCGTGCTGGCAGCCGCTGTGACCGGGCCATTGCCTTGAGGGCCTTCCTCTTGCTTTTCTCTCTGATCCTGTATTTTCACCAACGCATGGTGTCTCCTTCCAGGAGCCAGTCTCTCTTGATCCCATCCCAAGTGCACGCGATGAAGTCTCATCATCCTCTCTTCGAAGGCACATTCTGGTTGCACTTCCTCCAAGAGCGATCGTTTGTTGTTGTTGTTGTTCGGCCAGTCCATGGTACTTTCACTATTCTTCACCAACACCCTACTTCAAACGCATCCGTTCTTCACAGGTCTTCCTTACTCATTGCCCGGTTTTCTCCTGTGTACGAGACCACTGAAAAGAACAGTTTGCGTCCGGCTCACCTTGATCTTCAAGTGACAAATTCATTTTTACTTGAAAGGAGATTTTGCAACAGATTCTCCGACTTAGTGCAATGTGTTATTTAATGTCTTCACTGCTGCTTCCAGGGGCCTTTTAATTTTTTGAATTTTTGATCCATAAAATTAAAAAACGCACTATCTTCAAGTGGATTCAGACTCATAGCGATCCCCTCCTCCCTCCCACTGTGGGTTTCACGATGGTAACTTTTTATGGAAGTAGAAAGCCGGTCTTTCTCCCATGGAACAGCCGGTGGTTTTCAAGTACCAACCATGCCCTACGTGTAACCACTAGGTTTCCATTATTATGTCTTATCTTTCATTTCTGTGCAAGGTATTTTTTACCGCAGAACTAAGTAAATATTTTTGATGCTAAAAGAATTTTTTATGATTATTCTGCAAATCCTCTTTGCAGAGACCCTGCTGCATAGTGGTTATTCGTTGGTTTGCTAACTGTAAGGTAGACAATTCAAAGCTACCAGCGCTGAAGTGGAAAGAAAATGTTTTTCCAATTGATGATGGCAACATATGTACAAATGTGCTTGACACAATGGATGGACGAATGGATTGTGATAAGAGTTGTACAAGCCCCAAATAAATTGATAAAATAAATAAATAAATGTAAACTAAGTACAGTTTCAAAAAAAATTTGACACAAGATTCTTGGTAGAATTAAACTTTACTATTATGCTTATTTCTCAACCAACAGTCAGTCCCTGGATGTATGCAACATTTTCTCCATGCTCTTTTCACTGGCTGCTCATCCACAGTTCCATGACTCATACTATACAAGCTTGACTGCTTGCCTCTGCAGTTCCTGGGGTTAGTCATTAACATTTCATGATTATATCATGGAATTTTGATGATGTTTGCAGTTGCTTGAGCTGAAATCCCTCCCAAGAACCAGATACATGTTTTGCAAACCTGTTCCCAGATTCCTTGTTGTAATTCTTGTCCTGATTGCCAAAAATATTCACTCTTTATGGACTGTCACTGAAGGAGGTCAAATTATGAATAAATAAATGCAACAAATACTGATTATGATTTCAATAAATTAAAGTGAATAAGCAGAACCTAAAGTTGAGGTAGCTGTGATACACAGAATCAAGAGAAACCCCATAAGGAGTTAAGGGGCAGAATTGCTGAAGAGACAGTCAGATTTTAACTGGATTGAGCTTAGAATATTTATTGGGAAAGTACTGGGCCACAGGCAACATTACAAAAGCAAAGCAAAGAAAGAATGCCTGGTCCCCAATTTCAGAAAAATTTTTTAACTTCTCAGGAAACATGTACATGGAATCTAAAATGCAATTCACACCATCATACATACCAGTTACCATACCCAGATCCTGAGCCTCGTGAAATTACTCCATTTCCAAACATTTAAATTTGAACACATCAAGTTTAGGTCCACCTTCTACTATTTTTCTATACAAATGAATCATTTGCTCCTGCTAAATTATCTTTTAATATTAAGACCTCAAAACTCTTGGACATATATTTCTGAACTATTAATCACATAGGGGATCTATTCCTAACTTCCTTCTGTATTCAGAATGTACCCCACAATGGCTCTATCAATTTGGATACTCTTGTGATAATCTATCACTTTGTATACTTTCACAATATATACCTCCATGCTAACATGAGTGCTTTTAGAATTTAATAGTAATTACCTGATTCTCAAAGTCGGTGACTTCTTAGTATTTATCACGATCAGATTCCCCAGAAATTTTTGAAACATGCAATTTTTCTTTTGAAAGTCCTTTCTTTCACTCATTCATCAATTCAAAAGTATCTTTAAAGTCTTATCGCATTTATTATATTAGTCTAGACACCAGGAATACATTTTTCATCAGAATCCACATAATACCTATTGCCATAACTCTTGGTGGAGTAATATAGTAATTAATAATGACACAAATGCATGTAAACTTGTAAATATAATTACTCTTTAAAAAGGCAGATGTCCTTGGGCCTCCACTCAAGTACTCCCTCAACACAAGAATACTTTCTTCTAGTAAATTGGCATTCTATGATGCTCACCTTCCCGACACA